>NC_135788.1:118368767-118668767 GCF_051106095.1 Pogona vitticeps
CGATCGTGACTGAAAAGACTTATGCTGTTTCATTTACATCAGTGTGTGCAGGGAATAAATTATGGGCAATATTTGATCATTTATATACCTATTAAAGCCCCGAAATTTCCAGCACTTTGCAGAGTACGACAGCTTACCTACGTTAGTGAAAATGAAGCAGGCAACATGACCCGCTAAGAAATCTCTTGACCTATGTGACCATTTTTAAGGAACAGAATCTTTGCTAAAGAGCTCAGTGGCTAAGGTCTCTGGATATGCATCCAAAGGTTGGGAGTTTGATTCCCCCACTGTTCTCCCTTAATAAGGGCTGGACTGGATGATCCCTCAGGGTCCCTTCCAGCTTTGCGGTTCAAAGGTTATTTTAAACAAAAGCCTAACAATGCAACCAAATTTTGCCCCAACGCCAACAGCTGGGTTGGAGTGGCAGACTTCCAGCAAAACATGTACCTCGTTGGGCTAGAGAGGAGAAGGGCCCATTGGTAGATGGTTTTTTCAGACAGAGAGGAAAGGGGAGAGAAACGCAGGAGGAATAATACAGTGGTGCCTCGCTTAGCGATTGCCTCGTTTAACGATGTATTCGCTTAGCGATGAGGTTTTTTGAGCGATCTTGCGCTCTGTTTAGCGATGTTTCCTATGAGGAAATTTCGCATAGCGATGTTCGGGACCTTGTTTCGCTTAGCGATGACAGTTTAGGTCCCCCTGTTTCGCTTAGCGATGTCTGTTTCCGCTATTTTAAGTGTGTCTTAAAATGTTCAAAAACTGTTTAAAATGCTTGGAATCGTTAGTGCACCTTGTAAAACCTTTGCAAACTTAATTTGGCTTTGTTCTGAGTCTTCGTTAATTTTTGGTGAAATTCCCCCCCCCCATTGGAATGCACTGAACTGTAGGTTTGACAGCCACATCTTTCCCGCCTGACCCATCTGACCTGATAACGGTGGGGATGACCTCGGAGGCGAAAAAGACACTGAGGGAGCCAGCCGCGTGAGAGGCGAAGAGGCCGAGGATTGAGAACGTCCTCTGGGCAGCACTGTTGAGATCTGCAATGGGGACGAAGGCAGGTTTTTAAACGAGGCAGAAATAACAAGCCGGGGGGGGGCACAGAGGGTCACAGAGAAAAACGTAGCCCTTCCACCCAAAATCATTTCCCTCTGAGAGCAGGACAAGTTTGATCCCTTTCTGAAAGCTCAGCATGCTTTTTCTATTTTGGTTCAATGCACCCACGATACATAAAAAATGCGATCAAAAGAAAAGTCCTATCAAATGTATTACAATCCGTTTACATTATGATAAGCTATGCCTTGGAACCCGTGGCTTTCTAGTCGCTAGCTTACCGAACACAGAAAAGAGGGAATAATACCACCTACGCTTTAAGTGGCATTTTTATGTGCTCAGTGGTCTGGGAGTTTGATTCCCCCCACCCCCAATGGTGCTCCTGAGAAAAAGAGCCAGCCTGGGTAGCCTTGGGCAAGCTGCACCATCCCAGGGCGCCCCCGAGTGGAAGAGAAGGGTAAAGCACTTCTGTGTATTCTCTATCTGGGAAACTCAGAAAAACATTGCCGTTGAGTCAGAATTGTCCTGATGGCACATTATTATTATTGTGACTTTGCAGTGGTTTATCTGAATACGAACCAGCCGGCTACATTTCTGGGCAGTGTGTCTTAGCAAGAGAAAAACCTAAAAACAATTACTGAGTAATCTTAAGAATTAAATCAAGTTTCAAGTGGCACACTTTTTCAAACGCAAAGCAGTCTGAAAATTTATGGAAATTCATGCCGCATAAAATAGCTCATCCTTACGATCCCATTAATACTCTTGTTACGTTTCTGCTGCAAAAGATGAGAGGATGTTTTCTCAGCTCCTCCTCTGGGTCCAAACATTTCCCTTCCTCTTAAGTACTAAAAACCAGAACCATCAAATGAGAGGAACTGTCTGGGCGCAGGTTCGAGACAGACCAGAGAAAGTCCCTCCCAGAGCATTTAATTGGCTTATAGGATCCGGTGCCTTAAGCTTTAAATGGGAGGATTAGACACAGGGAGAGGGTGAGAGCTTTCACTGACTCTCTGCTGTCCGTTTCCGGGATTCCAGGGTTTCCCGAAATGCAGCTAAAACCGCATCTTTTTCCTTTGCAAAGAACAGAGAACCGCTCTTCTCTGTTTACCATTCCCTTCTTCTGCAAGCGACCCTCTTCTTCCCAGGCTGCAAACTAGCTTCGCAAGCTGCAAACCAGCACTCCGTTCCATGCAAAAGACTGCCAGGCTTTAAATAGGCTATTTCCAAGTGGAGAGAACAAGTGATGAAGTTTAATGGACTGCAAGGAGAATCATCACAAGCCAGACCGGTTCTAGCCCACAACTAGAAGGGTCCCTCTTCCACCTCTGCCGT
Organism: Pogona vitticeps; assembly: GCF_051106095.1. Classification (NCBI taxonomy): domain Eukaryota; kingdom Metazoa; phylum Chordata; class Lepidosauria; order Squamata; family Agamidae; genus Pogona; species Pogona vitticeps. The sequence continues at coordinate 118,371,150 of NC_135788.1, forward strand.
TCTAAGAGGATCCTCATGACGCCCGCACTGATCCAACGGCATTCTTCTGTTCTTATCTCTGCACTGGGTTCAGCCGGCGACCATCGGCCGAGCGTGTCTACGGTCGAGTGGCTGCCACGTTTGCGAACTATGCCCACCGGTCTCCACCCCACTTACATTCTCCCAGGCCCAGAAGGATCAGGGAGGCGATGCCGGTCAGGGTGGTGGTGAGAAGCAGGATGCCACGGCGCCCGTAGCGGTCCACGCTCAGGCACAGGAAGAGGCAGGCTAAGCCTGCACTGCCGGTCGACAGCAGGTAGGAGAGGTAGAACGTGGCATGCGGATCCTCTGGGGACTCCCAAGCCAGGCGGTAGCAGTGGCAGATGGCGTGGGCGATGAATCTGGGCAGGGGCCAAGCCAAAGGTCATTCGTTTGTTTGTTCATGCATTCGTTTTCATTCGTTCATTTTTTAAAAACTTCTAGAACCCCACCCGTCTGACTCACGGTCATCTCACTGGTATACAACAATAAAAACAAGACTATGCAAGATAACAGCATAAAATGTCCAATCAAACTAAAACGAACCGAAAGAAAACTCAGTTTCAGATTTACGGACAAAGGAGTCGAAGCAGCTGAGAAGAAACGAGACTGACGGGAAACACAACACGACAAGAAACAAATAAATCAACCGTCACCTTAAAAATGACAGCAATTTTAAAACAAGCAAACGAACAAACAAAACCTAGAAAGCAGAGTTTGAAAAATATTCCTTCCCCCTCCCCCTTCTTGACAGACCCTCCCATTAGATATTGGAAGCTGCAGACCCAAATAATAATAATAATAATAATAATAATAATAATAATAATAATAATAATAATAATAATAATAATAATAATAATAATTAATTATTATTATTATTATTATTATTATTATTATTATTATTATTATTATTATTATTATTATTATTATTATTATTATTATTTCTAAGTTCTCCAAAACTTCAAAAGCAGCTGATCAGAGTCAACGGCAAATGGATCAGAGAGGTAGCCATGCCTGCGTCGCTTCAAACCTCCCAGAAATCCTCGCCAGCCGAGGTGGTAGTGAAGGCTTCTGGGAGTTGTAGTCCAAGAACAGCTGGAGGCCCAAGGTTGGGGATCATGGCCTTATGGGACCCGAACACGTGGTTCTGAGTCGTGAGTTGGGTCCATGTCTACCCCCTCCAAATTCCGAGTTAGACTCGAGAGCGAGTTGCAACCGCGAATCGCCATCCCTGTCTCACGCCCACCTTCTCCATCCCTCCCCTCCTGATTCTAGTCATTTGTGGTCTAGGAGAGGATCGACCTACGTGGTGAAACCAAGGATGAGGATGTTCTTCCAGATGTTTCTGCAGGACAGCAGAAGGCGGAGCGAGATCTGAGCGGCGGCCGGGAGGTGGCAGGCGTTGTCGAGTTCTTAAAAAAAAAAAGAGAGACAAAAGATGGGTTTGAGAAGACAGAATTTGGGGAAGGGGATGAACAGAAGTGGGATCTACCCATAACAAACAGCTAAAAATCACACATTTATTTAACAAACGGTACCTTATCTTTCTCCAATGAGCTTAAGTTGGCATCCATGCTTTTCCACCTCAGAACCCTGTTTGGTAGGTCAGGCCGGGATATTGTAACTGACTCGGGGTGACCCAGTGAGTTTCATGGCCAAGTGGGAATTTGAACCCAGCTCTCGTGAGGCCCTGTTCAATACTCTGCCACAACGACTCTCACACAAGCCTTATCACAGATTCTCTCCCCACTCCCCCCCCCAACACAGAGAAGATGAAAATCACAGGTCCAGCCTGGGGCTGACATGTCCCTCCAGACAACGGCGAACTACAACTCCCATCCTTCCTCATCTTTCCCCACCCAGGCAAGGTGAAGGGAGCCAACCATCCACAACGCCTGGAGGTCACAAACTGGCTAAGTCCCAACATGAACAGGAGGGAGACCAACCCACACGTTGCATTGATGGTTCCTCTTCTTCAACCAGAGGCTCCTGCTTGCAGCAAAAGGCTTTGGGGCCCCCTCCAGAACTCACCAGCCAGCGCCTCCTGCGCCTCAGACTCTTGAGCAGCACCTCCCTGGGTGAGACCCATCAAAATCTCCTTGGCTTGCGCCGTCCGACGAGTGGCCAAGAGCCAACGGGGCGATTCAGGGTAAAAGCCAGGGCAGCTAGCCAGAAGAAAAAACATATCAGAGAAGGATGTACACCTCACAACTCTGACAACCGGTGTGAGCTCCCTTTTAGGCTGAGCGTCCAATAGAGATAGGACAGATTGATGGAGGGATTGGTTTTGCGGACAACATGTCTCATCATACTTTATTCTGAGAGTCCTATGTGATAGACACCTTATAGACACCCATCTGTGGCTCACCTGGGAGAAAGGCCTAAACTGGAAGGCTTCGAGGCCTAGATAGGCTTAGCTCAGCCTAGCTTCCTGTTCAGAAAGGTTCCCAGTTAGTCTTGGGGCAGGAACAGGAAGCTTGGGCGGAACTAGGCCTTTCTCCCAGGCGAGCCACAGACGGGTGTCCATCTGTCCAGAAGAACTCCCAGAATGGAGAATTATGAGATTTTTAGTCCCTAAAATCCCATTCTTAATGGCTGATACATAACCTGCACACACCCTCTTGCCTTTTTTCTTTTTTTGGGGGGGGGGAATTGCTGCTGCTGGAAGCTCTTTGAGAGCAGCGATTTTTATATAAGAAAAGATGCAGCCCCTTCTGATACCTGTTTTCCACACTTCACCCCCGAGGAGCTCTACAAAACTGGAACAGGACTTATAATCACTTCCACTTTCATTGATAAGGGGTGGCACTATAGGCCCCTGCAGGTTCAGGAGCAGAACATGGGATTCTGGACCCCGATTCCTTGCCTGTGAGGTCCGCTAACGGGTGCTGCACCACCAGGGTCTCACAACAGCCAAGACACAACTTGTTATGAGCCAAGTAATCCTAATGGTACAGCCATGCTCAAAACCCTACAAAATACTCTTCCCATCAGATTACGAGCCACCCAGCCTAGCCTTCCTTCTAAAGCAGGTTGGGGCCTTCTAGACACTTTGGCTTACAACTCCCAGAAGACCCAACCAGCAGGGCAAAGGGTCAGGGATTAAGGGGACCGTAGTACAAAAGGTCTTAGCTTCTCAAACCCTGCTTGGTAAGAATCCAGCCGTAGACCTCTGGTAGGCAATGCACCCGAAACTGGCTTACAATCCACTGTGGTTTACGTTCTCTCCAGCCTCATTCTGGAGGGGGACACACGAGAGCTTTTGAAGGTATACGAGTAAGGTAGCTGCAATTTTGGAGGCACAGACTCTGTGACATGTTCCTCCACGTCAGAGGCTGACAAGACATATGGGGGCTTGTTAGTCCTGGCATCAAAAGCACAGGATATCTACCCAAGAGGGCGTCTGGGATGCAGCAGTAACATAATCTTCCTGCCGTGGGGTGTTTTGATACTTAGCAGAGCAGAACCTTCATATTTGTGGGGCATCGGTTCCAACTGCCCTGCGGATGCTGAAAAACGCCGATGATAGAGAACGCTGTTTTAATAGCGGACATCATACCTAGCATCGTCTCTGGCTCCCTCTAGGGGCCAGTTCTGGTAGCTTCATATTTATAAAAATACATTTCCAGGATTTTTCGTTTAATACTTTTAATATAGTCAGACTGTTGATAAGTGAATTGACAGATACTGATCCTGCGGATAATGGAGTCCTCCTGTATTGAATCAAGCTACTAATGTTTTTTTAAAAAATATCTTTGTTTTTGTATTTCAGAAAAATTAAAATGTATTGTGGGTGCCCTGAAGACGAGCAGATTTCATTCAGAGTAACTTCTAGCCTGCTTCTTCAGAGGCATTTGCGCCAGATATCAGAATATCATACATTTACTTAAGTTGGTAAGCAATCCATAATCAATGGACTCGGAGGGAACCGACATCAAAGGAGTACAAAAAAGGACCATTATCTCAACAGTGCTTGTTGGCAAACAGCAATTGGGTGATAAACGCACACATTCTTGCATCAATGGGCTGATTGATACATCCCCTTGAGATTAAAAAGCCTTTGTCCAGATTCAAGTTACAGGAGATCAGAGCCAACCCTCTCCCCCCCCCCGAATTCTCCTTCAGCTGTTGCTCAGCTGTTTCTGTCCCTGAAGGGCTACAGTTCAAGGAGAGCCACCTCGAAGTCAGAAACAGAGCGTCCCAGGAGCCCAAAGCAAGGATGGTGGCCAACCTGGATGGCTCTAAATTAACTTTATCTTGAAAATACCAGAAGATTTTTTTGTTTTTTTGCTGCAACAGAGGAACATCGGTACCACCCCGGAAATGGTCACACACCGGCCAAGGCAGAAGGTAAATGCCTGACTAGTAAGGTTTTTGGTTGGATTCATTACAAATCTCCTTACACTCTTTAGGGCAGATACATCAGGATCGGTGGTACAGTGGTGCATCGCTTAACGAGGATAATCCATTCCAGCGAAATCACTGTACAGCTAAATCCTCGTTAAGCGAAATAAAAAAGCCCACTGAAACGCATTGAAAACCCTTCAATGCATTCCAATGGGCTGAAAACTCACTGTCCAGCGAAGATCCTCCATGGGGCGGCCATTTTTGGTGCCTGTATAGCGAGGAACTCATCCAAAAACACAGCGGGGAGCCATTTTACACAGCGGGCGGCCATTTTGAAGCTGCCAATCAGCTGTTTTAAAATCGTCATAATTGCTTCGGGAACCGATCGTCACAAAGCAGATTTTTGCCATTAAAACGTCGTTTTGCGATCGCTAAATTCATCGTATAGCGGTTTCATCGTTTAACGAAGCAATCGTTAAGCGAGGCACCACTTTAATTCCACAGGGTTTGAAGAGTCTTCAACTAGCGATGGAATTTTCTGATTCCTTGGACTATAATCCCCATCCTTTTCCATTCTGAAGTTCCCTCTGATAGATACCTTGCAGACACCTGAATGCGGCTCACCTGGGGAGGTTGAACTACGCCTAGCTCCAACCAAGCTTCCTCTTCCTGCCCCAGTGGTAGCTGGGGAATTTCCTTTCTGAACAGGAAGCTAGGGCCTGGAGAGCCAAAATTTCTCCATTCCTGTGTTGAGTGGTTGTAAAATGGGCATGGAAACCAAGGCTAAGGGTTGGCGGAACTAAGCTTCTGTTCTTCAAGAAATTCGAAAAATGTCATCCCCACTTTTTATGGGACCAAACCATTTTTTAAAGAAAAACCACCGTTATGACTTTGCGTCTTCTAGAAGCCTAGAAGACCCAGTTCAGCATGGGTCATTTTACATTTAAGTGTTATTGGAGGGACATTTTAGCCCCTGGCTCATCAACAGAGCTTTTTGAAGGTGTGGACTGGTATGGGTATATTCCGATTAGGCAAAAACTTAGAAGAAAGGGAAAGTTGGAACTCTTCTTTGAATAGGGAGAGATCAGCTTACCCATAAAGGAGACAAAGCCCAAGCCCGGCCGATATCACACTCTGAAGGATCCGCCAGCTCCCACAAGCCAGCGCCAATCCGAGCAGGAGGAAGTGACCTCCAACCATCAGGAGGTCCCCGGCCATGGCGACAGGTAGCCGCTGGGAAGGACAGCACAGCTCCAAACCTAATTTTTAAAAAGAAAGAAAAAAAGATGACAGGCAGCAGGAGAAGAGTACGACACGAGAGGTGTGCAAATACATTCTTCTGAACTACAATTCCCTGGGAGCTGTAGTCCCCAAAAGACGCCCACCACGATACGACAATGTCCAATCCACCACAAAAACCTAACCACACCCTGGCCAAAGCATCCAAACAGGGTTTTGAAAAGTTACTTTTTGGGGGGGAATTCAGCTCTAACAACCCCCCCAAAAAAATACATTGAAAGGAAGAATACTGTATTTCTCAACTCTTCCTGCCAAGTTGGGCTCTCTCGATTTCTATCAACTTCACCTTCAAATAAATATTTCTTATATTGCCCCAAATCCTCTTCTGTAGGTACCACTGTCCGTTTTACATGAGACTCGGCTTTTTTACAAATCCCTGCCTGCCTTGTTCACATAGTTGGCCCGCTTCTGGGCCAGATACGTGGATAATAACTGGCTAGGAGCATCTTCAGGGCTAAGACGCTGTAGGAGAGGAAGCCCATAAAACTGCTCTGCCTTTACTCACAAAGGCCTGAACCAAACAAGTGGCCGAGAAGCAGCCACACTAACTACGGAGGTAAGCAAATGGTGAGGGCCGCCATGTAGGGGTGCACAAACGTGGGCCTGGCAACTATAAGCCAGCGTGTAGCTTGGTGCCACCAAATCGCTTCTAATTTATGGTGATCCAGAGTTTTCAAGGTATAAATTGTTCAAAGAGTGTCTTTCCTCTTGCTACCCCACCCGCCCCCGTGAGTTTCCCTAGCCGAGCGGGGATTTGAACCCAGGTTTCCTGGGTCTTAGTCCACCACTATACCCATTGCACCACACTATGTCTCAAAGTACAGTGGTGCCCCGCACAGCGACGTTAATCCGTTCCAGGATTAACGTCGCTATCTGGATTCGTCGCTATGCGGGTGGGGGAACCCATAGGAACGCATTAAATTCCATTTAATGCGTTCCTATTGGGGAAAAACTCACTGGTAAGCGAAGATTTCCCCCATCCAGCCGCCATTTTCGCTGCCCGGTAAGCAAGGGCAGGGCGCGAAAACGCTGTGGGCGGCCATTTTCTGCACCCAACAGCCATTTTGAAACCACCACTCAGCTGCTTTCTAAACATCGCAATGCGAAGATCGTTAAGCTAAACGCTTACCGATCATCGCAACGCAATGTTTAGCCTATCTAAACATCGCAATGCGATCGCATTAGCGATCGCAAAAAACATGCCGCTATGCGGATTCGTCGTTAAACGGTGCACTCGTTAAGCGAGGCACCACTGTATTAGGAACTGAGTCCAGGCCTCTGACAGGGGAAGGTAAGAATTCCACCGCAAAGACAGGGCTCATAAAGACAATGCTTGACTGTGGCTTCCATTTGTCTCCATGATGTTCAAAGCAGCTTCTGAGATTCCTAAACAAAACACATTTTCAAGGAATAAAACCGTTTAGAAGCAGGACCATAAAAACAGAAGCTGGAAAGGCGGTGCTAAACCAAAGTGTGCTTCTGAATTAAAAGACCTAGAGTTCAGTTCTCAGGTTTATTTTTCCTTTAAAAAGCTGCCCTCTGAGCGTCTGTGTGTGTATCCACCAGTTAGTTCATTTATTATTATTATGGTCCATGGCCATCAAAAGACATTAAATATAATCCAGGATAAATTTACAAGGCAGTCACAATGTTAGAACGGAGGAAAAAGGAGATAAAGGAAAATTATAGCTTAAAATCATTATCCACTAAATCTTTATATCTCTTGCACGCAGCTGTGAGAAATGGTTGTGCAAGTAAGTGTAGGGTGAGGATTAAAGTCTAAAAGAAGTTGATGTAAGATCTCTGTTTCAGGGACAGGCTGAAAACCAGTTAAGCAAAGGGAGAATAAGCTTAATATGTGGGTTCATGATAGAACTGGCAGTGTGACATTAACGTGTGTGGTTGATTCTACCAGGCAAACCCTCTCTGCCATAAGGATATTTTTATACGTTTCACTGGTAACCTTTGCGGGAAGAACATGACGTCTAGCTAGTAAGAAGACCTTGTGTGTGTATATATGTCAGGATCAGGAACTACAGGAGTCTGTGTGCGTGCAGAGTGCCGTCTGAGACACAGTGGGTGGTTTTTCACACGCATGCACTCAGAGTGACCAGAGGTGATGTCCAGTTTTGGAAAAAAGTAATAATATTCCACGGTCTAAAACAACTACTGGGGCCCAGGAAGTGTCCAAAGTGACCCATGCAGGAACTCTTAAAGTAAAAACTCTCTCTCTCTCTCTCTCTCTCTCTCTCTCTCTCTCTCTCTCTCTGTGTGTGTGTGTGTGTGTGTGTGTGTGTGTGTGTGTGTGTGTGTGTGTGTGTGAGTGAGTGAGTGAGTGAGTGTGTGTGTGTGTGAGAGAGAGAGAGAGAGAGAGAGAGATCTGGGAAAAACTGAAGAGTAAAAAAGGATGAGGTCCAGAAGACTCTGCCAAAGGGGATACTCACGGCTTAGGTAGAGAGCCAGCTCCATGCCCCCCAACATCACACCCCAAAGGCAACGGCCCAACATGAAGACCGAGGGAGAGGCAGCAAAGGCAGCCAAAATGCCCGCAGGGCAGCCGAGAGCGAGGGCCAAGAGGAGCGTGCTACGCCGTCCCACACTGCAGGTCGAAGACAAAAAAAAGCCTTTCTTCACAAACTATTCTCTTGCCTTCCCTACCAACCCTTTCCCGGTGCCTCCCTTCTAAGAAAGGTCCCCCTGCCTTCATGTGGAAGAGGGAAGCCACACTGAGGATCAACAGAAGGGGGCTAGTCTCTTCAGCCAAACCAAGCCACTGTACTCTGCTTTTTCACCTCCTCTACTGGTCTCACTAAAAAAGGATTATTATCACTGAATCGACACTGAAACAAATTGGGAAGACAGAATTCTCACACAGTGGCTCATTTTTTTCTCACCAAAATTCTAACATTATCCAAATTCTTCTCAGTTTTGGAAGTTAGCGATGCTGTGAGATTAGAACAACTTAAACCCACTTCTCTGCCTACGAGAACTAACACGTTCAATGGGACTTATTTCTGAATCAATAGGCACAGTATTAGAGGTTTGTTGGTCAATTCAGGCTGTACGTTGAATTTGGCAAGGCAATGTATAACGGTCTTCATTTTTCCTCTCCTTATTTGGAATTTGATTTTTTTTCTTTGAATGTTTCCTCTTCAAAGTCAAACCTTAAGTGGGAAAGCCAAAAATGTGCAACTTTTCTGAGCTCCACCCCAAGTTTTCTTTGAGAATGAAAAGTTGTAAAAGTTATAAGTCAGGCCAAAACCTCTGTTGCGTAACTTGCACCTGCTGAAAGATGATGACATCAGCAGCAGGGAGCAGTACTGTTAATTAAAAACTTTTGCTCCACAGTTTTTCCGACTCCCATAAAATCCTCTTCATTACATGTGAGCCAGGGGACAGTAGGAGGAAGTTTTTACTCACTGAAATTCACTGCCATTGGATGATATTACTGCAAAAAGGAGACTTTCCGTAATTAAAGACTTCCTTCCCCTGTTCCATGATTCCCATCCAATGAGAGGGACTACTTGCGAGATTGAAAAGCCACAGGACACAAGTAGGATGTTTTTAATTACTGAAAGTCACCCCTTGCTGATGACACCAGCCTTCCACTAGCATAGTTCTACCAACAGGATTTCAGCCATTATCTGTTAACAGAACTGGCCAAAATTAATTCAAAGTGGATTCTTTAACTTCGTCAGGCTATATAGCCTTTGAGATATTCTGACGATGAACATGCTGCAAACGAAGGCCGCTAGGTGGCCAAGATCGAAACCTGATATAATGAATTCCCTTCCACTAGAGTTAATCGAGGGCAGGAAAGAAGCCTACCCCTTATCATCATCTGGATGTTGGATGTGACCTTGACCTTCCCTATATTTTGAAAATCTCCTCCTCCTACTTTACCAATATTTCAGCCATCTTGTCCGCTGTCTTACCTGTCTGCCAGGTGGCCAAGAAATAGGGCCCCAGCTGCAAAGCCAAGGAGAAAACAGAGCTGCTCCAACGGGACAACCCATCCTCGGGAACAATCCAAGAACCACTAATAAGAAAGCAAAATTGGAGAGGGTGAAGTGTAGTCATCAGTAATAGACAAATTGATAACGTGGGGGGAAAATGTCTCTTTTGGTCTCCCGTCTTCAAGAGGAGGCTGAAAATCATAGAATCATGGAGTTGGAAGGGACCTACAAGGCTATCCAGTCCAACCCGTTGCTCAATGCACCTCCTGAGGCCATGAGTTCCATTGTCGTACTGCTCTAACAACTAGGAAGTTTTTTTTCCTGATATTCAACCTAAATCTGGCTTCCTGCCACTTGAGCCCATTATTACATGTCCTGCTCTTTGGGATGATTTAGAACAGATCCTTCCCCAACTCTGTACAGCTCTCAGGAGTTAACAACTGGAGTGTTGGACTAGGTTTCTGGGGAACTGTGTTCAAATCCCTGCTCCGCCGTGAAATGGACCAGATGACCTTGGGTTAAGCTACAATCTACAAGATTTAGGCTGACCCATCTCCCAGGGCTGTAGTGAAGATAAAATAAGGAACAGGAAGGCTCGTAAGACAAGTGGGAATGTAACAAATTAAACAGGAGATAGCACAGAATGACTGGTGACTAGATACAGTGGTGCCTCGGATAGCGACGTTAATCCGTGCAGCAAAAATTGCTGCTAAGCGATTTTGTCGCTATGGGATTTTAAAAAGCCCATAGAAACGCATTAAAACCTGTTTAATGCGTTCCTATGGGCAAAAAACTGGCCTTAAAGCAAAGATCCTCCGTACGGTGGCCATTTTCGCTGCCTCTTAAGTGAGGAATCCGTCCCTAAACACAGCGGGTGGCCATTTTGGAACCGCCGATCAGCTGTTAAAAAATCATCGCTTTGCGATGATCGGTAAGCAAAACAGGGAACTGATCATCGCAAAGCAAAAAAAAACCCCATTTAAAACATTACAATGTGATTGCTTTTGCAATTGCAAAATCTTCGTCGCTATGCAGTTTCGTTGCTAAACGGAGCGCCCGTTAAGCGAGGCATCACTGTATATCCTTTTATCATGAGAAGGGACACAATATTCTAAATTTTAAAAGTGAGCCACACCTTCTGAATGGGAACCCCATCACAGAAACTCTGTGATGGTATTTAATCCAGGGCTGCAAAATCAAAGAGTGGTTAAGATGTAGATGTGGAAAATGCACTCTGCATATGCTCAGAGGTGCCCTTCTCACCATGGTTTCTGTCACATTCCAGGGCACTCCACTTAGGTTCGAATTAAACTAGACTCAGGACTGGTCCAACTCGTTTTACTGGCTGAGGCAGAAAGCACAACCACAAACACACACACACACAGCCCAAATAAATAACGCCTTGAGCCAATTTTGGGCACCTGGACCAGAATATTGCTTAAGAGCTGCAGAAAAACAAAATTCATCTAGACAGCTAATAATTTTGTGAGACCCTCAAATCTACTGCCTGAAGAACAACACAACTTGTCGTACTCTGTGGCTAACACAAATAAACGTGTACACCATGTTTCCAATGGGACAGAGTAGCAATTGGTAACTAATTTCAGTCGAAGGACAAGTAAAGCCAGCTTAAATGCACCTAAAAGCCAGTGACACCTCTGTGCTTGTCACAAAAATCTATAGGTGCAATGCCTCTATTTTTTACTTCACATAATTCAGAGTTGAGATCAGCTTTTAAAACTGTCGAACATTTAACATTCTGAGTAGAAGGGAGAAGGAGAGAGTCCAGATATGCCATTAAAAATGCATCTAGTATTTCTTTTTTTTTAAAAAAAGAAACTCTAAAGAAAAATGCAAGGTCCTTTCAATTCCACAAAATTAACACCCACAAATAATAAACTCCGTAATTATCCATGGCAGCTCCGGTGGATTTGAACCCAAGACCTCTCACTTTGAGGACATAACTCTGTTTGCTACATCACATTTTCTCTTGTGGGGAGCAAAGGTTGGAGCAGTGTTTTTCTGGGACTACAAGTCCCACAATCCCCACCCAGCCCAGCACAAAGGGTCCTCGGGCCACCTGGTGCCACTGGCCTCCTGACAGCAGGGCGGAGAGAGGAAAACAGAGCAGGATGGGGGAGCCTGTGAATTGGCCTTCGTAGGCGGTGCCAGTGGGAGGATGATGGGAATTGTAATCCCAAGTGGAATGCAGAGGAGAAATGCTCACCTCGGTAACTGGATTGCTGGTGAGGGCCGGGAGCCCTCCGTAGTCCCAGTTCGGGCAGTGGGCATCCTGGCACGTTGCGTTCTCTGGCACCCTGGTGCCGTTGGCGTCCCGGCAGTGTCGGGGGGGCGTCAAGGTGAAGAGGGCGTCGGAGCCCACCCCGAGTCCCAGCAGGAGGCAGGGCAGGCAGCTCAGGGCCAGCAAGAGGCGCTGGCGCCGCCCCCCGGCCCCCAGCCGCCCGAGAAGCCATTCGAAGGACGGGGGGCCCGGCTCAGAGGTTGGGGCAGCAAAATCCCTCCGTGGGCCCCCCGGGTCTGGGGTGGAGGGGCCGGTATCCATGAGCCGTGTCTACGGAGAGAGGAAAAAAAAGGGAGCAAGGTAAAGAAGATTAATTAATGGGGGGGGGAGGGAGTCAATAAAAAGTGGGCAAAAGCATAAGGTCAGGGTCCCAAGAAGAGAAGGAGGTGCAAAAAATGGAGAAAATCCAGCCGAAGATTGGGAAAAAGAAGGAAGCCCATCATGAAGAGGTGTTGGGGGGGGGGAAATATCAGAGCATAAGCCTAGGTGAGAATGAATAAGGTGTGGGGGGGATACAAAGTGTACCCCAGAACTCATATAAAGGGGGCACAGAAAGGGCAAGGCATGGATGAGGGTCAAGGGTGGGAGGAAAAGCGGGCACAGCGGGGGAACCCCAGGGAACACACCCGTGGGAGGAGGCTGGGGGTCAGGGAAGGAATTTGGGGGGAAAAAACCAAGGACAAATTGTATATAAATGGGTCTGATTGGGGGGAAAATCAAGATGGGGATGGGGTGGGTCTGATGGAAGGGGGGGAAAGAGAGACAGAGAGCGGGCAGGGATCTGTCCCAAAAGGAGGGGAAGGCCCGGCGTTTCCGCCTTTGGGTGCCCGAGGTGGGGCGATGCCAAGGCCGGCCGCCGGATCCGGCGAAGGATGATGATGATGATGATGATGGGGGGGCGGGAGGCGATGCAAGGGCGGACCCCAGTTGGGGGGGGGAAAGGAGGCAGAGGGGGCTCCGGAAGCCAAGCCAGGGATGGGGAAGAGCGCGAGAGAAGGCCGGCCAGGGCGCAGCGGGAGAGGGGGAAAAATAAAATAAAATAAAAAACCAAGGAGGCTGGACGGAGCCCCGGCGCAGGGGAAGGGCGGACAAGAAATCCCAGGCCGGCCGACTCACCACCAGGCGCCGGGCGGCTCCGCGGGCGCGGGCCTTCCTCCTCCTCCTCCTCCTCCTCCTCGGCGCCGCCGCAGCCCCATCGGGGAAAGCCAAGCCGGACGCCCGGCCGGTGGGCTCGGAGCGCAACGGGGAGGGCGCCCGGAGGGAGAGGCGCGCCGCACCCCGGGGTGGAGCGAGCAGTCTCCCCGCCTCTCCCGCCGCCGCCCCCCGGGTCCAGGCCGCCTGGGTCGAGGAGGCGAGGCGGTCAAAAAGGGTCTCTCTCTCTCTCTCTGTGTGTGTTCCCTTTCTACCCCTCCTCGTCAATTTCATGGAAAGCTGCGCCCGTGCGTCACAGCCGCCCACCTTTTTTTTTTGGTGTGATTCGGATTAACAAATCTGGATTAACTCCCTTTCTGGCCATTCTGGTTAACAAATCCGGATTAACTCCCTCTCTGGCCGGCTGGAGGCCTTCCTTTCCTTTCCTCTTTTCCTTTCCCACAATTTCTTACTTTTTAGGCTTGTTTGTTGGATTGGGTGTGTGACCGCCTTCCAGGGCCACCCCAAGAAGCAAACCTGGGTTGGTCCTAAAGCAAATTGGAAGCAAGGGAAATCCCCCCCATCATCCATCAGATGGGTTTTCTATGGGCGTGGAATGCGGGGCTTACTCTCCGCATGAAGGGCAGTGCGGGAGAGTGGTTAAAAATCTGGATTTAGGGCTAAAAAGAGCAAAGGTTCGACCCCTACTGCCAGGCTTCACCTTGACCGAGCTAACTACCTCTTCAAGGGAAATGACCTCCAAAGAGGGTCAGTGAGGACCCAGATACAGGAGGATCAAGATCTCTTTCCTTTAGAATGAATTAAAAGAATGCAAGAAAAATGGACCGAGGACCAATAAAAGCCACACTTGACGCAGGGCATGTTTTGAACATTGTATGGAATCAGAAACGACCCTCCGTGAAAAATGTGTGGAAATACCCATTTGCTATTCAGTTTTATCGTTGTCATGTTTGGGGCCTAGGACTCCATGTGGCACAATCCAAGGTGGCGCACGAACAATACAGGGAGCATCATCACCACCACCACCCCAAAAAATGATCCCTCTTTACCCATTTATTCAATAATAAATCCCATCTTGTTTAAAAGGGCCAACATGAGGAGTAATGGACTTTCTTTATCTGGGCACCCAAATGTAGGCACCAAAATCTAGAGTTGGGTCTACTCCTGAACGTTAGGAAAATAAGTAGCAACACCTCCTGACTCTTACTGACCTTCCTTTAAAAAGGGGGGGGTACATTTTCTTTTTGAGGGGAGGACAGTCTCCCCTGTGCAATGTATTCTGGGTAATCACCGCCATGTGTTTTTAAAAGTTTGGTTTCAGTTGGTTTTATAAGATAAGGAAAGATTTTCCATCCTTCAGACACCGGAATATGGATCGCCTGGGAGAAAGGCCTAGACTGAAAAGACTTTGAGGCCTAGCTTTCTGTTTAGAAAGAAAGCTCCCGTCTAGCACTGAGTTAGGAATGAGAACGTTAGGCAGTGTTATGCCTAAACCCTGCAGTTCAGGCCCTTGTCTGTGTGAGCCAAATTTCTGCAAAGGTAGAACTCTCAGAATGGAGAACCGAGGGATTTTTTGTCTAAAAATTTTGAAAAATCCCACCCTAGTGACATCCATACTGTGTGTGGTAGGACAGTAGAAGAGTCGTGTCGGACTCTTGGTGACCCCATGGACTAGAGAGCACGCCAGGCCCTTCTGTCTTCCACGGCCTCCCGGAGTTGGGTCAAATTCATGTTGGTCGCTTCGATGACCCTGTCCAGCCATCTCATCCTTTGTCGTCCCCTTCTCCTCCTGCCTTCACACTTTCCAACATCAGGGTCTTTTCCAAGGAGTCTTCTCTTCTCATGAGACGGCCAAAGGATTGGAGCCTCAGCTTCAGGATCTGTCCTTCCAGTGAGCACTCGGGGTCGATTTCCTTCAAAATGGATAGGTTTGTCGTCCATGCAGTCCAGGGGACTCTCAAGAGTCTCCTCCAGCACCACAATTTGAAAGCATCCATTCTTCGGCGGTCAGTCTTCTTTATAGTCCAGCTCTCACTTCTGTACATCGCTTCCGGAAAAAGCCTAATAAAACGCTTCTGTTGCAAGGCTGGGGGAGTGGGACAGAGAAAAACCCTACCAGGATTTGCAAGGAAGCAACACACACAGCTCTTAAGTTTTTACACTAGTTTTATTATGACCAAACCTAGAAAAAAAAAACCTTGGCAAGTATTTCCTGAGAGAGCAACGTTTTACACCCCATTTGCTTCCTGGTAAGGAAATGAGCCAAAGGGTGAGGGGAGAGAAGGGGGTTATGTCAATCACGTATTTGGTTGCCGATGATCCAAAACGACCACACACCACACACGCTTGAAGAGGGGCTGTTTTTGGAGGAATGGCGACCTCAGACCTGAGTAAACGGACCGGCCAGTGTGAAGAAGGGCTTCCTTCCTGAAAGAGCTAAGAAAAAGTGTTGTTAAGGTTGTTTCTGATTATGGCCGCTACAGCTTCCATGGGCAATGATGGATGCCTTGGGAAGACTGGAAATTGTAATATGCAAAAATAAGATTATTTCCCCAAAATATAATGGGATGAACTAACCATCTCAGCAAGGGGCTCATTTCTCTCCTTCCCTCTCCATCTGGGGCTCTTTAAGGATGCTCATGTCTGTCGTCCACGTTGTGCATTTATATAAAGTCCACACTGACCCCTTACCTCTGTTTTCCATTTTTATCCTTTCCTGGCTCAGCGTTCTTGGCTTCCTCCCCTCTGTTCTGGATTCCTTTGCTTCCTTTCATATCCCCCCCCCCTTTTTTGGCATCTGTTAGCTTCCAAACCTTAATTCCCCCCCCCCCCCGCTATGACGATCTGGCAATTTTCTTCCTCTCCTTTCCTTCTTCCAGCTGTTATTGCAGAAATCTTTGCTTAAAAAAGAGGATATTTCCCCTTCATCCTGCTTTTTTTCCTCGAGACTTTTAATGGGAGGACAGGAGGAAAAGGGGGTTGTGTCCGGAAAGGCAGGGGGGGGGCACCGTATTCGACACAAGTTTAATTCATCCCTGAAGCTGGCCATCCATCATCATCCTCTGGTGAAATGGTGCTGGATCGCTAATACTGAAGAGGGAACCGTTGTGAGAATCTGTTGTTGCCGAGGGAACCTAGATGGGAAGGGATAGAGCACAGCAAAGTGTCATGTGGGGTAAAAGGGCAAGGGTCAGGCCGGGTATTTGGTGAGGAGAAGAGCCACAGGTTAGAAGTTGCAGGTGCAAAGGTCAGGGGTGAAGCAGGTGAAGGTTGGATGCTTGGAAGATGATTCTGACCTTTTTTGTTTAGGAGAGAAGACAGGTTCCCAGCCTTGAGTAAACCTGGTGTGTTCTTGGACTACAATTCCCAGCAGTCTTGACCGCAAGCCGGGGCTTCTGGGAATTGCAGTCCAAGAACACCCAGGTTGGCCAAGGTTGGCAACCACTGCTCTAGGAGAACAGAGCAAAATTGCCTTCAAGTTGAGCATCCTTAAAAGCTTGCAAAAACAGTTCTGTATGTAGACACTGGATTCCACGGGGTCTAGAGAGAAGCCGCGCTAGGATCTTGAGACAGAGCCCAAGGGAAACGCTGGTGCTGAGACAGTGTGGTCCCCTGAGCATGTTTTTACCCTACGTATTGCCAAAATCCGCAGGACACCACTGCACTCAGAGAGAGGTCTGAAGTGATACGGTTCCTTAGAACGCCAGGAATTCTAGTGCACATCGCAGCCGGGTGGGGCCAGATGTTTGCTGGTGAAGAATCGGAGTCCGCAGAGACCACAGGATCACGAGGGGGCCAAGGCCCCGAGTAAGGAAGTGAAGGCCAGGGCTTGTTGGGAGAGCTCCACCACGCGTTCTCGCATCTCCCGGGCGGCTGGGGGCGACGGGTACTGCAGGGCGGCGCTCTTGATGGACAGAACGGCCGTTTTCAACGCTTGGCACAGGGCGCCACTGGCTGCCCCCACCCTCGAGCGCACCGTGGCCGAGGACGCCAGGCGGGACACGGTGTCCCCCACAAAGACCAGTTTGTGGGCGGTGATGATGACAAATTTGCTGTGGGGTACGAAGACCCGGGGAGGCTGGTGGGCGGCTGCGCTGGCGAGAAGGGCCTCAATGGCCGAAAGCAAGGTGGTGTAATGAGCTTGGCACTGGCCTGTATAGAAATGCAGGAGCTGGCTGTCTTGTGGAGACGGTGGGACCTAAAAGATGAGAAAGGGTTAGGGTTGCAGTATAATCCCCTGTCTGACATCCCCCCCCCCCCCCACTTCTCACTTGGAGAAGGGCCTAACTTGAAGGCTTCATGGCGTGACTTCATGGCCTAGCTCTGTCCGAGCCTTAAGCTAAGTCAGAGCTAGGCCTTTCTCCAGGTGAGTGAAATTTATCCCGGTGAGTGTCTACCATACCGGGTCTCTCAGTCGAATTCTCAAAATGGAGAATTCTTGGACTTGGGAGCCCCAAAAACCCAAAGGGTACATTGCTAAATGTTTTGCTTCTCTTTTTATATTTTTAAGCAGTATCTTATGTGGGCATGGATAAAGTGTTGGCCTGGCTTTTGGGAAACGCAGGTTCAAAATGTCATCCTTTCACACGACCGGTTGTGCAACCTCAGCCGAGTCTCCTTCTCTGTGGCAGCTCTTTCCTTGATTAAGGCCTACCTCCCAGTGAGGATTAATCCCACCCTTTAACAGTGGTTTTCAAGCACAAGCATGGAGGACAAGTTGAAGACCTGAATTAAAAATAAAAAATAGCAGATACCATTTCTTCAGGCTGAGCACTCTCTGCAGGCAGCGTGAGTTCAGGGCTCCCTTCAGGTGTGGTTGGCTTGTGGTGGATTTTGTCTGCTCCCTAGACAAACAGAGATTGTGGTATTTGGATTATGGTGTCATTTTGGCACAAGAGAGAACTCAAAAAAGGACCCAAAATGGTTAACTGTGACCGGGGGGGGGGGGCGGAATTACTCCTGTAAAGTTCAGATTAAGTGAAGCAGCCGTAAAAAGACAAATCGGAAATCAGCAACATTTCTAGTTAGGTGGGAATGAGAGACAGATTCCTATCAACTATGATAGGAACCACTATCCTATGAACCAAAATCTGTTGAAGTTTGCATACTAACAATGGGGGAAAGCCAGCGTTGGCAATTTAGTGAGAACCAAACATGGCCTCTAAAACAGTTTATAAAGTAGGTAAAAGGTAAAGGTAAAGGTTCCCCTTGACAATTTTTGTCCAGTCGTGTTTGACTCTAGGGGGCGGTGCTCATCCCCGTTTCCAAGCCATAGAGCCAGCGTTTTGTCCGAAGACAATCTTCCGTGGTCACATGGCCAGTGCAATTTAGACACGGAACGCTGTTACCTTCCCACCGAAGTGGTCTCTATTAATCTACTTGCATGTGCATGCTTTCGAACCGCTAGGTTGGCGGGAGCTGGGACAAGCGACGGGCGCTCACTCCATTGCGTGGATTCGATCTTACGACTGCTTGGTCTTCTGACCCTGCAGCACAGAGGCTTCTGTGGTTTAGCCCGCAGCGCCACCACATCCCTTGTTGTTATAAAGTAGGCAGGGTTTAAAATTAGGCCTACTAATTTTGCAAGGGGGCACCAGACCGCCGCGTAGTACACTGGTTAGAATATTCGACGGTGATGTGGGAGAGATCCAGGTTTTGATGTTCATTGAACTATGAATCCCGTTTGTAACCTAAGGTCATTCTCGCTTTCTCAACAGGAACTTAATTTGCAGGATTGTGGTGAGGACCAAGGGAAGATGAGGAAAGCCAGCAGCCAAAACCTTCCTGCTTCGTTATGCAGAAGGCATACCTTCTGGAGGTGAATTCCTCACGTTAAGGAATTCCCCTAGACGTTATCTGCAACTCAGTTCTACATAGATTTCTTCGCTTCAGGCAGTGCACCTCCAGAAGTTAAGCCCGTTGCGTAACTTAAGCACAGGCGTACCTCGGTTTACGAACGCCTCAGTTAACATCATTTTCAGTTTACAAAAGAAAATCCAATAACGCCTCGGTTTACTATTTTTTTCCGCAACAGAAAGTTTCTCCAGGATGCATTGCACCTGGGAGGTTTATAGCGCCGCCCTTGTGCATGTGTTCCTATGTATTTTCGGTTTACATATTTTTCGCATTACGAAACATCCCGTAGAACGCATTAAATCTGTAAACCGAGGTACGCCTGTAACAGGATTTCAGCCACTTCGTAGAGAGCTGGGAGTTCGATTCCCCCGTGGTGCCTTCCCTTGGCAAGTGCTAGGATTCCATGATCCATAGAGTCCCTTCCACCTCTGCAGTTCTAAGAGGATGATGATGATGATGATGGCTGAGTATAGATTTCTGCCTCTGTTACGATGTTGCCGCACTTACCTTGAGATGAACATAGTCGTATTCCTCCGGGAGGCGGATCCCTTCGTATTCGTTGTGGCCCTCTTCCCGACCACGCTCTAGCTGCTCTCCCACGCCAAGACCCCCCAGTCGGGGTGGAGGTGGCGGGAGCGGCCGGTCTTGAATGCTGCCCTTCCGCGCAATACTCGGCGAGGGCGGTGGGGGTTCCACCGAGAGCCGTTCCTCGCTGGGGAGGGCAGGCAGCGGGCGCCGGGACAAGCTTTCGGCGGAAGGGAGCCGTGGTCGGGCTGGGGTGGCTGACTCCCTCAGGGTCAATCCTTGGAGGGTTCCCTCGAGGGGTGGGGAGCCGGGGGCCATGAGAGGAACGTCATAGATGCCCCCGTCCTCCTCCTCCTCGCCCGCTGCTTCCTCTCTGCTTTCCCCAGCCAGCACTTCCTCGGGAGACTCGTACAAGTTGAGCAAGGCTGAGGCGCGGCGTAAATTGGAAGGGATAGCATAAACGAGGGGGCTCCCGGTTCCTCCTCCTCCTTCCTCCTCCTCTTCCTCCTTCTCCTCCTCTTCTTCTCCGTCTTGGCCCAGGGATTTCTTGAAGGCGAGCGGGACATCGTAAGGGTCGTCTGAAGTTGGAGGAGCCGTAGGCTGAGGAGCGACGCGGGCTACCTTCTTTGGACATGAAGAAGGCGAGTCGTAGGTGTCAGAAAGAGTGTCCTTCAGCACCGAGGAAGGGATGTCATAAACCTGCCGGTGGGAAAGGCAGGGGGAGGGGAAAAAGAGCACATGGAGAAGAAAAGTGAGGAAAGGGTCAATTGGATTAAGACTGTGGACCTCGTTTTATATTCATATTAGAGATAGAGGGGTGAGGTGGGAAAACAGTTTCTTTTAATTTTTCCCCCTTTTCAGACTCTTCTCTACTATAGAAAATTTGACTGCTATAACACACTCTACATGGGGCTGCCCTTGGGAGCAGTTCAGAAGCTACCACTAGTGCAACCTGTAGCAGCCAGATTATTGTCTGGTATTCACTTTGTACAGCATACATCACCAGCCTTCAACTAACTGAACTGGCTTCCAGTTCGGAAATGGGGGAAGCCAAAAAACAAACTCCCCAAGATCCATTGGAAACGGGGGGAGAAAAACCCAAAGCAACCAAACCCCCCCAAGACCCATCGGAAATGGGGGGGAGCCAAAAAACAAACAAACCCCCAAGACTCATCAGAAACGGGGAAAAACACTCCAAAAAGCAACACCCCCAAAAAACCCATCAGAAATGGGGGAAAAAAACGACATACAAAGAAACCCCCCAAGACCCATCACAGCACAGAAACATAACCCCCTAGCCCAAAACCACGCTGCAAAAACACCCAGAACCGTTTTTAAAAAGCAGAAAACAGCACCTTATCTTACCAGGCAGCCCGAAGCCTCCCTGCAAACGCACACACACGCTCGCTTGGAAGCAGAAGCGAGGTAGTCCCAAGCCTCCAATGAGGACCGACGCACACTCTCTAACCACTAGGGCGAAAGAGCTACAAAGAAGCAGCCTCATCGCCACCTACGGTTTGAATCACCCACCTTTTCCCCCTGCCTTTTTCTGTTCGTAAGAGGAAGCTCTGGTCGCAAGTAGAAGCCAAATTTTGCGTCCGGAGCTGGTCGTAACTCGAAATGGTCATAAGTAGCGACGTTCGCAAGTCGAGGCCCACTGTATCAGTGTTCAGAATTTCAGATTATTACAAAATTTGAGATTGTTACTAGCTATGCTTAAATAATGTATTACAGTACTCATTGCACAGAAAAAATGACAAGTAACTAGTTGTTCCAAACTCTGGACTTAAACCTTTCAGTGTGGTGGGAACACTCTCCGGTATGTGCCCTAAGAGGGTGGGAATTACGTTGAGTTTTAGAAAACTCTTAAAACATGTTTACTTACTTACAGCTTCTCTGGATGGGCACAAATTATATCTTATTTGTTGCTGTGTTTTTTAAATTATCTTTTTATTTTTGAAGTCCTCTTCAAAGCTGTCTCATGCTGCCTTTATTTTGTATTGTATATGTCTTTGTATTGTATCATTTATGTCTTATACAAAGGGCTTCGCAGTTGGTACCGCTTAGTATTCTGGAGTGCCTGGCTTCAGGAGTTCTGAGTTCAAATCCTTATTGTGGTTCCAGGAGAGGGGCTAGCTGAAATCTCTCCCCCTCCCTCCCCCAGTCTGTGTGGCTGATGGGATTATGTGCCCTACCAACCTAGGCAGCCCCAGACAAGCTGTACCATAACCCCAGAACGCTATAAAGAGGACTAGCTGGGAAAACACTATAGCAAAGAGAAAGAGAAATTTAAATAAAAAGAGAAAAATCAAAAAGAGTAGGACCTAAGAATTGTACAGCCATACCTCTCCTAAAACACAGCAGGACAACAGTTCAAAAATTTGCTTTTTGAAACAGTTCAAAAATTTGCCTTTTGAAACAGTTCAAAAATTCGCTTTTTGAAACAGTTCAACAATTTGCTTTTTGAAACAGTTCAACAATTCGCTTTTCGCTTTCCCCTAAAGGACAAAGTCCGAAACCTCCATTGTGTTCAGCTTCCAAGCAAAGGCTTCAAGCATCCTTGAACGCCTCCAAATTGACAAGGGCGACCCTCCATCTGTCAATCATTGCCCTTCCGGAAAACACCATAAAAACCTTTTAGGTTTCTCTCCAGGCCTTTGTCTCGAGTGGTCTCCGCTGGCCTTTGTCTGAAGCTTATCTCAGGACTTGGGTACTCCGAGGCCATCCTGTATGTGAATTTCACTGAATTATATACAATTATTATGCAAGAGAGCTTTTTCTGAGAAAATGTCTGCCTTGCTTTAAAAAAAAAAATGCAACTCCTTGTTCTCTCCTTCATTTCTAAAACGTCATTTAAGAAAAATAGCCCATCTAAAAAAAAAACAAAAAACAACAAACAAACAAAAAACCACCTCTCAGGAAGTGATTTAAGGCACAATCAAGACAGAAACAGCTTGTGTTTTGGACGGTTTGTGGCCCAATCCAGTTTGAGCTATTTTCTGTTGACCAGACGACGTAGAAGGACGTACAGTGGTGCCTTGCATTACGACGTTAACTCGTTCCAGCGAAATCGCTGTAGAACGAAAACGTTGTAAAGCGAAAATTAAAAAAGCTGTTGAAACGCATTAATGCGTTCCAATCGGCTAAGAACTCACCGTCCAGCGAAGATCCTCCATAGGGGCGGCCATTTTCGGGTGCCTGTGCAGCAAAAAATGGCTCCTAAACACAGCGGGGAGCCATTTTGAGCACCCGGAGGCCATTTTGAAAACCCGACGATCAGCTGTTTTGTCGGGGAAGCGAAAATCGGTTCCCAAACAGGGAACTGATCATCACGCAGCAAAATTCCCCCATTCAAAACATTGTTTTGCGATTGCTTTTGCGATCGCAAAAACCTCGTCGTAATGCGGATTTGTCATTAAACGGAGCGCCTGTCTTGCGAGGTACCACTGTATAGGCTAGAGCGATTTCTGTATGCCCAGAAGGATCCCTTTAAGGGAATACTCTCCCAGTGAAATGCCCCTTTCTAGTGAAATCAAGCATGATCCTTTATCACCATCTGATCGCACCCTTAGTGGTTTACATGCCCAAGACCGATTTCACCGAGGCACTTAATGTACCATCTGTGCTAAATGTTACTGGAGAAAATTAAAGACCGCCTGCAGCCAAAGTCTGTTCCTTTCCTGCATACATAAATCTTACAGGTCTTGATTCCATGTTTCCTTATTTTTAAAAATTAGCTTGTTAAATATAATGGTCATTGATTTAAGGAGGTGCATGTTCTACCTTGCACATACAGGATATTCAGCCTTCTACGACTTCCCCGCTTTCTTTCACTTTCATATGCTTAGCCCCCAGCAGGCTCAGAGCCCCGAAAACGTTACCTTTTTGGACTAAAAAAAACCCGAATTCCTTAGTGATTTGTTCCATACTGGCTGGCAGATTTGAAAACAAAAGATTTCCAGGCTTTGATGCATTCCCACGGAAACTTTTTCCCCGACAAACGCAAGGTGGGACACATAACGCCATCCATTGCGTGTAAGCACCGAAATACGTTCCCCTCTGTTCCCTGGGCTTCACTTACTCCCCAGTAGGCTTTGCAGCTCCCCCTGCTCTGCTCGGGTTGATTTATGTCCCTTAGAGTTTAAGTAACTCAGGCCAGTTTTCCAATTCCCCAAAAGCGCCATTAAAACCAAGAAAAAAGGGAGGTCAGACAGAAGAATCTCGAGTGCTTTTTTTGACCTGCAATGCAACTTTTCACAGCAACCACCGTGCCTGGAGAATATTGAGGGTTCCAGTCCCAGAAAAGAACTTTTGCAAACTCCAGAGGAGATTTTTCTCCAAATGCATAGAATAGATTGCTTGTCAGGCTCTGCTTTTCTGGCCTCCAAGGAAACCGGCAGGATCAGATGCTCCACATTTCACAGAGTGTTGCCCCGTACATTTTACACGCTCGTCCAGCTGTCCTTTTCCTATCTCCCACCTGCCACACCCCGCTGGGTTTCTCTCCATCTTGGGGAGCCATCTGCCTGGGCGGTGGAACCGAGGGAAACCGAGAAGGTTTGCGTCTGGAAGCCGCCACCTCTCGGCACTTGGCCCGAGATACGGTTACCCCTCGGAGCCCAGGCGAGACTCGGCTGTCGCCCGCGACAGATGGGTCCAGCTGTCCTCGGAGGCAATTCCCCCCCCCACGCGAGGGACGCGCCCGCCAGCCAACAGTTGCATCGGCCGGAGCGCATCCCGTTCCCCAAACGTGTCCCCCGCCCCAGCCAGCTTGGAACACGGAGGGATCGTGCTGACAACAGACAAGATAGCACCATAACCGGCCAGACTCTGGAAAATAATGTGGATCAAAGCATGAGAGAGAAATCAGAACTGCCGGAGCACTCAGTGGTTTCGGTCTCTGGCTTAGAGGTTGGGAGTTCGATTCCCCCACTGGGCCTCCTTGAAAGGGGCTGGAGTCGATGATCTAGAGAGGTCCCTTCCACCTCTGCAGCTCTAAGAGGATGGTTATGTTTAAATCGTTAAGGGGAGAAGTCACTGACGCATCCTTTAAGGTCACAGTTCAACCAGGTAAAGGACATTCCCCCTGTCCTGATCATTAGCCAGCTATCACGGCCTTTACTGCTTAACCCACAGTTGGGATACAAAAGGGGGGGGCAGGAATCACCACAATAAATATGATATGTCATTATAGCCCCTGGCATCTATACCACAGGCGGCGGACCTATGGCATTCCAAGCGTTGCCTCCTTCTTCAGGTTTGACATACACGCGCCCCTCCGAAACAGCCAGAAATACTAACCTCTGAGAAATCCCCATCTCTTCGGGTGCCCCGAGGGACCCAGTATATCCCCTCAGGGGGCAGGGGGCAAGGCCGAGCCGGGGGTGGCACCTCGTACACCTGGCGGGATGGGAGGAGAGAAAAAAAAATCAGGCCGAGATGTCAGGTTTTCCTAGAGCAGGGGGGACTCCGCATTGCTGGTGGCTGCGACTCAGAATCTGAATTCTTTGGATTTTCACTCTGACAAAAGCGAGCCGAGACAAGAAGTCGCGTCAGATTCCCCCCACCCCTTTTTTAATTCTTCCGCATTCTGCATCAGATTCAGCCACGGAAGTGGAGCGCGCCAATATTGTACCGTCACCTTTGGAGCGCCAGAAGCTGCTCCTCGGACCGAGCCTCCACCCTTATACCTAGAAGGAGATCTCACTCCTTCATCCATAAAATATCCTGATCGAATACTACTACGAGATGCTGGACTCCCCAGCCTTGAATATACTATTTGAGCACAAAGCAGAACGTTCCAGAGTCGTACCACGGGTGACGCTGTGAGTGGAGGAACATCGCTCGTTTTTTTCCCCCTCACCTCCTGCTCTTCTCTCCTCCATCCCCGCCTTCGTTGCTCATCCTGGGGTGCTTTGGAAGCCATCTCAACCAGGGCTACATCCTTCCTGGGCACCTGATAGACATCCGCTGGGGTGTGATTCTGCTGCAAGGTCGGCCCAGGGGAGCCTGGCTCCAGGAGGACCCGGACTCTGTTGGCTGGCACAATCCCCTGGTGCCCATGGAGGGAACACAGGTGCCACCCCTCGAGCCCTGGAGCCTCAGGTTGAAGCAAAACCATCAGGTCGCCCTTCCGGAAGGAAAGTTCGTCCGGACACTCGGCTGCATTGTCGTAAAGCGCACGGCACAGCTGAGCCTGTAGAAGCGGATGGGCGGGTAAGGGGGTGAAATTCATAAAACAAAGCATGACTTACACGGCTTTCTCCTTAAAATTTAAGCACGGGTCAGCCCTCTTCCAAATCACAAGCAAACCTTCCAGCTCTGCCGGACTACAAAGCCCATTGCCCCCAGCCTGCACTCAGCCAAATTTGGAAAGCCACTGGGCCTTGATCCCCTCTCTGTCTGGACTTAGATCTGAGGTTTGGTTTTCTCCCCCCCCCCAAAAAAAGGCAAGCCATGCAGCTGAGCTGGGACTACAAAGCCCATCAGCCCCAGCCGGCAAAACCAGAGGATGGACAGCGGCAGCTGCCAGACCAGAGAAGTTTGAAATTCATGATGCATTTGAGCATATATAGAAAAGACTTAATACCTAAATGCATTCTGGTGTGACAGTTGATGAAGGAATTACCCCATATTTTTCCGTGTATAAGACGCCCCCATGTATAAGGCACTCCCCTTTTCTGATCCAAAATTAAGAAATCTAAGTGGGCCTTAGCAAATGTAGAGGGAAAGGGATCAAAGCGCTGCAGGATCACATTGATCCCTGCTTTCCCCTCCTATTGTTTTTCTTCTCTCCTGAGCTTACTTCCGTGTATAAGACAACCCTCAATTTTTAGTCTAAAGATTTTAGACAAAAGTACAGTTGTGCCTCGCTTAACAAGCGCCTCGTATAGCGACGAATCCACATAGCGATCCCTTTTCCGGGATCGTTAATGCGGAGGCGTCGCGTCAGCCTCTATGGCCGAAACTCACATAGCGAAGATCGGTAAGCGTTTCGCTTACCGACCGTCACTTTGCGACCCGCGGATCAGCTGTTCGGCGGCTCCAAAATGGCCGCCGGAACAGCCGAAATGGCTGCACGCAGCGTTTTCGCACCCTCCCCTCGCTTACCGAGGGCCCAAAAATGGCTGCTGGCTATGGGAAGACTTCGTTAAACGGTGAGTTTTTCTGCCGATTTGGAAAGATGGCTTTTTTTGTTCCGTTTAACGAAGTATTCACATAACGAAGGTTAATCCGGAACGGATTAACCGCGCTATGCGAGGCACCACTGTATAGTCTTATACACAGGAAAATACGGTATACAGTATACACATGTGACTATTAGTACAAAACCTGGCGCAGCAGTGCCCTGGACACTGTTTCTGGTGCAAACAGACTTACATCATCCTCCTTAGAAGCCGAAATATTGCAGGTAAACAGCACCTACTTTTAGCTTCCACCCCACTCAAAACACCTCCATAAAGAAAACAGGTATCGCTGCGTAAATAAATACTTTAGTGTACACCTTAGGCAAACGACAGGGGGATCTAAAGACGTTTTCGGAGACACCCAACCTAAGTTTAGAAAAATTTCTTTTTTTGGACTACAACTCCCAGACTCCCTTTAGCCAGAGCGTCCACTAGTCTGGCTGGGGATTTGGGGTCTTGTAGTTGCTCCGCAGTCCCGAAAGACAAATGGTTGAACCCAGATTTTCACCACCCTCAGAGCAGATGCACCGAAATCGTGGCTAATTTCAGCCCCTTTGATTTAAAATGGGTCTACTCTAAGTATGGCTAGATTGGGACCTTTTACTTTACAGTGTGATCCTTTTATTTATTAATGTTAACTCTCCCTCGATCAACTTTGAGAAACCATCACCGGGAAGGGAGGGGGGCAAGCATCAGAGTTCAATATCCATTCAGCCATTCTGGCTGACAGGGGACTCCCCACCCCCACCCCCACCGGGCCTTTTACCCAAGCTAGCTTTTTAAGGGGTCCATGACAATAAAATAATCACATTAAACTATCATACAAATCGCGACCCCTGATAGGATACTGTTCCATGTTTAATATCAGAGAAGGATGGATGAATAATTTTTAGCAAGTAGGGGTACAGGGGAATCACTATATTGGGTGTAGACCAAATTTCCATGGCCAAGAATGATCTCAGAGTAGTGCATATTCCCAGAAAACATTCAAGAAGCCAAACATGTGGTTTTCAGCTGTAGTTAGAGAAGATCTGTACAGATGAAAACTTTGTGTGTGTTTGTCCATGCATGCAAAATGACATAAAGTTGTAGCACCCAGACTTTGGAACTCCCTGCCACTGGAGGCCAGCCTGGCCCCATCTTGGCTGTCCTTCTGCAAGCAGGGCCAAGACCTTTCTCTTCAGGCAGGCTTTCCCTCAATCACTGGCTTGCCTAAGTGGTGTTTTTTTTTAAATGGATAATCATACTTTGTTGCTTTAAATGTGTTTTCGATGTTGCTTATGTTTACTGTTTTATAGTGCAGTATTTGTTTGGCCTTTTTTTTTTAGTGTTTGTGTACTCGTTAAATAGTCTCGCTTGATGATCCAAGCTGCCCGGGGTCCCTTTTAAAGGAGAAAGGTGGAGTAAAAATCATTTTAAATAAATAAAAGTTAAAATCTCACTCTTAATTTAAACCGTGGAGAGGTTCTGGAGTATTACAAACAAGGGACACCTAAACCAAGAGTTAAGATAAATTTTAGAGAAAAACACCTCCCCACTGCCTTCCCCAACTAGCAACTCTTCATGGGCAATGGACTACAACACCCATATTCCCAACTAGCATGGATGGGAGCGATGGGTCTTACAGTCCAACCCACAGGATGGGAAAAAGTGGAGCAAACGTCGGGGAAATGAAAAACACCGTGGTTATTGACCGAAGATTTGCAAGGTACTTTTTTTTTGCTATCAATCACTGCCTTCTTCCTTTTATATGCAATGCCCCCCCCAAGATCACCCTTCTACCCTTAAAAATCTCAGTCAGAAAATGACCCTGCTCCCCAAGGAATCCTGAAAATTAAATCTTTTGCATAAGGTCAAAAAGAGCACCTGAATCCTGACTCAATGGTAGGCTTTGGCCGACACCAACGCTTCATTTTTTCTTTTTCCACCTCGTGGAAAATACTTACAGACATTTTGCTTTGTAAGAATGCAGCAGAAGTGTTCAGGGCAGAAGGAAGAGCTGAGAAGCCCAATTCCAGGGCCAAGAAATCATGGACTCCAATCCCACCTTTTCTACTCTTTTCGTGGGTTTCCAAAAAACACCAGCCTTTTCTTGAGAAGCATGACTTGCCTTTTGTGCACTTGATTGCTTTCCGAGAGACTTCCTGAGAAATGTGACAGCGGGTTTTTATAGCTTTCTTTAAAAATCCAGTCCTTTTGGGGTGGAAGACAGCTTCAAAAGGGGGACCTCTTCGGAAGACATGGGAAAAGTTCTGCTTCCTCGCAATATCCCAGCGGGAATGTTTTTTTCCGAGGGAATGCAAGCGGAGCTTCCTAAGCTTTTGCAAAAGTGTGGCTTTTCTTCAGGAGTCCAGTCAAGTTTTCAATTTGCAATTCACTTTTTTCCGCCCAGACGTTTTCAAAGTGAGGTCTCCTCGAAATCTCTCGGTCAGCAAAATGGTCCCAGAGAAGCCGTCTGGAGAGGAGGCCGGATGGCTTCCCGGCAGCATGGATTGCAACAGAGGAGGCAAAAACCCAACAAGTTGGAACAAGGATCCGCGTTGCAACCGCAGGGTGGGAGAGGGAGAGACATTTACAGAAGCCGCTCTCTCCAGTTTCTTTCCAAAAAAGCCCCAAACCACACGACCCGGCGCACACAGAAAATGAGCCAGAGGTTTTGCAACGTCATTAAATCCCAGAAACACTGAACTGTTCCCTTGGCTTGGGAAAGCAAAGGAGGTGGAAAGTCCCCATTGACAGAGAATTTATAGATCCACAGAGGTTAGCACATTTCCCCCGCTCAAAGCCAGAATAAAAGAGTCAATCCAGAGCAGGTTCTTAAAAAAAAAAACCCAGCAAATCAGGATTTTTTTTATGTGTTCCTGAGAATAGAGACCGTATCTAGAACAGAGAACAAGACTTTTGGTGAACTTTTCTTGCATCCCAGAGCAGTTCATTAAATGCTAAAGTTTGCTTCAGTTCTTTCCTGAGATCCCAAAACGGTGCGCAGAAATCTAGTCGGCTTTGCAGAAAAGCTCCAAACCGCCATGAAATCTGCAATTGGAAAATGACAATTCCAACAATGTTATTTTTAAACAAACACACTTCTGAAATGGCAAAGCTCATTGACGTGACATTTATTGCAAATCAAGTTGCGTTTTTTAAAACATCCCTCTTCCTAGTACTCAGAAAGTATATAACGATTGGAAAGCGCGTGGAATGAAACACCCTAGTTTTGCAGTTTTCAAAAGCACAGGATACAGGCTCCTGTCCAGAAACACCCCAAAGCCTTTTACAAGTTTAAAAATAGTAAGATATTTTGCATCCACCTTCTTTTCCACAAGAACCACACACCCTAATTCTCAACAAAATAACTGATTTAAAATGCCACCAGCATTCAGAGAAAGTGAGCAAACATATTTAATTCAGGCCAGATCTAGATAAACCATTGATCTCAAACACAAAGTCCAACACCACACAGAAGCGTGTGGGACTACAATCTACCCCGAAGCCCTGTGTTATTTCTCTGCCAGGAAGAAAGCACGTTTGCTGCCCAAGAAAGGCCAGCTTCGAAATCCAGAAAAAGTCCAGACGACAACCGGCCAATCTGGATCACTTCTCCCCTTTTCTCTCCCACCTCCCTTATTTCCTGTATGCAAACTCTAAGCAAGTTGTCTGGATAAACAGGTTCACATTTTCCATATTAACCAGAGGGAATAGGTTTCTCTTTCTAGAAATAAGCACAGCTTCCCTCTTCTGCGGGGTTTTAAATAAGGGGGCTGGCTATATAGATTTCCAGATGTTTTAGAGAGATGCCAAGCCTTCGCGAATACATAGATACCAATTCCCTTAAAACGTAAAGAGAATTTTCTTTTTATATTAGTATTATTCTTGGCTCTTTCAGAGAGATATATATACATATATTTCTGCTGAGACAGGGCAAGCTTGGTTGGCTTCAAGTTTCTTAGGAATTGGGGGGGTCTTTCTTTAAATGGAAAGGGGAGACCCACACCCTCCCAAATTAAAGAGTTCCAAGCTTTTGCAGGCTGGCCAGCATCCTGGCTCCCAGTCAAGCCCATAATAGGCAGGTTTGCAGTCTCTCCTCTTCCCCCCCCCAAAAAGAGTTATTCATCTCGCTCAGGGGATGAAGAAGAAGGGGGAAAAAAGTTGCTGAAGGCAGCCAAACCAAACGTCTGGATGCAAAAGTGGAGGCCGGGTTGAGACTGGGGCAGGAAAAAGGCAGAGAAAGAAACTCGAGGTTGGGAAGGAAAGAAGACGGCGGGGGGGGGGGAGGAGAAAGAGGGGGGGAGGGAGAAACACACAAAAGAAGGATCCGGGGAAAGAGGATCGGGTAGGTGGAAGAAGCAACGTGGAAGGCAAAAAAATACACCAGGACGAAGGAGGAGAAAGGGGATCCCCCCCTTCCCGAGAAGAAGAAGGAAAAGGAGGCGCGCGCGCGCGGGGAAAGTGCCCAAGAGTTGGTGCGGCGCGTGCGGGGAGGCATCAAAGGGACGCGGCGGGGACTTCAAAGGATTCCCCCCTCCCTCCCCCCCCTACCCCACCCCCACCCCCGCCGCCTCTCTTTTGCACGCTTCCTCCCCGAGATCAAAAGGCGGCAGGACGGCGATCCCCACCTTTCTCCCTCTCTCTCTCTCTCTTGCTTTCTCCATCATCCCACCCTCCCCTTCCCCTCCCCCCCCTCCCTGGGGGTTTTTGGGGCCGGAGGGATTATTCCTTCGCTTTCCCCATCTGCTGGAAGAAAGGGGGGGCATCAGCGGCGATGCTGTCCTTCCTCCTCCTCCTCCTCTTCCCCACCGCCGGGGGGGGGCAGAGTTGGCCCTCCTGCTTCGCCCAGCCAAGGGGTCCAAAGGCTCGCCCCCCCCCCCTCGCCTTCTTCTGCCCCGATACAGGCTCCCCTGGGCGGCCAGGCAGGAGGCGGCGGTGCCGGGAAGGGGGGGGGTTCTCTCCAATCCCCCCCCCCTTGCAAAGCAATCTCTCTCTTTTTCTCTCTTTCACCTCCTCTTGGCTTCTCCTCCGATCCAGCGCCTTCTTTTTTTCCCCCCCTTCCCCACCAAACGGTGAGATTTGCAGAGGGAGGGGAGAAAATGGGGGGGGGGGGGAGGCCGGCCGCTGGATTTGGCTCGCCCCCCACCGCCCTCCTCCTCCTCCTCCTCCTCTTCGCCCCGGGCACACACACACTCACACATACACACACACGTCGGCTGCCCCTCCTTCTCTCCTGCCTCCGAGTCCTCCCGGGTCTTAGAGGAGCCTCTGTTCTGCATCAGTTTTTGCAAAGGGGAAGGGGGTGGGGGGGAGAGAGATTAAAAAATATATTTAAAAAATTAATTTAATTTTAAATTAATTTTTTTAATTTTTTTAAAAAAATTACATTATTTAATTTAATTTCCCCCCCTTCCATCTTGAATGATTGTCTAATGCTGTAAGCGTTTGTTAAATTGTAACTGTTTTATTCTACTTGTTGCAAGCCGCTAAGAGTAGTCAACGACTAGATGGGCGGGATATAGGTATAATAAATAATAATAATTTAAATTTGTTTTTGCATTTTTATTCAAGGAGGCCTCTTGCTGGGAGGGGTGGCGGAGGGGCCTGAATGCCCAGGGCAGAAGCTTGGAGGGATTTGAGGCTGGCAGAGGGAGGCAGGTAGGGTTGAATAACAGCCTTTTGGGGTGTGCAGCAGGAAGGGACCACCACTACCATCATCCCCCTGCGCTCCCCAGGGTCATAAAATCATAGAATCGTGAAGTTGGAAAGGGGCCTCTAAGGCCATCCAGTCCAGCCCCCTCTGCTCAGGGCAGGAAACTTGAGTCGGGAGAGATCTGCCAGTTTCTCTTGAATGGCTCCAGTCTGGAAGCACTCACCGCCACCTGTCAAGGTCATTCATTCATTCATTCATTCATTCATTCATTCATTCATTCATTTATGTGAAGTACACTATTTAAAGTTGAATGGGTTCCGTCGTCATACTGCTCTAACAGTCAAGAGACATTTTTTTCCTAATATTCAGCCAACATCTGGCTTCTTGTCCCTTGAGTCTGTTTTTTACGGGTCTTGCCCTTTAGGATGATGGAGAACAGATCCTGCCCCTCCTCTCTACAGGACTACCTTTCAAGTCTTTGAAAAAGGGCTGTCCTGTCTCCCCCTCCGCCTTCTTTCCTCACGGCTAAAGAGGCCTGGAGGACATGTTCTTCCCGCCTTTCCTCATAAAGCTTGGTTTCCAGTCCCGTGATCATCCCCTGGTTGCCCTCCTCTGAACTTTTTCCAATTTGTCAGCTTCCTTCTTGAAGGGTGGTGGCCGGAACTGAACACTAGACGAGCCCTAACTAGTGGCTAATAGAGGGGAATAGATTTCATTAACCTCTTGGTGGTCCAGGAAGGCCATCATCATTCAAGCATCCCGGAGAGACAGAGCCGTCGTTTGCTCTCTTGGCACCTGGGGCAATGGGCGTCCACCCACTCAGGAGGCAGTATAAAAGAAATAAACAAAGTTTGTGCTTTCAGAGAGAGAGAGAGAGAATAAAAACAGGAGGCATTATGGTTTATTTTCCTAACCCTCGCCATTTGATTTTCCTCTAGATTTTGGCACACTCTGAATATTGATTCCCAACATCAAACAGTTCTTTTCTGTCAAGAAGCTCTTCGTCCTATTTAGGCATCATCTCCTTTCTCCTAAGGAGAAATATTCAAAAATATAGGCCATATTCAAAAAAAAATAGGCCACTGGATCAGCCCCTATGAACAAGGTAGATGCTGGTCTTTTCTAAAGCTAATGGCTCTTCATTGCCAATTCATGACTGAAGACCTTTCAGATCTCTTCCCTGACCACAGCAATACATAGCTTGCAATAATATCTTGGAAAAGTCATTTCTCTCTTGAGCTCACGGGGAACAGAGAAGACAGAGGAAGTTGGCAGATGACGTGATAAATCCTTGGTGCTCAAAAAGTTTCAGGACTTTCACCCTGTGAGATAAGGCTCCACTCCGCTCCTAGTTCAGGTTCAGACCTGGGTAGAAATCTCATGGGCTGGGCCTTTTCTTGCCCCACTGTTTCCCCATCCTTGACTATACCCGGGGGGGGGGATATACTTACAATGTATATACTTACAATGACAATAAATTATTATTATTATTATTATTATTATTATTATTATTATTATTATTATTATTATTATTATTATTATTATTATTATTATTATTATTATTATTATTATTATTAATTTGTGTAGGTTGGAGTAGGCAACCATTTTTCCCCCAAAGAAATATGTCTGTTGAGGGTTACTTACCCTGGGGATATGGGTCAGTAGCCCCCGATATCAGGAAAAACTTCCTAACTGTTAGAGCAGTACGACGATGGAACAAAGGACCTCGGGAGGGGGTGAGCCCTCCAGCGCCAGAGGCCTTCAAGAGAACATGGTGCAACTTTCTGTCCGATCTGCTTTGATTTGGATTCCTGCCTCGAGGGAGGGGGTTGGACTTGATGGCCTTCGAGGCCCCCTTCCAACCCCATGATTCTAGGATTGTATGAGTTAATGTGTTTGGAGACTACACGAAGAAAGAGTGGTCGTAAGACCAGATAGGCGGGATATAAATAGAATACATAAATAAAATAAATACATAAAATGAAAGCTGTGGAAAATGGCTGCCACAGGAGGTGGACAAGACCAGACCGAAAGTGAGGGATCTTCTCCTTATTCTTTGGCTCCGCAGACCCTTTCCTCCTCTCTTGTCGTGCTTCCTTCGCAGGTATCGAAGTCAAGACCTGTCGTGGTCCTTTCAAAATGAGGCCGAGCCACCGTGTGAGGGTGGCAGGGTCGCTCACCCCCCCCCCCGGTAGACGGAATCCCGTACAGCGACTTTTCCAAAAGACACCTCGTTGAACCCACCGGCCTGCACCGGCAGGAGTCCTCTGGGGGGAAAAAAAGGAACTTGGCCAGATTCCAAGAGACAAAAGAGGAAGAGCAAGAACGAGACTAGAAAGCAACTTAAATCAATGGGAGACGCGGGATCTGCCGCAAGGGGTCAGCTAGCCAGGCCCAGGGTTCAAGATATTCGGTGCCGTTCATCAACTTCTGTGCCCAGCTGGTCAGCCGGTCGGTCCCTTTTTCTGGATTATTCCATTCCCCAGGCCAGTTGGCCTGGCCTCCTTTCCATCATCCTCATGAGTGGATCCAAACTCAGTAACCACTCCATTTCCTCCAGCTTGCCTACAGCAGTTTTTGCATTTCGGCCTTCCCTTTTGAAAGATTTTCTTTTCTTCTCGCAAGATGAATAGATCTGTAAATCGTAGGATTCTGTGCCCTCTTTCCTCTGAGCAAGGCAACAGCTGCCCGCTTGTAGCCGACTTGGACAACCTCTTTGCCCATTAGATGTTGCTCAACTCCAACTCCCATCAGCCTTCAACGGTGTCTGTGGGGGGTAATGGGATTTGTCCTCCGACAATGTTTGGAGGTCAAAACAGGCCCACACCTAGCAAATATGATTCATGGATGGTTTAAAAGCCAATTCGTCAGCAGAAAAGCTGCACCAGGGAAGTAAACCGTAGATTCCCTACCCATGTTGTAATTGTTTTTAACACAAGGGCATATAAAAGACTTCAGAACACAACCGTTATTATTTAAAAGAGGCTGCTGCTTTCTGGTTTGAAATGGGCTCATATTTGTTCAGACCTGCGCATGACTGGGCAGTTAGTCTTAAATAAGTCTTTAAAGTGATTTTTTTAACTTTGCCCTTTCTCAGCTTTGAAATGGACGAACATGGTTGCCTATAAGATCTGACTCATATATTATTATGTTTTTCAAAAGAGTGCTTTTAAAAAAAAAGTTTATAAACAATTTTTGTGGCATGTTTTTTTCTTTTAAAAAGCGAAACTTGGATACCTGGAATATTTACCTGATGCAGAGAGAGAGAGAGAGGTTTAAACTGAGGTCTGATTTCACCCATGGATTACACTCCAGAATCAGTGGGATGTTTTCAAAACAAAGAAACTGCCTACATTTGGGTTCAGCGTTCTAACAATGCAGGAGGAATTGAGTGTACTCTGCACCATCTTGAGACATTTCGCCTCCCTTA
Source organism: Pogona vitticeps (assembly GCF_051106095.1). NCBI lineage: Eukaryota > Metazoa > Chordata > Lepidosauria > Squamata > Agamidae > Pogona > Pogona vitticeps. The sequence goes on from NC_135788.1 coordinate 118,406,860, forward strand.
TTTCCAGAAGCTGGAAGTGTCACTTTTTGAACAACACTGCCCAGAATCCTCCAAACACCACATTACTGGCCAATAATTACAGTATATATTCTAGGATGCAAAAAAAGGGCTAACTTTGGATGCCATTTTGGGGTATATGTGTGTGAGAGAGAATGTTTTGATAGATTAACCTTGGAGCGTTGTTGGTTCGGTGGCAGAATTCTCACCTGCTACATGGAGGTCTGGGTTCAATTCCCGCCCCGTGCAACCCCTGTTTTGCCAATTGCTGGATAGCTCAGTGATTTAGGGGGTCTGACCGTGGAGCCAGAAGTTGGGAGTTCGATTCCCCCATGGTGCTGGTCTCAATGATGCATCCAGTCCCTCCCCTGCCATTCTAAGTTCATTATTAAAACAAATGCCATTCAGGCCGAGACAACATGGAAGCACTCTGTCGCCGTTCCTCCCCCTTTGCCTCCTGCCACCCCCACCCCAATATTTCCCTGTTTCCCCTGCTTTCCTTCTTCAGATTCCCACTGTGCCTTCTTTGCTATGGTGACCGGGCCTGTTATGAGCTGGCTGCACAGGTATTTTCCTTCGGCCAACATTTTTTCCTGCCGTCTCAAGCTCTCTAAATGTCATGCAAATCAGCCTGTTATAGCCACGGAAAACCCGGCTGGGATTTCTCTCCGAAACAAAACAGACGTTCCTGGGAGACGGGGCAAGCGTCTCTTTGTGTCTGCCCCCCAGACATTGTGTTCATTGAAAGCAACGAGGGGGTAGACGTGGAAAATAGGTCTCTCCCCTCTCTGCTCCACCCTTTCTCCAGAAATGCTTCGGTGAGACTCAAACCAGGATATGATGTGAGGGAGAGATGGAATCTCACAGAGGGATGAAGAACTGAGTCATGGGGCTAAGAGAGGAAGAGCATTTGAAACCTATTTATTTATTTAACTTATATGCCGCCCACTATGGCCTCCACATTCATGTCCATCCTTGATAGCAAAGAGTAGAACAAAAAAATGGCCTTCTGGAGATGTCAACCCTTGGTCTTCCTACCCTAATGGTTTCCCTCTTGTTAGTTTCTCTGGGTTTGACCGAGTTTAGCTTCTGCATTCAGAGGCCCCGTAGTTGCTCGTTTCTATGCTTCTGAATATAGGGACGTGGTGGCGCTGCGGGTTAAACGGCAGAAGCCTCTGTGCTGCAAGGTCGGAAGACCAGCCATCGTAAGATCGAATCCACGTGACGGAGGGAGCTCCCGTCGCTTATCCCAGCTTCTGTGAACCTAACCGTTCGAAAGCATGCAAAAATGGAAGTAGATAAATAGGTACCACTTTGGTGGGAAGGTCACGGTGTTCCATGTCTAGTCGCGCTGGCCACGTGATCACGGAAACAGTCTTCAGACAAACGCTGGCTCTACGGCTTGGAGACGGGGATGAGCACCACGCCCTAGAGTCGGACACGACTGGACTAAATGTCAAGGGGAACCTTTACCTTTACCTATCCTTCTGAATGCTATGTGCTGTCAAGTCACTTCTGAATTATGGCAGCCGTCCCGATTTGAAGGGATTCCAAGCCAGATCTCCTGAATCCTAATATGAGACTCCTATTACATTGGCACTGTCTCAAAAATGTGTTTCTAACTTGCCTGATATTGACGTATCCGGGGGGGGGGGGGACAGCGCATTTTTGCATGTTACCCTATATATCACCATGTTTAGTGTACAGTACGCAGCAGGGAGAACGTAGCATATATATGTAAGTGTTCTGGGAAATGTCAGGCATAATGGCCATTGTTGAGAGTCACCAATATTTAGAACTGTGTGTACATGTGCATCATTGGTGCATGAGGGTTAGTAGGTCCAGAACTGCCGTCCGCCTTTCCCAGCATAATGGTCTTTTTCAAAGAACCCTGCCTTCTCATGAGGTGTTCAAAGGAGGACCATCCCAGTGTCAATATTTTTTGCCTCCAGAGAGTTCAGGGTTAGGACCCACTTGTTCATCTTTCTGGCAGTCCAGATTATCTGCAAAGCTCTTCTCCAGCACTGCATTTCAAAAAGATCATTTCCCCCTCCCTGTCAGCTTTCTTAACTGTCCAGCTTTCACACCCATACATGATGATCGGAAATATTAGAGTGTAGATGATCTTGGTCTTAGTCTCCAGTGACACATCCTTACACTTGATGATCTTTTCTAATTACTTCATGGCTGCCTTTCCGAGCCTCCGTCTTCTTCTAGTTTCTTAGCTTCAATCTCCCTTTGGACTGATGACTGAACCAAGGGATATACAATCCTCTAACTATTTCAATTTCTCCATTGTCAGTGCTAAAGTGGTATAGTTCTTCTGTAGTCATCATCATGTTTTTGTCTTCGTGAAATGACCTAGCCCGTCCTCAGTTCCTTTTGGAGCATCATGGCAGAATCCCAGTGTTTTGAAAGTCACGGCTGCAATTCAAACCCCTCGGGGTTTATGCCACCAGGCGGCTGGCCCAGAATGCTTCCAGATTACTCATGCATTGAATGCACCAGTGAATGCACAAATTGGCAACCAAAGAACCTGCTGATATCATTCATCATGTGGATTTTTCTTTCTCTCTCTCTCTGTCCTATTGTTTTCAAAGCAAAATGGGAGGTGGGGAGTAGCTGCCATCCCCCAACATAATACATTTAACAATACTTGATGCTTTTGCATTTCTCAAATGTGATGATGTACATTCTCAGACTGTATAATAAGAACACAATGGTCTGAGTAAGAGGATTCTTCTTGCATTCATAACCCATTTGGGCTTCATCTATAAGGGAGGAAAATCCAAACACAGAGCCCTGGAAATGTGGGGTTAACCCTGGAAGGGAGGTGTGGAGTCACAAAAGAATAGTCAGAAGAAAATTCAGAATGTATTCTCGAAGGCTTTCACGGCCCGGATCTGATGGTTGTTGTAGGTTTTTCGGGTTATTTGGCCATGTTCCGAAGGTTGTTCTTCCTAACATTTTGCCTGTCTCTGTGGCCGACATCTTCAGAGGACAGAAGTTAGAACTCTGTCTGTGTTCTGGTGGAGGATAGTTGAGTATTTGTAGCTGATCACCATAATCACCCCATCTCCTGAAAAGGATAAAAAGCTAATCCCACAGCTACAAATACTCAACTATCCTACACCAGAACACAGACAGAGTTCCGACTCCTGTCCTCTGAAGATGCCGGCCACAGAGACTGACGAAATGTTAGGAAGAAAAACCTCCAGAACATGGCTAAACAGCCCGAAAAACCTACAACAATCGAAATTCAGAATGTTTATTTGAGACTGGCGAAATGTTAGGAAGAAAAACCTCCAGAACATGGCTAAACAGCCCGAAAAACCTACAACAATCGAAATTCAGAATGTTTATTTATTTATTTATTTTGGACTAAACATCTCAGCATCCCTTAGCTGGCATCACCACAGAGATTGTGGGAGTAGTTGTCTGAAATGTAGCTTCCCCCATTGTTGTTGTTGGTTACGTGCTGTCGGGTCACCTCCAATGTACTACAATCCTATGAATGAATGACTTCGAAAATGTCCTGACATTCACAGCCCTGCTCAACTCTTGCAAACACAATGGCCATGGCTTCTTTTACATAGTCAATCCATCTCATAGCTGTTCTTCCTCTTTTCCTGATACCTTCCACCTTTCCCAGCATTATGGCACGTATTTTCCAAAAAATCTTGCCATCTCTTGATGGGCCCAAAATACGACACTCAGCTTCATCATTTTTGCCTCTAGAGAAAGTTCAAGCATGATTGGATCTAGGATTCACTTTTTCTTGTCATTCTGGCAGTTCCCGGTATCCATAGTTCCAGCACCATATTTCAAACTAATCAAAATTTTTTAATCCTCTTGGATCAACTTTGTAAAGCAAAGTTGGAAGTTGATATATAATTGGGCCCAGGAAAAAGGCAGGAACTTAGGGGGGAAATTAGTCTATAGCGAATCAGTGCTCACCGGAATCCCTCTGATGACCGGACGATGATGAAATCTCTGATCCACAGGGGAAGGAGGGATGTTTAGTTGTGGGTGTTGGGTTTTTTTTGGTTAATTATTTGTTAGATTTTGTTAAATGTTTTTTTTAACATTAATGTTTACACATGAATATTTTTTTTTTACAAAAATCAAATTTTTAATCCTGTTGGCTTTCTTCCATGAATAATAATAATCTGTCGTCAAGTCAATTCTGATTTACGGCAACCCTTTCTTGCTTTCTAGATAGAGCATACACAGAAGTGGTTTACCATTCCCTTCTTCTGGAGACATCCTGGGACTGTGCAGCTTGCCCAAAGCCACACAGGCTGGCTTTACTCCCTGGAGGCACCGTAAGGGACCGAACTCCCAGCCAGATCCCTAAACCACTGAGCTACCCAGCCAGCTCAGCAATTTTGAGCTACATCAGACGTTCAAGGAGTGGCTTACAATTGCCAACCCTACTCCTGAGAGTATTCCTAGAATTTGAGCTCAAATCCTATAACAAGGATTTGAACCCGACTCTCCTGATTCCTAGTCTAGCTGTTACACCATTTCTGGATTTACAAGCTCTGTGAAAATACCTGCCCGCGATTACTTGTGCTGAGTTTTCCCCTAATAGATCTGAACAAAGAAAGAGGACCAGCATAGCAGAATGGTTAGAATGTCAGATGAGACTTGGAAAACTGGGTTTGAATTCCCCACTGAGTCAAGACACTCAGTGTGCGATGGTGGGCCAGACGTTGTCTCTTGGCCAACCTGCCTTGTCAGATTGTTGTGAGGATGAAGTGGAGAAGAACAGAGCCGCGCGTGCCATCTTGAGCTCCTTAGAAGAAAACCGGGATTAAGGCCGCTCCTGCAGCAGCTCTGTAGTGTGTTTTTTTAATAATAATCATGTGTCTCAAGTCGGTTCTGAGTTATACCAACCCCTTCCAGTGTTTTCCAGGTACGGAGTACTCATAAGTAGTCTCCATATCCTGTGGGGTAATAGTTCCCCCCTCGTTGGCACTGGTTATCTGGAGACACCACGCTTCAAGAAGGATGCCGACAAATTGGGAGGAGTTCAGAAAAGGGCAACAAGGATGATCAGGAGGCTGGAAGCCAAACCCTACGAGGAAAGACAGAAAGAACTGGTCAAGTTTAGCCTTGAGAAAAGAAGACGGAGGGGAGATCGGAGAGCATCTTTCAAATACAGCGGTGCCTCGCATAGCGAGGTTAATCCGTTCCAGATTAACCTTCACTATGTGAAAACTTCGCTAAGCGGAAAGTAAAAAGCCATTGGAACCAAATCGGCACAAAACTCACCATTTAGCGAAGTTTCCAGGGTCCGGCAGCCATTTTTGCGCCCTTGGTAAGCGAGGGGAGGGCGCGAAAACACTGCGCGCAGCCATTTAGGGCGTCCGGCGGCCATTTTGGAGCTGCTGAACAGCTGATTTTCGGGCGTCGCAAAGCGAAGATCGGTAAGCGAAACACTTACCGATCTCCACTATGCGAGTTTCGCCCATTGGGGCCGACCCTATGCCTCCGCATTAGCGATCCTGGAAAAGGGATCGCTATGCGGATTCGTCGCTATACGAGGCGCTCGTTAAGCGAGGCACTACTGTACTTGAAAGGCGGCCCTACAGAGGAGGGGCAGGATCTGTTCTCGATCATCCCACAGTGCAGGACATGTAATTATGGGCTCAAGTGACAGGAAGCCAGATTTAGGCTGAATATTACGAAAAACCTCCTAACTGTTAGAGCAGTATGACAATGGAACCAATTACCTCAGGAGGTGGCCAGCGCTCCAACACTTGAGGCATTTGAGGGGAAATTGGACAACCATCTATCAGATCTGTTTTGACGTGGTTTCTTGTCTTGAGTAGGGAGTTGGACTCATGGGCAAATAGGCCCCTTCCAACTAAATTATTCTATGACTCTGTGATTCTTCTAGGGGCAACTTGGGACTGTGCCATGTGTCCAAAAGTTCACACATGCTGGCTTTTTTCCCAGGAGGCATAGTGAGGAATCAAAACTCCTTCTACACATGTACTACGAGTAGGAATTATTTGGAAATGAGCAGTTGGTCACCGGAGTTGACACTACCATCTTCCGTTTAAAGGCCACCAATTGTCCATCCGGGGTCCTTATTTTACTGAATGACTCAGGAGTAAATGGGTTTTCTCAGGGAGAACGTGCCAGGGTAGAACATCTGCAGGAAGTACTTGTGACTGAGGGAATCCTGGAAAAAAAAAGAAACCACCAAAGCCTCAAAAGCTAATCAGGCTTTTCATAACCACAAGGAAACCCTTCAACCATCAATATTTGTATAAACACTTTAATCTGGTTGCTATAGGGGATATCCCTACGCATTTGTTTAATATTGTGCCAGGAGGTTCCCTGGATTAAATTAGAAGTGGGTGGGTTGCATTTTACCTGAGGGTTGCTTCTGGTCCATGAAAAGCTATTTCCCCCCCCCTCCCCTCACAGACTACATCCTACTATGGAAAAAACAATTTCTCATATTCAAAAGACTGTTCTAGGAAGTCCTTTTTTTTTCTTTTGGTCTGAATCACCACACCTTTTAAAAAAGTTTTTTTCTTCAACTTCTCTTTCTGTTTTTGCTGAGTTTTCCCCCATTTCCAACCCCCCCAGGGATTCATGTGGCCCCTGGAGGGTGCTAGGAGTAGAATGTGACACACACCCCGGGAGCATGTGCACCCCAAATTTTTGGCATAGAGGCCAAATTTTGGCAGACAGATTTTAGTCAGAGCTAATAGGCTGGAAGACAAGAAGTGGGGAAAACCCTTATCCTTAACAACTACAACACATATAACATCTCCAGTGCCTACACAACAAGCCTGCAGAGTAGACCAAAACAGGTTTTTTATATTATAGCCTAAAAGCCACACTGAGAGAGCAACAAAATGTCAAGATTCCCTCAAGAATTTCACTCGGTGAGTCCTCCTCCCAAGATGAAAAAGATGAACTACAAAATGGTGGAGTTGTGTGGGTTTTTTTTTGAGGGGGACTACAATTCCCAATGGCCATGTTGGCTGGGGATTTGGGGGACTGTAGTCCAAAACTAATCCCCCTCCCCCCCGGCCCGTGCAAGCTCTCTGACGAGGATTATTTTGAGGTTTCGTTTACGGGTTCGTTTTAGGGTTTCTTTTCAAATTTGGGCTGGGTGGGAGAAGTTGATTTTATGCTATAAAATTGCTGTTCTGCTCTTGGAGAATTGGCCTTGAATAGGCATATGGGGCTTCTGACTTTTTCAAATTTCAACTTTGTTCAAATTCTGAAAGCTTTTGGATTCCCTGCTCCGAGAATTTGGACTGGTACCTTCCTGGCAAATTCTGAAACCCCCTTCTGAAAACCCCACGGATTTTTCCAGACTACCTTCAGATAGTTTGGGGTGCTTTCTTTATCTTGTTTTTAACTCTTCTAAGCCAGCGTGACTTTGCTGAAATTTAGGGTGGGAACGGGCTGAATTTGACTTGGAGCCCACTTGGGGTTCTTGTTTGTTTTTCACTGACTCAGACTAAATTCAGGACTTGGAAGCAACCCGCCCCTCCCTTTAAAATGTTGCACGACAGAAAAAGGACAGTTTCCCAAAGTTTCCCAACACACATATAAACATACGATGGATACATAGAAGTTGGCTGTAGTCCATCAGAGTTATTTCTATTTCATCTCAAGTTCTATCTTTTTTTCTTTGTCCATGCTGAGGTGATATAGCGCTAAACTCATAGCTCTGCGTAATGATAATCTGATATAGTGCTAAACTAGTAGCTCTGCGTAGCGATAATCTGATATAGCGCTAAACTAGTAGCTCTGCGTAGCGATAATCTGATATAGCGCTAAACTAGTAGCTCTGCATAGTGATAATCTGATACAGTATAACGCTAAACTAGTAGCTCTGTGTAGCGATAATCTGACATAGCGCTAAGCTCAGTAGTCTTATTTTAAAACAAATGAATTTGGAGGAACTAGGGGAAAAAATTTCAGGAGTTGGTGTTCCCACTATCCAGACATCACACGCAGCTTAGTACACCACCAGAATAGCACCCGCAACCATGCCTCCCTGTCCTTTTGGGAAATGAAACAACAGATTGCATGGGGGAAAGCCCATTTGAATTATTCTGGCTTGAAAAAAAGTAGAAGTCCTTAGTGGGGGGGGGGGAAATGACATTTGAAGGGTGGGTTTACAGTTCAATCCCCAAGGTGATCACAGACCTTATTCCTGTTCTTGGGTATTTAGGTTTAAACCCATAAACCTTATGGCACCAATGAAAAAAGTGAGGGCAGGAAATAATGAAGAAGGGCATGAATCAAGTAGCTTAAAGCTGGAGATTCCTCTGATTTTAATCTAGAACCTCTATTTCCAAACCCAACAGCAACGGTGCTGAGGTGCAAAGGCTCCATTGAAAGTTTCCCCCACCCCCCACGAATCTGGATAAAAGGGACCCCCTTTGGCCAGCTTTATTTCATCCTATTTCAAAAACAGTGGTGTTGGAACAAAACATTGATTATGCGTATCCAGGAAGAGTCGGTCCACCCACAGAGTTTGCATGAATGATACCTTGCCGGCGATAAAAATGGGAATCTCCGGGCTCGGAGCACCAGGCAGAGGTCTGAGCCGTCCGGAGATAGGAAGCACCGCAGGGAATCCAACATGGGCCATATCCGATGGGTAAGTTCTCCAAAACGTGGTCCTTCCACTTTGCAAAGAAGATAGGGCTTCCTGGCTTCCGAGAGGGCTTGTTCTGGCCTATGGCTCCCAAACCCAGTTAGGCTGTCCTTGCAGGCGGGGTCTAGGATCTGTAGGCCAAAACAGATCAGCAGTTTTGACCTCTGGCTGCAGAGGCTGGGGGTTCGATTCCCCACTGTGCCTTCTTGACAGGGTCCCTACAGCTTCGCAGTTCTAAGGTGACAACGAAGCTTAAGGTGGACCATCATCAATGCTTGTGACACTGATGAAAGTTACTGGGCTACATCCTCTTATTCGGGTGATCGATTCAATTACGGCCATTAGGTGTGAACCAAAGTCTAGATCTTAATTCTCTAAGCGAGAACCCAGAAATCACAGGGGTGGCGGAGAGGCGCGTAGATGTTCACGCCGTAGGAGCTTAACTGCACTCGTGGCAAGACAGGATATTTTAAAAGAAACCAAGGCTGGCATCAAGGCCGGCTCTACCATTGCACAGAGGGACCAAACGAAAGACCTTGGGTCCCCAGATGTTCTTGGACTACCACTCCCATAAATCTTGGTCAGCACCATGAGTGGTGAAGGCTTTTGGGAGTGTCAGTCCGAGAAACACCTGGGGATCCAAGGTTCGGAACCCACTGGGTTAGAGCAGGGGAGTGGTTCCGTGAGACCTGGGTTGAAACCTTTGCTCACCTCTCTGGGTGACCTTAGCCAGGCCTGCGCTCCCTGCCTCAGCTACCCCCGCAAGGCTGTTATGTGCAGATAGAGAGCCTAATGAGGGACACCAAACGTTGGAAACAACTCGGCGCCCTGTTATAATCTGACGTTGGTCTCTCGTTAAATTACAGTCCCATGTAACATGCTAGCTGGAGAGCCCAGTGGGTTTAGATCTCTGGCTGCAGACCTAGAGGTTGGGAGTTCGATTCCCCCACGGTGCCTTCTGGGAGAAAGAGCCAACCTGGGGGGCCTTGGGCCAGCTGCGCCATCATCCCAGAGTGCCCCTAGAGGAAGGGAAGGGTAAAGCACTTCTGAGTCTTCTCTACCTAGAAAACCCTGGAAAAGGTTGCTATAAAGTCAGAATAGACTTGACAAGGCACTGTTGTTGTTGTTGCTATTGTTGTTGTTAACGTAATGCAGTTATATTATTGTTATTTGAACCAACGGTTTAATTACAGGTCAGCATGAGCTGATCTGGGACTTTTGTGGACCACAAAGAGTCTCGTGGTGCATTTGAGTGGCTCGTGAGATTCTTGATTGCATTTGTGACCACGGACGAACGTGGCTGCTGCCTTGGACTACGGTTCCCAGAATTCCCAGCCAATGCTGGATTTTGGGAGCTGTAGTCAGGGCTGCTTTTTTCCTTTACGGCTGAATTCCGCAAAGTGACATTTAAAGACAAAACAAACCCATATTGTCTTTCTGGACTGCCTTCCGTTTCTCTCTCGCAGATCGGGGTCTCTGGCTTTCTGCTCTCGGCGCTGCTGACTTATCGAGCCCAAGGCTGCTTTTCGACAAACAACTGCTGTCACAATACCGAAATCGGCCATTTTGAGAAGCGGATCCAGGACGAATTCAGATCAGCCCATTCTGAGCCCATGTCTTCTTCCAAAAGTTGCCAAGCCACGTCTGAAGGACCCTCGAGCAAGCGATCCACCTCTCCTTGGGAATATGTGTAAGTACAAAGAAGGGGCTAACTTCGAGCTACCCAACCATCCCATAATTCTGCCTGGGCGTCATGTAAGTCCAGCTGTCCTTCAAGAGCATCCACCCCAGATGCAGTGCCCACCAGGAGTGTTGGATTACAAAGCCCATGACGCGTAAAACTCAGTGAATACTGCCTGTTGTGCTATAACTCCCAGAAAACCCCAGATAACTTTTTTGGGAATTTAAATTAACTTTTCCAAGCTCTGACGATAGCTGGGTAATCCAGTAATTACATCTAAGACTCGGCTGGGCATCTGTGGCCCTCCAAGGGTTGTCGGGCTGCAGCATTGGCTCTCTGGGCTGGAACTGTTGGAAGTTGTAGTCCAGCAGTACCTGGAAGACTGCCATTGCTCAACCCAATCCAAACCTAACCCGGTATTTCCCTCCATATGGACACCAGTCCACCAAGGTCTACCACCTTTCTCTACCTTTCCTTCCATCTGATTGGTATCTACAGATAAACATGGTTTGTGGGATTTACAGATAAACATGGTTTGTGGGATTTACAGATAAACATGGTTTGTGGGATTTACAGTTAAACATGGTTTGTGGGATCTACAGATAAACATGGTTATGGTTTGTGGGATCTACAGATAAACATGGTTTGTGGCATCTACAGATAAACATGGTTTGTGGGATGTACAGATATACATGGTTTGTGGGATGTACAGATAAACATGGTTTGTGGGATCTATAGGTAAACATGGTTTGTCTTTTTGCTCAATGATTCATATAATCTTTTTCCTGGCTTGCAGATATCCTGGAGCCCATATTTCCTTGGTGAAGGAAGCATTTGAGTTCTTCCTCTTCCTCTAAAAATGTGTGGCAGGCGTCTTCTTTCTGTTTTATTTACAACAGTAAAAGCCACAGAGGGTGTTCTGACATTTTAAGGACCAGCAACGTTTTTCCCTTTGAGGACAGAAGCCCACTTCACTCGATGCTCATGGGCTGGAGTCTGGGGAAGGGTGAGCCTGGTAAAACGTGTTAGTCTTCAAGATGCCGGAAGACTCTTTATAATTTTTATTGTGACAGCCTAACACAGCTACCCCATTCCACCACTCTCGAAAGAGTAGCTAGCATGTGCGTTTCCTGTGGTCTTCTGTCCTGGTAGAGGGGCTTAAAAAGGGGAAGGCAGAAACAGGAGGTGGGAGCGCTGCTAGGCTTTGGGCTATATTTCAGAAGTGGGGTGTGGGTTTTTTTGGTGGGGAAGTTGTGGGGAGCTTCTCTTTTGCTCCTGTTGATGCCTCTTGGGGTTCTAATAAAACACACACACACACACACACACACACATGAACTTTGCATGCTCTTGGTCGGAGCGTCTCTCCCCGACGACCCACCAGATCGTCCCAGGCTGGGCGGCTCTGGGTAGCCGCCCCAAAGGGAGGCCCACAAAAGGCAGAGCCTTCTCCGCGGTGGCACCAACCTTATGGCACCAACTTCCAGAGGAGTTACACCAGCTCCCTCCCTGTTGTCATTTAAGACACAACTGAAAACATTGCCTTCCAGGGAGATCTTTCACACCAACAGTTGACGGTTCACCTCCTGTCTTCCTATGATCAGGAAACCGTCTCTGGTGCTGTTTGGTTTTTATACTGTTAGTATTTTAATTTTAGTGCTTACCTGTTTGTTTAATATAGGTTGTAGTCACCTGTGGACAGTGCTGTTGCACTAATGGGATAGTATATAAATTAAATTTTAAAATAAAGAGTCTTGGAAGAGGAGAGGTCATTTGCGGCTTCTTAACCATGACAGCTATGTGTAGAACCTCCATGTCTATGGCAGTCTAGCTGTGAACACCAGTTGGCAGCAGAGCAAAAGAAGTGAAGGCTTTTGGAGGGAGGTTTAAAACACAGTCAAGGCATGGGTGCACCTCATCCAGCAGTGCCACCTATAACTACCGTATTGTTCTGTGTATAAGACTATACTTTTGTCTAAAATCTTTAGACTAAAAATTGAGGGTCGTCTTATACACGGGAGTAAGCTGAGGAGAGAACAAAAACAAGTGGACAGGAAAGCAGGGATCAAAGCGATCCTGCAGTGCTTTGATCCCTTTCCCCCTACACTTGCTAAGCCCCATTTAGATTTCTTAATTTTGGATTATAAAAGTGGGGGAGGGCGTCTTATACATGGGGGCGTCTTATACACAGAAAAATACGGTATCTCCAGTGGATCTTGATGGATTGAAGGCAGGATTCAGCCTTGCCTTCATCTCCAATACCAGGAATTGAACCTGCGAACCTCTTTCCCCAGAGTAGATCCTCTACCAGTGAGCTGCAGAATCTCGACCGGATCCAGCCGATCCCTTCTTCCTCTCCCAAATTCGAAAGGACCACATTTTGAGAATGCGTTGGGAAGTTCTTGTTGATTTCTCTTTTTTTGACAATGACTCCCTCTGCCAGCATGACCGTTGGTGCGGAATTCTGGGAGTTGAAGTTTGGAACTTCCCCCACAAACTCTGGAACTTAGCCAAATGGTTAAAAATAAAATAAAATTAACTAGGAAAAAAAGAACGGTCTGCAAAGCTGGGCTGATCACTGAAATGACCCAAAAAGGCAGATAGAGACCCGATGTGCCGCAGCGGATAAAATGATAGCCTGGGATGCAGGAGACCTGGGTTCGAATTCCTGATCAGCCATAGAACCTCATGGGGAGAGTGTCACCGGCGAAACCACTCCTTACTTACTGGGAAAATCCTATTAGGTTCCACTTTGAATGCAGATCCCACATCTATAGCCACCTTCTGGCCCATTCAATCAGAGAGATAGAGACACAGAACACAGAGATAATTGGATTCTTTCCTTGCTGTCTCCCACAGGGAGGATTTTGACAACCAACGCTACCCTCAGCGGCTTTGGCAGGCCCGTTGCAGCTGTCACCGGTGTGTCTCCCTGGCTTCCTGCAAGGCCGGCCCCGGCGACGAACGTCTGTATTGTCTGCAAGAGCCGAATGGAAATTCCGTCGCTGTCCATCACCACGTCCTCGTTTTTTACCGCAGGCCTTGTCCCGGGAACCCCGAGAGGTTCTACCTAGATCCCCGGTTGCATCCTGTCAACGTGTCTTGCACTTGTGTAGCTGCCAGAAAAAGATGCCACGCGGACAAAGGAGGATGCTCGATCTAAACAGGGGCCGGTTGCAAGGATCACATCCAGAAAACACCCTGTTACAGCAGCTCCACCGGCTGCCGATCCGTTTCTGCGCACAATTCACCCATTCTAACCTATAAAGCCCTAATGGACTTGGGTGCAAGCTATCTCAAGGACTGCCTCTCCCTTTACGAGCCTCCCCGGATATTAAAATCATCTCTCAGTCCTGCCACCTTCAGAGATGTGTTTGGTGGGAACATGGGTGAGGGCCTTCTCTGTGGCTGCTCCTTTAGACTCTGGAACTCCCTCCCACTGGAGGCCAGCCTGGCCCCATCTTTGCTATCCTTCTGCAAGCAGGTAGAGACCTTTCTCTTCAGGGAAGCTTTCCCCCTCCATGATCAGCTGCCTGATTGGGATATTTAAATGGACTGTTGTGCTTTTGCTCCTTTGAATATGTTTTTGGTGTTGCTTTTCTAGACCTTTTTTTTTTACTATGGCACATGTATGACCCTTTTTACTTTTGATTATGTACTGTTTAAATGTTGTATTTTGGGGATGTAAGCTTTTAAAAAAGAGATTCCCAGTGTGGTGTTGTAGCGGATATACAGGCTAGGACTCTGGAGAACCAGATTCGAATTCCACTCGGCCATGGAAACTCCCTTTTGGAGTGGAATTAGTAAAATCGCTCCTTAAACGTCTCACTTGCCTCGAAAGCTCTATCAGGGTCGCTATAAGTTAGTTCCAACTTGACAGGACAGAACACCAAAGCTTTTTTTTTTAAAAGGATAAAGGTGGGATAGAAATATTTTAAATAAATAAATCTACAGAGGGACTCTTTAGAGCGGTATTTTGTAAATCACCAGGTTTTTATGCTGACGAAAGTAAGTGTTTGGAGGAGACTGTAGGTGTTTGGAAAACTGCTCCCTCTTGTAAACCAACGGCTACTCTATCTCTGACGTCCGCAAGCCAGCAGCAAGAGTATAACATGTCAATAATTTCCTCAGCCCTGAATTTCCATGCTGTGGAATTTCTATCTCTCATTCCATTGTTAAGGGCACAGAAGCTTCGGCGCAAAAAAAAGTTGGCAACCTGAATCAAACGTCAGTTGCCAACGATGTTGCACCTCCGCTTCTAGTTCTAGGCGAAAGGGACCCGGGGCCCTGCCATTTTATCCTTGGGTCAAGAGAAAATTTTCGTCTTCCTTTATTTCAAACGAAAACCACCCCATCCGCAGTCAGTGAAAAAAGTCGTCCACCTGAAACGGCCCACGAGGAAAATCTTTCAGGACTGGCGAAAAAACCAGCGTAGACTTTTCGAAGGAGATGATGGCAGGAATTGTTACAAAACTGACTGTTATGAGAAAGTCTAGGGTTTATCCTTCTACACCCTCTCCTTATGGCACGTTTGTATTCTCACACCTTTCTGTATATCAAGGTAGCTCCTTTTGACCTTATCCTGTTTTCCCATGGCTGCAATTCTGTTGCATCCACCGTGTTGATGTCCTCCAGATTTTTTGGAAGAAGTGAAAAATCCTCTCTTATTTATCATTTCTTCCCCCCACCAACTTTTCAATAAAACTATGTGGGGGAAAAATCAAAACGTGTCCAGCTTTTCCTTATTCGGTCAAGCTCTCCGCCTCTCCAACTGGCCCTCCCTCTGGTAGTGCCCGCCTGTAACACCCAAAATCCCCAACCCGCAGGGCTGATGAGACCTGTAGTCCAACAGAACCTGAGAAGGCGACACGCCCCCCCCTTCTGCTCTCCAGCGCCTCCTTCGGGCCCCAGTTGGGATCCCGGGCCTTCTTTCCTTTTTTCGCTCCCACCTACTCCTACTCCTCCCACGCTGGAAGGATGGAGAGAGCGTGGCCCCCCATCATAGCTCCTTCTTTCTCCCTGGCCTCCCAAAAGGCACCCCAACCGGACAATCGGCCACTTGTTCTCCCCCCCCCCCGGGGCCATCCGCTCCTGGCCCTGCAAGGACAATCGCTCATTGTCCGGGATGGTTGAGATGCCAGGGGGGAAAGGCCAAGGTGGACCCAGAGAGAGAGAGACACCCCCATCACTTGGTCCAGCAGAGACGAGGCCTGGAGGGGGTCCAAGTGGGGGATTGGATCAACGCCCCCCCCCAGGATGGAGACCAGATTTCAGACATTTTTCCCTTTCCCACACTGGGTCCTGGGAGATTTTTCTGCCTCTTTTCCTACCCACCATCCTTTTTTGACCTCTCTCTTTGCAGTCCTTCCCCTTTCTTTCCCTTCCCCTCTGCTACCCCCTTCTTCTATTCCCCCCCCTTGAAACCCTGGTTTCCTCTCCCCCCCATGCATGGAAAGCCGGCCGGGTGCCAAGCGTAGTGCAACAGACGCCTCCTTTCATCTCTTCTTGGGCCTTCCCCCCTCCATCCCCTTTCTCTCTCCCCCCCCTTCCCAAAGCATCCTCCCCCCCCCCCAAAGGCCAGCACTCCAAAGCGGCAGGATGGGGGAACAGGACGAGCCGGCTGGGGGGCTGCAGGGCTTTGCCCTGGACAAGGACTTCCTGCGCTCCCCCAAAGGGGTGCTGATGGAGGCAGAGCTGGTAACAGACCCCCACCCCACCCCTCCTGATTCTTCCCCCCCCCAAACACACCCTCTCTCTTCCATGCCTCAGCCTCCCCACTTCGGTCTCTTTGCAATGCGCTTTTCCTCCACTCTCTTGCGCTTCAGTTCTGGATTCTGCTTCAAGTTGGCTTTGACTGTTTTCTGTTCTTGACATCCCTCCTGCTTCATCTTCATCCTTTCCCCCCCCCCCAATTCTCTGGTTGCTTTGCTTCCCTTCTTTTTTCCCTCTGACCTGTCTATCCGCACCCATCTCCCTGGTTGATCCTCCCCCCCAACTTTCTTAAGGAAATCTTCCTTCCTGAAATAGATCTCCTGGCTGGCCGCTGGCGTTAACTTTCTATTCTTCGCCTTCTTCCCCCCTTTTTTGCTACCCATAGGTTCCCAAATCCATTACTACTGCATTTCTGAAGACCCCTCGCTTTCCGACCCACACATATCCTTTTACTTGCCCCCCCCCCACTTTGCTCTGTCCAGGGTCCTCTCTGGTCGATGGGCTTCCAGGCAGTAGATCCAGGCAGGGCTTTTGACATTTTCCTCCTGCATTCACGAAAGCAGGCCGGACGGGGTTTCAGGGGGGGTCAACAGCTTTTCTTTTTAACCACCTGGTTCTCTTCAATTCCTTCCTTCCTTCTTTTTTTTTTCACACCCCAGAAAATTTGGAGGGCAGGGAGAGAGAGAAACAGTGCCTTTT
Source organism: Pogona vitticeps (assembly GCF_051106095.1). Classification (NCBI taxonomy): domain Eukaryota; kingdom Metazoa; phylum Chordata; class Lepidosauria; order Squamata; family Agamidae; genus Pogona; species Pogona vitticeps. The sequence goes on from NC_135788.1 coordinate 118,423,587, forward strand.
GTCCAGTAACTTTAAAAAAACCTTCCTTTTTGAAGCCATCTTACACCCTGGGGTGGGTGTTTGCAAGCTATAAATTAGAAAAAGGGGTTATGAGGTGGCTGAGGGGTTGCTTAGAGATCACTCTTATATATCCCTTGAAGGCATGGGTTCCTAAGCTGGGGGCCGAGGCGTGTTTTCTGGGAGGGTCACCACAATTATTTTTAGTTTGCCGTTATTTTTACAAGTTGCTTCACCGCAAAAGGGTTTCAGCCCTTAGGTATTGCCCGAATGCAAGTACACCCCCTTGCATTAAATATTAGGTTAGAATTAGATTCCTTTAAAAAATGTATTTTTAATAGGTTTTCTTTACTCCACTGGAAATATCTTTTTATGCAAATGTGACACACACTGGGGGTGTGTGTGTGGGTGTGTATGTGTGTTTGTGTGCATTTTGGAGGTTATTTGGCTATTCTAAAAGGGACTCATGACTTGAAAAAAACTTGTGAAGCACCTTTTTAATGGGATCCCTTGCTTAAAGGGTAGACTCAGGAGAACACGTTCAGAACAGCTTTCCTCAAACTGGCAGGTCGCTAGACAAAGTTGGGCTAATACCACAGTTTCCATCATCCCCAGATGACATGGTTCATGGTTTGCTGGGTTGTGTCTCCTTCTCCCCATTCCTAACCCCCCCCCATTTCCCAGGGCCTCTGCTTCTTGGTCTTCCTGCTGCTCACGGCCTCCGTGTCCGCCTACATGGGGGCTGCGCTGCTGGAGGTTTTGGTGACGTTGGCATTCCTTGGACTGCGAGCCACGCACTACTATGAGCGCCTAACCCGGGTCAACTGGCCCTGCCTGGTAAGTCACTCCACCTCCACCTGTCATGTTGTCGTGTTCTGCCTTTGTTCCCCCCCCCAGTTTAACCAGTTGGTGACTCTTATGTCTCCCACGGCAGGACTTCCTTCGCTGTGTTAGCGCTGCAATTGTCTTCACTGTGGTGGCCTTTGCCGTGATAGCGGCCAGTCACGAGGGGTCCGCTGTGTCAGCCTTTGTGAGTTACCCCCCTTTCTCTCGGTCTCACTTGTTCACTTCCTGGCTAGGCCACACCCCTTATCATGGCTCCTCCCCCTGGGACCCTAAGGAGGGAGGTGGGCCATGTAGGGCCCCAGAGACCTTCGAGGGGGGGGCCTTCGGGAATATTTCTAAACCTCAAGTGGCAAATCAGAATCTCCCAAAAGTCAAGGGGGTGATTTGCTTTTTTAAATGCCATCTTTAAATTAATTTAGTACTTGTTGAATCTTAAATTACCGCATTTTCCTGTGTATGAGACTATACTTTTGTCTAAAATCTTTAGACTAAAAATTGAGGATCATCTTATACACGGAAGTAAGATGAGGAGAGAACAAAAACAAGTGGAGGGGAAAGCAGGGATCAAAGCGATCCTGCAGGGCTTTGATCCCTGCTTTCCCCTCCACTTGCTAAGCCCCACTTAGATTTCTTAATTTTGGATTAGAAAAGTGGGGGGCTTCTTATACATGGGGGTGTCTTATACATGGAAAAATACAGTAAGTTTAAGTTCTAAACCAACATGGTTGGAAACCAGAAGAGAATAGCCAACTCCTTTTTTGGGGGGGGAGGAACTTACCTAAAACAAAACTAAGGGTCTATATAAAACTGGCAGAGGGTTCTCCGGATTCTGTAATTTTTGATCTGCCACCTTTGGGGCCAAAAACAATGGAGTGGAGGAGAGTTGAGTGTAGCCCTCTAAGATCTATAGGAGGGCAGGCATTGTCATGGACCCTCTGAAGTCACTCACCATTGCCCCCTTCCATATGTGGGTCCCTAAGCACAAATGCCTGACGTCTCTTCATCTCCCGTTTTGGAAATTCATGGCTTTCTGTCTTTTTCCCAGGTCTTCAGCCTTATCGTTATTGCCGTTTTCTGCTTTGACGCCTATAAAACCTACAGGGCAGAGATGGGATCGGAGCAGGGTGAGCAGAACGTGGACGCCACGAAGTTCTGAGGATGCACAAAGGGTGGCACAAACCGAGGATGAAGTAGAGCGGTGGTTCCCAAGCTGGCTTCTCTAACTGGGCTAGAACTCCCAGGAACCTTCAGCACTAGCTGTGCTGGCCAAGTACCATATTTTTCCATGTATAAGACGCCCACCACTTTTCTAATCCAAAATTAAGAAAAATAAGTGGGGCTTAGCAAGTGTAGGGGGAAAGGGATCAAAGCACCGCAGGATCGCTTTGATCCCTGCTTTCCCCTCCACTTGTTTTTTCTTCTCTCCTCAGCTTACTTCCGTGTATAAGACGACCCTCAATTTTTAGTTTAAAGATTTTAGACAAAAGTATAGTCTTATACATGGAAAAATATTGTATTTCTAGGAGTTGTAGTCAAAGAACATTTGGGGGACCCAACGTTGGGAACCATGGGCTAGAGTCTCCAGGGGCGGAAGGCGTTGTGGCAGTCATAACTAAGAGTCCCCTGGGACCTTAAAGACTTACGGCACCACAACTCGACGAAGATGTAGGACGTGGCATCAACTTTTGTGGCCTGAAGCTGACCTCATCAGATGATGAGCTAAGTTGCAGACCATGAAAGCATATGTCAAATGAAGCTTCTTGATTCATAAACAGGCCCAAGATTCTGCCCCCGTTGATGCCTTCTAAAAGGTACAGGGGGCAACATTGCTCCAGAGGCCTCTGGGTCTCCCAATTTACAGCCATTTGCTTGAAAATATTTTTGACCACTAGAGGGCACTCAGGAGGGGGCTTTTTCAGAAAAACAAGGCCAATTTTTTTGCAAGAAAAAAAATTGCAGGGGTATCCGAGGTGCCGCCTTACAAGGCCCAGAGAAGGGCACACATATCCGCTGCCCACCCGTGAGCAGGCCAAGGATCAGAGAAAAGTGGGTGACGTTGAGGCCAGAGAGCAAATGTGATCGGACACCCACAAGTTTCGGCAAAGCAATTTATTTCACTCTAATGGTGTCTCGGACTCTCCTTATAGCAGATCAGTGTTGTGTGTTGGCCCAAACAGGCGCATGACCTCTTATGCTTTTGTTTTTACAGAATCCGATCTTGGTTGATTAAATCTGTGTGCTTCTCCCCCCCCCCCCTTGTGGAAGAAAGCTACGCACACGCAGGGGCAACGGCTGCCGGCGGCCCCTGCCGCCCCCCACCCGCACGAGTCTCCCCCGCAGACGGTCTCCTATCTGATGACGCTTCTCCATCGAAAGCCCTCCCGTCTTCCTACCAGTGCCCGGGGGGGCTGATCTCCCCCCCCAATCCTGTTCGTTGTGCAGGAGCAAAGAGCCCTCTGGAATCCGTGTCCCTCCAGAAGAGGCCTTGTTGCCTGTTTTTTCTCTCCTCCAACCTCCCCCCCCCTTTTAAATGGAATGACATAGGGGACATGTCAATGCCGGTGTTGACTCCTGCAATGATGATGATGATGATTTTGTATTTAACTTGCTGGGAGAGACGAGATTAAAGGTGCTTTTAATATGGCCCAGCGCATGTCTCTGAGTCCATGTGAGCATGAAGCCAGACGGACCCGTATGGCTGTGCACGTCAATATGAATTTGTGTCGGGTATTTGACTGGGAATGGAAATAGGGTCGGATGGATCAGTGTGCGGAAAAGTTACACCAGCCATGCTGGCTGAGAGATTCTGGGCGTTACGCTCCAGAAAGGTCTCCTGCCCCCAGCTGGGCCAGAGAGGAAGCTTGGCCCACATGAGAGAGAAACTGTGAGCATGGAGCACGCCGGTATCTGTGTGTGCAGATACAATGGGAGGGTGTAACTCAGCGGTTTAGACGGAGCCAGAGGTTGGGACTTTGATTCCCCCCCCCGGGGGCCTCCTTGACAGAGATTGTACTCGATCATCCATAAAGGGATGTGTAGGGACGTGGTGGCGCTGTGGGCTAAACCGCAGAAGCCTCTGTGCTGCAGGGTCAGAAGACCAGCAGTCGTAAGATCGAATCCACGCGACGGAGTGAGCGCCCGTCGCTTGTCCCAGCTCCCGCCAACCTAGCGGTTCGAAAGCATGCAAATGCGAGTAGATAAATAGGTACCATCTAGGTGGGCAGGTAAACAGCGTTCCGTGTCTAAATCACACTGGCCATGTGACCACGGAAAGATTGTCTTTGGACAAATGCTGGCTCTATGGCTTGAAGAGCGGGATGAGCGCCGCCCCCTAGAGTCGGACACGACTGGACAAAAATTGTCAAGGGGAACCTTTACCTTTTTATCCATAAAGTCCCTTCCACCTCTGCTGTTCTCAGATGAGTGTACAAAAATGTCTAGGGCACCAGAAGCTTAAGGGAGACACGGGCCATGGGGAAGACAACATCTTTTGGAAAGGTGTGCATTTTAGTTACTTTGGGGACATGCAATTGAGGAACTCAAATTGGCCCCAGGGGTGTAGGGGAAATCTGAAAGGGAAGGTGTCCAGTAACGCAGCCCTGCTACTAGGAGAGTAAAAAAAAAAAAATGCAAGCATCTGGATTTGGACTCAGCAACGAATGAAGAGCAGGTCTTTTGCAAATGGAATGGCTCTTAATTCCCTATTTTTCCTCCAATACTTTGCATTAAAACACAGGGGGGGTTTTTTGCAACAATTTCCCATTCCTGGGGAGAATCGAGTTCTTTGGCAGCGGTGAACAGGGCTGCAGCTAAGCTCAAGGGACCAGCGAAACGTGGGGTGGGGGTGCTGGCAACGGATGCTAGTCCTCAATCATCAGAGAGTCTTGGAGCCTCAACCCTTCAAGACCAAGTTTCCTTACACCACTGATTTATACTGACCGGCTTAAAGAAGCCAAGGTCTTCCCCGGGAGGATTAGAGGAAGATCCACTGACGATCCGTTGGTTTTTAAGACACCCACAACGCTTCATGTTTCATGTTCGTTACACTTTTCTAATTAGATTCACAGGGTATGTCTCTGGAGGGCTGTGTGGAAGGAGTGTGATTTTCCAGACCGGCCACTAGGTTGTGCTATAACCTGGGAAATAAAAAGTGGTGGAAACTTGGATGGCCAGACCTGTGGATGCTCAGTCAGAACACCAGAGGGCGCAAGGGAGCCATAATTCCCAAATTCTGGATTTGTGTTATTATTATTTTTTTGGAAAGCCTCAACCACAGGTCTGGTTATAAAACAAATGTCTTCTTCAGACAGCAAGTTATTTGCAGCTGGAAGGGCAGCTTGGAAATCTGTACCTGTTGAGTATCGACCTCTGAGAAAGTTGTGACAAACACTGCTTTTTCTGGTGAAAAAGGGGATTTCATGGTACGGGCAGTCAATAGGAGATCGTTAGATTTGCGGTTCAACTTTATTAATCACACTATGCTACAGTGGATTCAAAGAGGCCGGCAGCTCAGCGCCGCTTTCGTTCAGCCGACGATCGCCCAAACTCCTCACTCTTCGTCATGAAGTTTCTGGAAGAGAGAAGCGGAGAAGGGAAATAGTGAGGAAGGAGTAGGTATGTAGAAGAGGTTGAAAGAACATGGGAAGATTAAGGGATGGACCAGAGAGGGCTGGTCTTGAGAATGGGCTCTGCTCAAGCAAGTTAGTGATTCATACTCCCCAAGGGTAGGGCCCGGCTTAGATGTGGCTTTGGAGATTTCACATTTATTTCTAGGGGGAAAAAGACTGCTAGTGAAATGAAGGAAAAAGAAATAAAGTAGGACCCCCCCCCTTTATCTCCACGGGGACGAGTTCCAAGGCCCACTCCAGAGATCCTGAAAAATGCAAATTTTAGCAAATGCTATTTTAATAGCAAATGTCCTCTGGTTCCCTCTAATGGCCTGTTCTGGTCATTACAGGGTGGGAATATATCTCTCTAGCGAACACTAGGCATAGCATGGTCACTGGCTCCTTCTAGTGGTCAGTTCTGGTAACGTCACCTATAGAAAGATGCATTTCTAGGATTTTTCTTTTAATGTTTTTAATATTTTCAGACCACGGATAAAGGAATCAGCTGTTCTGATCCCACAGATGAGGGGAGTCCTACTGTACTATGAAAATAACATTTAAAAGTCCACAAAAGGTGGGAAAGAGAGAGAGAGAAAGCAAGGCGGGAGAAAAGGAAATCGGAAGGAAACAGAAAGACCCAGGAAGTAAAAACACATGGGTTCATAGGGCGCCCTCTGCTGGCTATCAGTGAGAATCCACCTCGTGGCACTTTTTTGGCACCTGGCTCCTAGGCCATTCCCTCCCTGCAGCTAAGCAGTGATATTCACCTTTCCTCCCACATCACGGGTCTTGGCCTTCAGCTTGTTGACCTGGGACTCGGCGATGTCCGCCCGCTCCTCGGCTTCATCCAGCTCATGCTGAACCTTCCGGAACTTGGCCAGGTTGGTGTTGGCTTGCTCTTCCTGGGAACGGCAAACAAATGAACAAAAAAAATTGAAATAAAACTTCCGGTGCCTTACTTGTTATGAGTTGGTTCCATCTTATGAAAGAGCAGTCTCCAAAATATCCAGCTGTCAACTGCCCTGCTCAGCTCTTGCAAATTCAAAAGCCGTGGCTTCCTTGGGGGAGTCTGTCCATCTCGTATTTGATCTACCTCTTTTCCTACTGTCTTCCACCTTTCCCAGCATTATTGTCTTTTCCAGAGAATCCTGCCTTCTCAGGATGTGCCCTAAATAGGACAGCCCCAGTTTCAATACTTTTTGCCTGAAGCATCACAAGGCCAGCTTGTGGGGCCTAGAGGTAAGTCGTCTGATTTATCAAAGCTATCCTGTAAAGCGTGAAGTGACCGTACGATCCATGCAGTCTAGCAGCTCAGGTTTAGCAAAGCCTTTCCTGGTTGGCAAAGGAGAGGCAGTCCTTAAAAATACTGTAGCTGCAATCTGAGCTTTCAGGCCCTTGAACCTCTTTAAGCAACTGTTTTTGAGAAGGACAGCCGAAAAGTGGGGCTGCAGCCAGAAAACTCACCGCTTCCTCTGCCTGTCTCTTATAGGCTTTGACCTTCAGCTGCAACTTGTCTACCAGGTCTTGGAGTCTCAGCAAGTTTTTCTTATCCTCCTCAGTCTGCAAACGAGGAAAACATGCAAAGAAAAAGGAGAACAAAGGCCATAAGCTGTCTCTCCATCTTTTTTCAGTAGGGAGTTCATGCCAAACCATGGTTTTTTGTGACATATGTACCCATATCGTCTCATAAACTGTGGTTTGTAAAGAAACCACCAAAGGGCATCCAGGAACTAAGGTTTGAAACTGGCTTGCTTCCAAACCACAATTAAGTCATGTCGCTCAGACTTCGGAGTTCATACTTCAGGCTTGGATCCATGGAATCTTGTGTAAAGTTGTACAAACCATGGTTTACTGGTATGCCTTTACTATAAACCATAATTTGGAATACAAACGAGTTAGCCCAAACCATGGTTTGGAGTTGTGTGCGAACCACTCCAAAATGCAATAGCTCAGTTATTTCTGATACCCATAAGAACGAATGGGTTTTGCTCCCTCAAATATTCCTGCCAATTGTACCTCCTTCGAATCAGCTTTTTTGCTCCGTTGCTCTATCAACAGTTTCCTGAGCTCCTTCTTACAACCACTGTATCTTTTATCTAAGTTCCCTCTGACCAGCGGCAAATAATGGCTGCATCACAAATATGACACACACACCCTGGGCTGTACTATACCCTTTGTTGTTGTTATGTGCCGCCAAGTCGCCTCTGACTTACAGCGATCCTATGAATGAGTGACCTCCAAACTGCCGTGTCCTCAGCTGCTCTGCTCAGCTCTTGTAAACTCAAACCTGTGGTTTCCTTTAGAGAATCCCTCCATCTCGTATCGGGTCATCCTCTTTTCCTGCTGCTTTCCACCTTGCCCATCCTTATGGTCTTTTCCAGAGAATCCTGCCTTGTCAGGATGTGTCCAAACATGGGACAGCCTCACACTAACATTTATTTGACTTTCAAAAGTCTCTTGCACATTCTAGGAAGTAAGGGGAGTTATTTTTTTTTAAATTGTATCTCCTGAGCTGTTTTGGGCTGGGGCAGGGCTTTCTTCAAAATTAGAAGTGGTCCAGATGTTTTTTGGAGGGGGGGAACCCTCCTGCCCAAGCCTAAAATAGGTCAAGAAAGGACCAAACATGTGACCAAAAGCAGAAGTGTTTTCAGTCCTTATAACTCTGGATATTCCCCATCTTTGTTAAGGGGTTCTTTATACCCCGTTTCTATCCCAGCCCAATCCAACGCCTTGTGAAGCCCAACCAGAAGGCGAGTCCTCAAGCCACACGCGCACCTGGTAGGTCAGCTCCTTGATGCGCCGCTCGTACTTGCGCATGCCTTTGACATTCTCAGCATTGCGCTTCTGCTCGGCCTCCAGCTCGTTCTCCAACTCCCGTACGCGGGCCTCCAGTTTCTGGAGTTGCTTCTTGCCCCCCTTCAGGGCCAGCTGCTCGGCCTCGTCCAGCCGCAGCTGCAGGTCCTTGATGGTCTGCTCCATGTTCTTCTTCATGCGCTCCAGGTGGGCGCTGGTGTCCTGCTCCTTCTTCAGCTCCTCTGCCATCATGGCCGCCTGCCGCCATGTTTGAGAGAGGAGAAAACGGGAGGATGAGTTCAGGACAACCAACCCTGTCCATGCCAGGAGAGTTGCTGAACAGTTCAGTGGTTTGGGTCTCTGGCTGTTTCGCCAGAGGTTGGGAGTTTGTTGCTTCCTTGACAGGGACTGGACGCGATGATCTGTAGGGTCCCTTTCTAGCTCTGCAGCTTTAAGATTATGGTTGCAGTTCCCCCAAAACTTATGACATGCTTATTTTTGTGCACATGGCCAAGGCACAGCTCTCAAATCACACTCAGCCATGCTCATAGCCACAGGATGGCCTCCTCCTTCTCACTTCTCCAAAGGAAAGGGCCGTTCCTGGTTATATGCTGGTCAGGGCCATGCACGGTCACCCAATTTCAACTGGAGACCAGTTCAGAATGGTGGAATTCACCTCGGCTTCAATCTGAAATCCTCTGTGTCCCACCCGAATCAAGGAAACCAGCTTGAGAAGGGCTGCCCGCAGTGGTCCCCAACCTTGGGCCTCCAGATGTTCTTGGACTACAACTCCCAGAAGCCTTCACCACCACCTCTGCTGGCCAGGATTTCTGGGAGTTAAAGTCCAAGAACATCTGGATGCCCAAGGTTGGGGACCACTACGCTAAGCCATTGCCACAATGCCTTTCTGCTTCATCCCAGCTGTGTTTTAAGGGGTGGGGAAAATGGCCCAGTTCTGGATGAAGAGTGCCAAGCCCACCCGCCCACCCTTTATCTCTTTCCCACTCACATCTGTGATGGCTTTCTTGGCCTTCTCCTCCGCATTCCTGCACTCCTGCACCGCTTCGTCCACCTCCGACTGAAGCTGGGACAGATCGGACTCCATCTTCTTCTTTTGGTTGATGAGGCTGGTGTTCTGTGGAGGAGGAGAAGATGCCGTGGCACAAGCCAGGAAGAAGCCGAGATGCCAAGGAGCAGCTTGGCGGTTAAGAGTGTGTGAACAGAGTCAGGGCCGGCCCTGCCATTAGACCGTGGGGTGTTCCTCTACGTTAGCTGCCATTTGGGGGGTCATGAAAGGCAACAAATTGTGGGTTGTTAATTTATTCTTGTTGTCTTTTCACTCCCAGGGAGTGGAGAGTGATGCTTGTATCACTCTTAACCGACCAGATAGGCGGGATATAAATAAAATAAATAAATAATTTTTTTGCCCCAATATAACTTGGTTAGCTTTTGGTATTATGCATCTTGAGTTAGGGGTAGTATCATCTGCTCATCCGTTTGGATAAAATAATGTCTTCAACGGACCCTTTCCTGTATCCCTTACAAACGCCCAGGATAGCTTTCAGTATATTTAATCTGCCCATCGAGGGGATCATAATATTGGCCTCCCTCACAGGGTTGTAGTCAAGATGGACAGCCAGAGGCCACTCCCAGCCTCTGCAGGAGGTATCCACCCCTTTGGTTTTAAAATTAAGAGTTCCACAGTGTAACATTGAGTGATCATGGCTTGGGGTGGCTTCTGGATGGTGTGACTGTCCAGGATTAGGCCACATTTTTGTGGGGAAGGGGAGTCTTGAGGCCTTTGGGAAACCAGACGTGACCAACGAGCCACAAAGCCACCCACACCCCTTTGACTAAAAACAGGCGACGCCCTTGGTGCGAAACATGAAAAACCATAGCGATGTGGCCAAGGACGGCACGGGGAGGATCTTCTAAAGGTCTGCAGAAACGCCGGCTCACCTGGGAGTGAAGAAGCTGAACCCGTTCGCTGGCCTCGATCAACTCCTGTTCGGCCAGTTTCCGGCCACGCTCCGTCTGCTCCACCACGCTACGCAATTCTTCCAGCTCAGCCTGCAACAAAGCGTTCCTTCTCTCCACGATGGCGATGTTCTCCTTCAGGTCCTCGTTAGCTCGTAGGAGGTCGTCCAGTTGGATCTGGCTGTCCTGGGTGACCAAAAACAGACAGTCCTGTTTTCCAACATGGACAGCTCTTGGCCTTCCTTCGCCAAGGTTGGCCAAGCTCTCCTCCCCATCATCTCCAGATGGAGATGCTGGAACAATGGACCGCAAAATGTCTCAGACCGTGTTACCTTGAGGTGGGCCTGAGTGATTTTGAGGTGTTTCTGGGCCTCCGATGCCACCCGATTAGCTTGGCTCAGCTGGATCTCCATCTCGTTGAGGTCGCCCTCCATCTTCTTCTTCACCCTCATTGCCTCGTTCCGACTCCGGGTCTCGGCATCCAGAGAAGCCTGAAGCGAGTCCACCGTCCTCATGTGGTTGCGCTTGGCCTGTTCCATCTCTTCATCCTTTTCGGTTAATTTGCGCTCAATGTCGGCCTTGATCTGGTTGAACTCCAGCTGAGCTCGGAGGATCTTGCCTTCCTCGTGTTCCAGGGAAGCCTGGAGGGTAAGAACCATATTTTGGATGGAAGGAGAGAAGCAAAATGGCCGAGCCAAGGAAAGCTTCCGTGAGGTAATTCATAAACTATTGAAAGACATACTGATGTACAAAGAATTTTGATGGATTGGTGTTAAGGTCTGAGTACATGCCACAGCTAATTGTGGCTAATTCATGAGCGTGGGAGCCCACCTTGGTTGTGCCATCAGGTGTATGGCAAGTCACACAGCTGAGACACACAATGGCATCTCACCAATTAGCCATAATTAGCTGTGATAAATTAGGCAATCTTTATACAAAAAACAACAGGGTTCTGGCCGATGCGTGAGAGAAATGTTCTTTGCTTCACACGCACAGATATTTTGGGGTACTCTCTGTCCTAAGGTCACCCAGAAAACTTTGGAAAAGTAAAATATATTTTCCGTTTTCTGAAAGATGACCGCACAATACAGTGGGTAAAGATGACCGTAGATACATGTGGGATGTCGTGTTTATAAACAAACATAGCATCAAGACCAAATCTGAAATTTGTGGCCGTCCAATGAGAAGAAGCAGCTGAAAGAGAGGAAACCACGGGACAAAAAGAGAAGAAAACATGGTATTTAATGGAGGCGAGCGAGCTGAAGACCTCAGGGGTTTAGGTGGTTGATTCCCACCCTGGGGTGGCTTTGGGCACGTTGCCCGTTCCCAGGGCAGCCCCAGAAGAAGGGAAGGGTAAATCAGGACTCTGTACCTAGGAAACCCTGAAAAGGGTCACCAGAAGTCAGAACTGACTTGACAGTACATGATATTATAACAGTCGGACTCCCTTATCTGCTGAATTACTTATTCGAGGTCTGAAAATATTTTTAAAAAACTAAAAGAAAAATCCTAGAAATATAGATTTCTAAAGATGAAGTTACCAGAATGGGCCACAAGAGGGAGCCAGAGACCATGCGATGGATAGAATTTGCTATCTTCATCGAGTTTGCTAGAATGTCAGTTTTTCAGCTTCAAGGCCAGAGGGGCACGGGGGGGGGGGCTTGAAACCGATTTCCCGCACCTACAAGAGTCTTGCTTTATTAAGAAAGTGGTCCCTTCTCACCTCAGCCTCTTCCAGCGCTGCCTGCAACTCCATTTTCTCGGCTTCTAGCTGCTTCCGCACCTTCTCCAACTCATGCATGCTCTTGGCACCTTCGCCCAGTTGCTCCGTGAGGTCAGAAATCTCCTCTGCCGTGAGAAAGCAAGCAAGTTGGGATCAGGCCCGGACGCAGAAATGAGCCCCGGGAGTCGGAGCCACCGAGCAAGCAGACATCCGAGGGAGGGTGAGGGTGGGGCGGGGTGGGGTGGCTCTGGCCGGTCTCCTCCTCACCCTGCAGGTTCTTGTTTTCCCTCCGCAAGGTGTCCAGCTGCTCCAGTGACTCCTCGTAGGCGTTCTTCAGCTTGAAGAGCTCGGTGCTGAGAGAGCGGGTCTCCTTCTGGGACGCCTCCAGCTCTGCCTGGGATTCCTCAAACTTCTGCTTCCACTCGGCGAGGATCTGCAGGAGTGGAAGGGGGGGAAAAAAGAGCAAAATCTTACTTGCACGTGAAAAGGTTTCCTCCCGTTCTCTCCTGCTCCTTCTCCTCTTCCTCCACTTGGGATCCTTTCCCTTCCTCCCCAGAGGAGTCCCTCACCTTATCCAAATCTCCACTAGGTGGAGCTAAAGTAAATCTCCACTAGGTGGAGACAAAGTGCTCTGAATCCCCACTGGGTGGCGCCAAAGTGCCCACAATGTCATGCTCCCTCGCTCGCTCTCCGCCCGCCGCTCCCAGGGTCTTCCCTCTGTTCTCTCCACCCTACTTTGTCAAAGTTCCTCTGCTTCTTATCCAGGGCAGCGGCCGCCGCGTTGGAACGCTCCACGTCCACCATGAGGTCTTCGATCTCGTTCTGCAGGCGGTGCTTGGTCTTCTCCAGCGAGGAGCACTTGGCGTTCACGGCCTCCACCGCCTCCTCCGCGTCCTGAAGCCGCTGTGCCAGCTTCTTCCTGTGACGGGAGTGGAGGCGACATTGAGTCAACTGCCAAAGGAGGATCCCCATTCCATGGCAAGCTAGGCCGGCCCTGCCGTTGGGCAGAAGGATGTCATGCAAGGATAACAAATGGTTGGATATCCCATGTGGATGGTTGTATTTTTGCTGATAGGAATGGTGAGAAAAGTTGGGGGGAATTTTCGGGCTCAGGGGTCGGAAGAACTTTGTGTGAGACCAAGGAGGACAGCAAGACCAAGATGACTCAAGGACGGCAAGCGGTCTCCTCTTTTCTGTGAAGAAAGACAGGAGTGATGGCAGAGCAAAGAACGGTGATGGCCTCATCACAAACCTTAGATAGCCAGAACACCTGGTTTGTAAAATCTAAGACTATTGTTTATTTATCCTTAGCAGAACGTAGCCAACGAGTTCTCGGCTGGTGGCTCCTGAAGAGAAACAACTATTCTGAAAACTTGTAACTGGGTAAAAATAGAAAAGGTACAGTTCCATTCAGCGATAGTGCCGGAGAAAGACCCCTAAGGCTGCCTGCTGTTATTGCTGGCTTCGAAGCGTGCTCCATGATGGAGGTGAAAACACCACATGTTACTTTTTTCAAATTAAAAAAGAACTCCCCTGGCTTCTAAAAAAAGGAGCAAGGTTATGACTTTAGGCTGTGCCTTTGAGCCTCACAAGGTACATGGAAACCACCACCACCACCCCAGTCACCAAAAGCTGCTGGGTGTGTCCAAGGAGGAATCCTTTCCTACACCACCTACCTTTGTCCTTTTTTAAAGTGGGGATTTCTCCTCCAACCAACAAGCTTTTTGCTCGTCTTATACACGTCCATTTTAAAATATAACCCGAGCCAAAAGCTTCGCCGTTCGAGGAACCACCTGTGCAGAGGGATCTCCGTGGGGCGGTGGGGTGGGGTGGAGTGGAGGACTGTGGGGGGAAAGGTAAAAAAACAAGAAGCGGATGGAACAGAATCCATGCGGCCGAGGGTACAAAATAATAAAACAGGGGAATATTGCTGAGACCCTAAGGCTGCCCCACTCCATAAAGAGTCTAAAATGCAGGATTGCTGCACATCAACCATTAAGGAGCTGGCCTTTTGTAAAGACAACGGCTCTCAATTGCCTATTCAGGACCAAACCACTTCCGTGTACGTCACGCTGAAGCAAGGATAATTTTCAACAGTATATTGTTCCTGGGGAAAATCCATTTCTTCGCCAGCTATTGAAAGCACTGCTGCTAAACTCAGGGGCAACAGGAAATCCTGGGATGATGGAAGGTGTCATAAATCCCTGCTATTTAAAAGGTCCCACAGCTTTCATCGCGTGAGTCCTGCACTCTTGACACGTCTCGGGACAAGGAAACCTTCTGTTGTTTCCCCTTAGAATCGAAGAATCATAGAATGACTGAGTCTTATAAACCCATGAAGTCCAACCTCCTGCTCAATGCAAAAAAATCCAAATCAAAGAAGATCAGACAGAGGGTTGTCCAAATTTCTCTTGAAGATCTCCAGCGTTGAAGCACTCACCACTTCCCAAGGCAATGGGTTCCATTGTCGTACTGCTCTAACAGTTAAGAGGTTTTTCCTGATCTTCAACCAAAATCTGGCTTCCTGCAGTTGGTTACATGTCCTGCACTCTGGGATGATTGAGAAGAGATCCTTCCCCTCCTCTGTATGGCTATCTTTCAAGTATTTGGAAAAGTGCTCTCCTCTCTCCCCTCAGTCTTCTTTTCTCAAGGCCAAACCTGCCCAGTTCTTTCCGTCTTTCCTCCGAAGGCTTGGTTTCCAGTCCCCTGATCCTCCTTGTTGCCTTCCTCTGAACTTGCTCCACTTTGTCAGCATCTTTCTTAAACTGCGGTGTCCAGAACTGGACACAGTACAGTGGTGCCTCGCTTAACGAGCGCACCGTATAACGACGAAATCGCATAGCGATCCGTTTTTTCGGATCGCTAATGCGATCGCTCAACGTTTTTCTAATAGGGCGAAATTCGCTTTGCGAAGACCGGTAAGTGTTTCGCTTACCAATCTTTGCAAAACGAAGCCCGATGATCAGCTGTTCGGTGGCCAAAATGGCCGCCGGAAGCCCGGAAATGGCCCAAAATGGCCACGCGCAGCATTTTCGCGCCCTCGTTAAGCGAGGCGAGGGCGCGAAAAAGGCTGCCGGCCATTAAGAAGCATCGCTGAACGGTGAGTATTTGGCCCATTTGGAACGCATTAAACCATGTTTAATGCGTTCCAATGGAATTCTCTGCCCCGTTCAACGATGCTTCAGCATAGCGAAGGTGAATCCGGAACGGATTAACCTCGCTATGCGAGGCACCACTGTACTCTAGCTGAGACCTAACCAGTGAAGAAGAAAAACGAACTAGTACCTCACAGAATTTGGAGACTATCCTTCTGTTAATGCGTCCTAAAATCGCATTTGCCTTTTTTGCAACCATGTCACGCTCTTGGCTCATCCTCAAAGTGTGATCTGCAACAATTCCAAGATCCTTCTTACTTGTAGTACCCTGTTACCCTGAAAATAAGGCCTAACCTGAAAATAAGACCTAGGATGATTTTTTCAGGATGCTTGTCATCTAAGCCCTACCCCAAAAATAAGCCCCAGTGAAATGAAGCCCCATCCTCCACCCTTGTGCAGCATTCTGCAGCAACCAGAAGATGATGACATGACTGTAAAATAAAGCATCTCCTGAAAATAAGCCCTAATGTGTTTTTTGGAGCAAAAAATTAATATGACCCTGTCTTATTCTCGGGGAAACACAGTATTACTGAACCAATTATCCCTTGTCTTTGTATCTGTGAAGATTCTCAGTCCTCCAGGTGAGGTTATCTGGAAGTTGAGTAGTCATGGCAACTGGACCTTCTTTCTTGTTAGGTGAAAAACGTTTTGCTCCTCATCCAAGCAGCTTCTTCCGTCTGAAGAGAGCTGGTAAGAGACCCCTGATAGATCCTCCACGTTGGTTTTCAGACCAGGGGGAAGTGAAAGCAACATGGAGGACCTATCAGCGATCTCCTACCAACTTTCCTCAGACTGACGAAGCTTCTTGGATGAGGAGCAAAACATTTCACCCTAACAGGAAGAAGGCCCAGTGGCCATCACTCAGCTTCCGGATCTTGCTCATCATGTAACTGTGCATTTGTTTTGTTTTTTTCCTTGTCATGCTTGAACCTCAGGACCAGACATCCCTCCAGCAGCCCAGCCTGTCATTTAGGTATGCCCGTCCACGGATCAGCTCCCACGGAAGCTCTCTCTTCCTTACTTGGCTTCCTCCAGTTCCTCAGTCCTCTGGATGGCGTCGGTCTCGTACTTGGTTCTCCACTGCGCCACCTCGGAGTTGGCCTTGGACAGCAAGCGCTGGAGCTCCGCTTTCGCCTCAGACTCCTCCTCGTACTGTTCCCTCAGCAGGTCACAGTCATGGCGAGCCGACTGGAGCGCGTGCGCCAAGGCGTTCTTGGCCTGCGTCGGAAAGAGGCATGGTCAAATTCGGCTATGTCTTTCTCTTGTATCCCGAGCGCAGCTCTGGATCCACCTTTTTTTTCAAGGAATGATCTCACCTTGGCTTCCTCTTCTAATTGCCTCTTCAGGTCTTCCATCTGCTGGTTGTAGGACTGTTTGCCCCGAGTCAGTTGGGAAACCAGTGCCTCTTTCTCTTCCAGCTGTCGGGCGAGTTCTCCTGAGATCAAGGAATAGAAAAAGTTTATACAGCAGTGCCTCGACTTACGATTGTAATCCGTTCCAGAAGATGGACGCAACTCGAAATGGTCGTAAGTAGGGACGTTCGTTAAGTAGAGGCACCGTTGTATTCCATTCCCTAAAGGAGCAGTTTGTCCCCCTCTAGTGACCGTCACGAGAACAGCAAGAGGAAACAAAAAGGAAGTAAAGAGGAAGACTTACCGTTCTCGGTCTGCAGCTTTGCTCGTTGCGTGTTGGTGTCGTTGAGGGTCCGCTGGGTCTCCTCGAGCTTGGCCCGGTAGTCTGCGGATTGATCCTCGAAGGTCCGGCACATCTTCTCCAAATTCACCTGCGGAGAGGCAGGAGAAAATAAGCCCGAGAAGGCCAAAAAGGACCAAGAAATCAGAATCTCTAAAGATAACAAAAGAGTGGACTGAAAAAGCTGGATCAAACCTTCAAGCAGAGGCAACATATCCTGTTATTGTGTAAAATCATCGGGGTGATCGACTCTGTAATAATTCCCTCATGCCTCCCATCTCTCTTACTTCTTTCTGGATAAAATGGGGTCCATGTCCATGTTCTTATCCAGACATTCCCAAAATGTCTGGAGCAACTGTGCAGGCAAATTTTCAGTCTCAGGCTTCCTGGCTTAGATTGGCTTCCAGAAAATATGATTTATTTTTAAAATATATAGTAGGACCCCCTGTAGTTGCGGGAACTGGTTTCAAGCCCCCCTCCCTGCGGATGCTGAAAAATGTGGATAATAGCAAACACTGTACATGGCATAGCCTCTGGCTCCCACTAGTGGCCAGTACTGGTAACGTTGTCTTTAGAAATATATATTTCTAGGATTTTTCTTTTAATATTTTTAATATTTTCAGAACCTGGATAAGGGATCCCGCAGATAAGCGGATCTTATTTTTGTCATATAATTTATTCTATTCCTTTAATGAACTGAAGGCAGCTCTTTTTCTCCTCTTCTGCCTCTCTCCATCTAATCACAATAAAAATCCTGTGATTTCAACCAGGCTGAAAAAAAGAGTGACTGGCCCAAGGCCACTTAGTGGCCTCCTTCAGGTCTCATAGTTCATGGCGGACTTAAACCGAGATTTCCTTCTTCTGAGACAAAAGCTCTTGCCACTGTACCCCACTGCCTTTTCCTCGCAGCTTTCCACTTCTACCTACCCGTGGACTGCCCTCAAAATGGGGAAGACCCCCAGCACGTGAGCTTAAGTGTTTTCAAATGCGTTTGGCTAGCTTTAATGCTTCCCTCTCCAGAAAGATGGCACTTTTGGCTTTCAGCAGCTGCTCCATGTTGGGCATCAAGTAGTCCATCTCTAGCTACATCCTTTTCTATTCCCAAATTAGCTGATTTCATGTCTTCAACTCCCTTCTCCAAACTTTGACCTTATCGCGAACTTCCATTCTACTCACGAATCTTCTCTAACATTGGACCTGCCACTAAAAATTAGCTCTGCCCTGCCCTCTTGACATCACCATATCTCCGCCCCCCCAATGGAGCCCTGCCTTCCTTTGGTGGACACCAAACCTTAGCTTTCAGCAACTGCTCCATGTTGGAGGTGATGTCGTCCACTTCCAGCTTCAGCTCGCTCTTCTCCTTCTCCAGCTTCTGCTTCACCCGCTGCAGGTTGTCGATCTGCTCGCCCAGCTCCGCCACCGAGTCGGCGTGCTTCTTGCGCAGGGCGGCCGCCGTGGCCTCGTGCTGCAGGGTGGCCTCCTCCAGGTCCCGCCGCATCTTCTGGAACTCAGTCTCTCGCTTCTTGTTCAGCTCGATCTGGACCGACGTGGCACCGCCGGCCTCCTCCAGCCGCTCGCTGATCTCCTCCAGTTCCCGGGAGAGATCAGAGCGTTGCTTCTCCACCTTGGCCCGGGAGGTGCGCTCAGCTTCCAGCTCCTCTTCCAACTCTTCGATCCGTGCCTGAACCATGAAGAAAAGGAGGACAGTCTCTTTAACAGAACTACACACATCATTTTCCCCCGCTGGAATAGATCTATATTACATCCTTGGTTTTTTTGTTACAGTGGTTTGTCGCTTAACGATTTCCTCGTTAAATGACAAAACCGCTATACGATGACTGTTTTGCGATCGCAAAATGATGTTTTAATAGGCAAAATCTGCTTTGCGATGATCGGTTCCCAAAGCAGGCAACCGATTCTTCGCACTACGACGTTTTTAACACAGCTGATCAGCGGCTTCAAAATGGCCGCCTGCTGTGTAAAATGGCTCCCCGCTGTGTTTTTGGACGGATTCCTCGCTTTACAGGCACCGAAAATGGCCGCCCCATGGAGGATCTTCGCTGGACGGTGAGTTTTTCAGCCCATTGGAACGCATTGAACGGGTTTTCAATGCGTTTCAATGGGATTTTTTATTTCGCTTAACGAGGATTTCGCTCTACAGGGATTTCGCTGGAATGGATTATCTTCGTTAAGCGAGGCACCACTGTACTTTCATCTGAATGATGCAAAATCTGTTGGTTTTTACAACCTGGCACGCTGTGTCTAGTAGGTGTGGCTGGGAGGGGCTTTTCTAGTGACTATCATTCAATCCAGAACATACCAAGGGTTTCCTCCTGTCTCTGAATTAAGAGAGCACCCCGTCTCTCTACTCAGCTTCGCTCCCTCTCTGTAGACTGTTGAAGTCTGTTGTTGAAGCAGTCTGCCGTTTTGTTAGTTTGCTGTTGATCTATCCACAACTGTAGTGATAGTTATGGTTTCCTCTATAAATATCTCACTATAAAAGAGTGAGTTATCGAGACTGAAAGCACCAATTAATGAGGAAAAGGGGTGGACTCATAGGGGAAACATGAAACTATTCCCCTCTGTGAATGCTTGCATGTCTGTTTTAGAGGATTTTAACCAAAAGCTCCAAACTCTGCAACGAGATCTTGACAGCGTTGGACAAAACTGGCAACAGGACCCACACTCGCTCGGCAGGTGGATAGGAGATGTTCTTGAATGGAGGGTTTCTCCAAAGTGAAGCAAAGAGATTTCTAGACCAAAACACTGTTTTTTTTTCTGGAATAGGAATTTCAAAGGCTGGGGCAAGAAAAATCTAGATCAGAGTCCTGTTCTAGAAGAGGTTGCACAGGAAAAAGGAAGGGCAAAGGGCCATTCTAGAGTTAAAGGGGGTCCTTTCTCGTCAGGCAGACCCGTTCTAGAGTGGAAGGCCGTTGAAAAGCTAAAGGCCACCTTACCTGCAGCTCCTTCAGTTTCTTCTGCAGCTGTGCGGCCAAGGCCTGCTCGTCTTCAATCTTGCCGTTCTGCTGGTTGATGTCAAACTCCTTCCTGAAACAAGACATCTCCGTCTCTTTCTCCGGTCTGCCCAGATTTTCCCCGATTGCTGTTTCAGCTCGAGGTGCTCCCGCCGGCTTGAGAAGGCAGCAAAGCACCTCCAAGCAACAAAACCTTCTAGCCAACTCCAGTCATGTCCCTCTAGTCTAGAACATAAGAGGTATCTAGAACCCGGCGCCTCCCAGGGGTTTTCTGACTGGCCGGTGGTCAACTGGGGCTCTTTCCAGTCCAGTGGCAGCCATCCATTCTGCAACCGGTAGCAAGAAAAGCCCAGGTCACCCCTTGCAAGGACAGACGGCAAAGCCTGGCCCAACAGCCTGATAGGCCAACTCCGGTCACCTCCTTTCTGCCGCAGTGGAGGCATCAGGCGGCCGCCCCTCCTCATCCCATCTTTAGCTTCCTCCACTGTCTCTCCACCCCAGTCCTGAAACGCGGACCGCTCTCCAAACCGTGCGGAGAAGACGTGGCTCTCCTACTTTTTGAGTTTCTCTTCCAGTTGTTGCTTGTCGTTCTCCAAATCCATGATGTTCTCCTGCATCAGCTTCAAATCCCCCTCGAGCTTCCTCTTGGCCCGCTCCAGATCCATCCGGATCTTCCTCTCCTGTTCCAGGGAGCCTTCCAACTGGTGGGGTAGAATCGGAAGAAGGAAGAAAATTGAGAAGCAGCTGTCATGAACAAGCAATGCCTTAAAGCTTTGGGCTGCAGAACATGGTATTCAGAAGGGACATAAAAGACCTCTATGAGCCTGCCCGGGCATTAAGATCATCAGGGCGTCCTTTTGCTTGGTCCCACCAACTTCAGAGGTGTGTCTGATGGGGACACAGGAGAAGGGGCCTTCTCTGCGGCTGCTCCCAGACTTTGAAACTCCCTGCCACTGGAGGCCAGCCTGTCTCCATCTTTGCTGTCCTTCCACAAGCAGGCAAAAGACCTTCTTTCCCTTCAGACAGGTTTCTCCTTAGTAACTATCTGTCTGAGTTGGGTTTTGAACGGGCTGTTGTGCTCTGTTGCTTTTAAAATGTGTTTTTACTATTGATTTTGATTACTATTTTTGATGTCATACTTGTTTAATTTAAAAAGATTTTTTTTAACATACTGCTCTTAGCACTTAAACATTGTCTTTTTAACGATGTTAGCCGCCTTGGGTCCTTTTAAGGAGAGAGTCTTTCAGAGCAAGGGGGAATAATTCAGAGGTTGCTCATTTCCCTCCCATGAGGATAAATCAAGAAAGAATCTCAGGCAAAATCTAAAGAAAGAAAACAAAATGAAACAAAAAAGACAAAAATATCTGGCACCTTAAAAATGAATGATTATATTTTAACGTGAGCTTTCGTGAAGTGGACACGTCCACGTTTAAGATGGCGCCTGTTTTTGTCTTTCGTTTCCGTTTCATTTTTGTTTTCGTTTCTTGAATTTTGCCTGATATGCTTGCACAAAGTAACACAGCTGCCTCTTCTAAGGTAGAACCAGTATCTCTAGCATTCAAGACAGCAACTTGATTTCCTTAGCTGAGGACCAGATCCAACCTTAAAGTGAAAAACCCCCCATGGAACTCACCCTTCGGGGTGGGAGACCCATCGCAAGATGCAATACTATGTTATTGATCATTATAAGTGCCCAACAATAAACACGGTGTCCTTCGACAAACTCAAGGGATGTGACTCAATATAAAGCAACTCCATGGGTCCATGTCTAGGAGAACCCCACTTTTTTTTCTTGTGGTATTGGACTCACATCATCCGCCTGCTGTTCCAGCTTCAGTTTGGCCTTGGTGAGGGTGTTGACCTTGTCTTCTTCCACCTGAAGGTCATCCAGAGCCTGCTGATGAGCTTCCTGCAAGGATTTCTTCTCCTTGGTCAACTTGGCGATGGTCTCATCCAGAGCAGCCATCTCCTCTGTGAGATTCTTCACCTGGTGGAAGATCAAGTCCCAAGATGGAACACAAACTCTCAACCTGCGCCGGCTCTGCCTCTCTCCGAGAAACCACCTTCTGAAGAGTCTCTGCTTCTCCTGCACCCACCTTGTTCTCCGTAGCGTGCTTCTCCTTCTCCACCTTGGCCAGGGTCAGCTCCAGATCGTCGATATCCTTCTTCAGCTCCGAGCACTCGTCCTCCAGCTTCCGCTTCTTGGCGGTCAGCTCGGCATTCATCTCCTCCTCATCCTCGATCCGTTCCGTCAGCTCCTTCACTTTGGCCTCCAGCTGGATTTTGTTCTTGATCAGCTGGTCGCAACGTTCCTCGGCGTCGTTCAAGTTATCTTGTTCCTGGAGGGGGGGAGGAAGCACAAGAAGAGGAAAGTGAAGAGGAAAGGAGAGAGAGAGAGAACTTCACCCCGCCTCCAATTTGGCACCCTCCAGGGGCTCAGGCTATCAGCTCCCATCATCCCCAGCCACAGCGTCCCAAAAAGGACTTGTGAAAGGTGTCAACAAACAGGGAGCATCTGTGTGGACCTTCGTGCAGTGAATAAGAACGAGTTTTGGGAGTTGTAATCTGAAAAAAAGTAACCTTCTGAAGCTCAGAGGAGAAATAAAGGGGCAGACAGGAGTAGGAATATACTCACAGCCTGAACTTGTAACTGCAGGTCGTTTTTCTCCTGAAGGAGGGACACCATCTTCTCCTCCAGCTCTTTCCTCCGTGTTTCTGATTTTTCCAGCGCTTCTTTCAGCCTCTCAAATTCTTCCTTCATGTTCTGCAGAGGGATACGAACAAGATGATCAGGCCTGTTGGACTTTGAATCCAGTGGCGTTTTTAAATGGCCACGCCATGGATTGGCGTATTCCTTCCTTCCAGGCTGAAGGTCTGCAGTGCATATTTAAAGGTCTCCTGCATAGGACAGCGCTGGGAAAGAATACGAAACTTTTCACCTGACCGACCAACCAGCCAACCCAAGCGGGGAATCCCTTTTGAAGACAGCGGTAGGCTCAAATTCTGGTGCAGGAATAATCTGGGGTGAGGTGGCGGTGGTTACATGCTGAGGACCCACATGTCCCTCCTTGGACCTTTCCCCCTACCCAGCATGCACAAAGAGCTCAATCCAGTCCTTTTCTACTCGGGTGTAAACTCAAGGGCCATGGATTTCTGGGCTGCAAAACCCATGCAAGTACTGTAGCTTCTGGGCTACTGAAAAAAAAAAAGCTGCTGAAATTCCCTGGCTGGGTTTCTCGGTCTTTCTGTTTTAGCCCTCGCTTCCGGACGTCACCTGCATCTCCTTCTCCGTCTCGGCGCTTTTGAGCAGAGGCTTGATCTTGAAGAACAGCTTCATCCAAGGCCAGTTCTTAACCCCCATGAAAGCACGGATGTTCCACTGAATCACAAGCAGGGCGTCCCTGGGGGAGAAGAGAGAGAGATGAAGGAAGGCAACGGACGTCTTCAGAAAATTTGTTTCATACTCTCTCCTGTCCCAGACTCTGAGGGCTGCCTCATTCAGAAACCACACAGAGATCTCCAGGATAAAGAAGCTATCAAATCATAGAGTTGGGAGGGACCTGAAGGCAGGAATCCAAATCGAAGCAGATCGGACAGGTAGTTGTCCAATGTTCTCTTGAAGGCCTCCAGCATCGGAGGGCTCACCACCTCCCGAAATCAATGGTTCCATCTTCATACTGCTCTAACAGTTGAGATGTTTTCCCTGATATTCAGCCTAAATCTGGCTTCCTGTAGCCTGAGTCCATTATGACATGCCCTGTGCTCGGGGGATAATCCAGAACAGATCCCTCCCCTCTTCTGTATGACTATCTTTCAAGTATCTGGAAAAGTGCTCTCCTCTCTCCCCTCACACCGCTTGATTTCCAGTCCCCTGACCATCCTTGGTGTCCCCCTCTGAACTTATCCCTGTTTGTTGGTGTCCTTCTTAAAGCGGTGTCCAGAGCTATCTTCTATTTTATGCTTTTATTGATGGAACATCAGCTGAACATTGGGAGGTTTTAACCAGTGGTTTGTCTAAGAAAAGAATGAACTGCCAGTAGTTTGTCGACAACTCTTTCTTATCGTGTATCTCACCCATCCACAACCACCAAAAATAATTTTCTCCTCTCCTGATCCCACCCTCTCCTTGCCCACAGCCTTCTCCTGGGCCTCACCTGCGCTCTAGAATCTTCTTAAACTCAATGCGCATGAGCTGACCCCGGGCTCGCGCTTGGATACGCGTGATGATGCGGGCGAGACGCTCATCACGCATTTCTTCCAACTGGCCCAGCAAGCCAGCCTTGAAAAAAACCTGGTGGAGTGGGAGAGAAAGATTTAAAAAAAAACATGCAGACATGGTTGCATCCTGATTTTTCATACACTCCCACAAAATTTTTAAAGGAGAGCTTGGAAAAAGTTGCTTCTTAGAACTACAACTCCTTGGTCAGTAAGCTGGGGGATTCTGGGAGTTGCAGTCCAAGAAAATTGCATATCTAAGCATTTCCAGAGATCATAGTCCCTGTTCAGGTCACCTTGGTGTGCCCGAATTTGTACTGGTTGTGGTCGATGTCCAGTGAACCCAGAAGCTTCTCGGCTCCCTTCCGGCTGTCAATAAATTGGCCCTCGGGGATGGAAGCTGGATTCAAGATGCGGTACCTAGTCGAAAAGGGATAGATTTCGTCAGCTTCCATTGCAAACATCGTAAGATTTTTTTTTTCTGGCGTCCCATGCAAAGTCTATTAAATCAGAAAACTTACTTTTCACAAAAAAAAATAATAAAAATAAAAAAATGTGTGTTTTATAGGGGCACAGAAGTAAACACACAGGGGCCACTTTAATCAGAACACCGTCATCCTGGAAACCAAGTCTTCTTGCTTCTTCAAAACTTTTTAGAAATCCATCAGATTGAATAGAAAACTGGTTTAGGTCCCCCTCCCAATAAAAGCTTGGCTTGTACTTCAGGTACTGCAGGAGGTCCCTCCACTGCCCTATCATGTCATTATTCTCCACACTTTAACCAAAGGTGGGCATCCGTTTCTCATTTGTACCTAAAACAACATCACAAGTCACAGAAGTACAGCTGAGAAAGGCTTCGGGATGGG
The DNA here is from genome assembly GCF_051106095.1 of Pogona vitticeps. Lineage (NCBI taxonomy): Eukaryota > Metazoa > Chordata > Lepidosauria > Squamata > Agamidae > Pogona > Pogona vitticeps. Next base: position 118,448,433 of record NC_135788.1, read on the forward strand.
GTGGATTTGGTTTACATTAAATCATGATTTAAATTATTTTTTTAAAAAAATTATTTAAATTTTTTTTAAATGATTTACATTTTAAAAAAAATCTTTTTTTTTTTAAAAAAAAATTTTTTAAATCACAATTTCAATCAATTTGACCATTTAAAAACCATTGATTTTTTAAAAAATATCCACCCTGTTTGGGAGCCATTGGGACAGACGGAAAGTAGTAGAAGGATTTAGGGGAGGGGGGGAACCAAACCACCTTTTTTCATGGCAAGGGGCAGCCTCACCTTTGTCTGAAGTCCCCATAAAGGATCCGGTTGGGGAATCCTTTCCGGCAGATCCGGATTCCTTCCAGAACCCCATTGCACCGTAGCTGGTGCATGACCAAGGGGTTGTCCATCACACCTAGAAGAAGAAAATGGGGAGAGGGGGTGAGCTCCCAACGATCTAGAAAGGCCCGTCCACCACTCTTGTTAAATGACACACCCCTTCGTTTACGCACCACGCTGGGTCGCCTGTTGAAACTTAGGGGAATAAAATCTTTTAGTGGAAGAGGCTGTATGGCACACCATGCTCTGCTCCTCAAGAGAGAAGAAAGGACCAGGGGGGGGGGCTCCAGAGGAGCAACCAGGTGACAGCTGCCCTGCAAGGTCTGAATCCTGGGACCCGTTGCCCAACGGTAGGGCCAGCGCCCACCTGCCCTTCCTCTGGGCGAGAGAATACTCATGACAGCCATCGTGAGGATCAAAAATCATAATCCCCGTCTTTACTGGCATTTAGTCAACAAGGGAGGAAAACCGGGAGTGGGGTGGGGAACCAGTAGATGATGATGATGATGATGACCTTGCTGGCGATGAAGCAGCAGATCAACCAAAGGAGACCCCTCCCTCTACTCCCCCCAGCTCTCTAAAATTGCATCACTGGACTCTCCCACCTAGCCTCCCACCCCCAACTCCACACCCGCCCCGCTTGGTTACCTGGGGCTTTCCTTTCGTTGGGAATGATGCACCGCACAAAATGAGGGTGGGTGGTCTTGAGATTGGCCATCAGCTTGTTCAGGTTCTCCTGCGAGAGACAGGGGGGAAAGTGAGGCACGAGGGGAAGGATCGGTCTCGTTGCATTGGCTTCTCTCCCTTGAGCTATCACCAGGAATTTGGGGTGGGTGGAAGAGGAGAGTGCCCCTTGCACCTTAAATGTGAGCTCTGATGATTAGAGGAAGGGGTCTTGTCTCTGAACACAGAGCACGCGGAGGTCTAGAGGTATCCTGTAGCTTGGTGGTTTAGCCATCTGGCTGTGGACCTGGAGGTTATGAGTTCAAATCCCCACCCCCACCCCCACGCCGGGGTCTCCTTCACAAGCCCTTATTTATTTATTTATTTATTTATTTATTTATTTATTTATTGTTTGTTTGTTTGTTTGTTTGTTTGTTTGTTTGTTTGTTTGCTTGCTTGCTTGCTTGCTTGCTTGCTTGCTTGCTTGCTTATTTATTTATTTATTTATTTATTTATTTATTTATTTATTTATTTATTTATTTATTTATTTATTTATTTATTTATTTATTTATTTTATATCCCGCCTATCTGGTCAGTTAAGACCACTCTACTGGCTACTACCAAGCCCTGTACTTGATGATCCAGAGGGTTTGTTCCAGCTCGCCAATACTAAGTTGATCATAGATCGTTCTACATTATTATAGATTATCGATTTGGCAGAAGGGGGCAGAAGAGACCAGAACATTCTGGAAAAGTCGAACCTGGCTGCCCTGTTTTGGACCAGCTGAAGTTTTGGAAACACACTTCAAGGGCAGCCCCAGGTAAAGCACCTTGCAGCAGTCCAGTCAAGGTGGAAATAAGGGGTGGGCCACTGTAGCCAAATCCGACACCTTCAGGAACAGGTGCCACTTTAACTGTGTAAATGCCTGCCTAGCTACAAGACCAAGTTCAAGGATCAATGCTGGAGTACACCTAAATTGTGATCCAAAGCATAAATCTATCCCGCATAGGCTGAAGCTGCCTCGGGTTCCGATTATGGGAGAAAAGTGGCCTATAAATGAATGAACCCGACAAGCAAGCAGGAGCCTCTGCTCTGGATGGTGCTGTTGCGTTTCCATCTCTTTCTCCTCCAAGTGACTCCCAGGGTATCCCAAGAACAGATTTATGGACCCGTGGGTATTGCCGACAGCGGTGGTTCCCCCACCTGGGGTATTCTTGGACTACACTTCCCAGCAGCCTTTGCCACCAGCTCTGGTGGCTGGGTTTCTTGGGTGTTGCAGTCCAAGAACACCAGGGTCCTCTGGTGTTCACCTGGCCACCCACCCCCACCCCGATTCCCCGTGGCTTCCCAGGGAAAAGCAATCCTGGAAGCTCCCTCTAGCGCTCATAGATCTTAAGCCATCCTACCCGATGTAGTGCAGAAACCGTTTGGAATGACGACCCTTTCTTCTTGGATCCTTTCCCCTTGCCTCCGTCTCCACCTGGGAACAGAGAAGACACGGAAGTCGGGTCAGCTGCTCAGCATGACTTTGGAGACACACCAAGGCCGAATACCTTCAGCGACACAAACCTTTCCCAGTCCAGGAACGTGACCTGCCCTCTCTTTCACCCCTCCGTCAGCCATTCTCCATCCCTCACAATCTATCTATTTTCCCTCATCCTCTATCCATCGTTTTGTTTCCATTCATCCCTTCTTTCATCTCCATCCATCTCATTCTTTATTCTTCTCTCCCTCCCTTGCTTGCCATCGACGCCTCTATTCACCCCTCATATGTTCTCCACCCTCCATCCATCCTTCGTTTTCTGCTCATCCTCCCTTCACGATCTTTCCTTCCTCTCTCATTCTCCATCCACGTCTCCATCCATTCAGGCCTCATCGTCCATCCACCCCGGATGGCGCTCTGTTCACCCTTTTCACATCCATCCATCGTCTGAAATCTGGTAGGATGTTGCAGCTAGAGCAGACCCATTGAATCATGGGACTTCCTGAGCAGATGACTCACCAATTCCCTGGTGATTCAATGAGTCTACTCTTTGTTGTTGTTGTTTAGCTGTGTCCAACTCTTTGTCACCCCATGGACCAGAGCACGCCAGGCCCTCCTGTCTTCCACTGCCTCCCGGAGTCGGGTCAAATTCCTGTTGGTCACTTCGGTGACCCTGCCCAACCATCTCGTCCTCTGTCGTCCCCTTCTCCTCTTGCCTTCACTCTTTCACAACATCAGGGCCTTTTCTAGGGAGTCTTCTCTACTCTAGTTGCGACCTATTACCAGATTCATCCAGTACCTGCACTTATTTTAACCCCCCACCTCTCACTATCTCTTCATCCTTCATCTTACATTTCCATCCTTCCTTCACCCTTCATCACCCTCCACTCTGTATCAGCCTTTTATCCGACTCACATCCACCCTTCACGGACGTTCATCCTACAATCCATTGCACGATTGCCCTCGCCATCAATCCATCCTTCATCTGATACATGAATTCTTCATCTGCCCTTCATCCTACCATGTCTGTCCTTTGTTCACATTTCCTCCACTCCGTCATGGCCGTTTATCCTACACATGCATCCTTCGCATGCTTTCATCCTACATATCTATTCTTTAGCATCGCCGTTCATCTCTCCTTCATCTGCCCTTCATTGTCTACCCTTCACCTGTCTTTCATCCTACACGTCCGTCTCTCGTCTGTCCTTCATCCCACATACTCATTCTTCATTTGCCTTCATCCTACATGCCCACCCCTGAGTTTCCGTCCATCTTCTATCTGCCCTTCGCCCTACACATCCCGCCTTCATCCGCTCTACGTCCTCTTTCCATCCTTCCTTCATCCGCTCATGACATTCTCCAGGTCCTCATTTCCTCTGCCTTCCCGCCCACTCTCTCACCAGCCTCGGTGCCGGAATAGCTGGAGAAAAGCGTAGCCAGAAGCTTGAGGGACGATTTCTGGTACAAGCCCACCACGGTCTCGTTGAGAGGATCCTTGTTCTTCTCCAGCCAGCCTATAATGTTGTAGTCCACCGTGCCGGCGTAATGAATCAGGGAAAAGTGGGCCTCCGGCTTGCCCTTCACATTCCGGGGCTTTCCAAAATTATTGGATTTTCCCAGGTGGTTGTCATACAGCTTGGCCTTGAAGGTCATGTCCGTCGCTTTCGGGAACATGCATTCTTCCTCCAAGATGGACATGATGCCCAGCGGCTGGTCAAAGGAAGGAAAAAAATCACGAGGCAAGGTGGAATGACAGGGTCATTCACGGATGGTCACTTTGTCTCCATAGCGGTGTCCATTAATTATTTTATTTATTTAAAATGTGTTTTTTTTTAACCCCGTCTTTCTCCTAGAAAAGGACCCAAGGTGGCTCTCATCATTAAAAGATAATATTTAAAGCTAAAAGTCAGTAAGTATACAAATAACTAAAAGGGATCAAACAAAGGGCACACTAAAAAAAAAACAGTAAACAAAAGCAACACCAAAAACTCATCCAAAGCAGTAAGACACAACAATCTAATTAAAAAGCCCACTCAGGTAGCCGGTCACTGAGGTAAAGCTTGCCTGAAGAGAATGGTCTTTGCCTGCTTGTGGAAGGACAGCCAAGATGGGGCCAGGCTGGCTTCCAGTGGGAGGGAGTTCCAAAGTCTGGGAGCAGCCACAGAGAAGGCCCTCTCTCCTGTGTCCCTACCAAACACACCTGTGAGTATGATGGGACTGACAGAAAGACTTCCCCTGATGATCTGGACACCGAAGCAGGCTTGTGAAGGGAGATGCCATCCATGAGATAGCATGGACCCGATCCGTTATGTAGCAGTCCTGAGAAAACCCAGTAACTACTACTGGGTAGTAATTAGCACTGGTTCAGCGCTCAGAGAAACACATCTCAGGCTTTCTTCTCAAAATCAAGTTTCTAGCCCTCAAGACCACTTCTCAGAAGTCTAGGAGGGATTTCAGCAGCAGGCAAGGGTTTGGTACCGTTCTTAGCTCTTTGCCTATCTCCATGAGTAACAGTAACAAGATAAATTATCCACGCTTTTGCAAATATACTGTATAGAAATGTTATCTGATTTATCTACACGGAAAACTCAACAGCATTTTTGCAGCATAGAAGTCTGGTTTGGTGGGTTGTTTTAAGATATAGGGACCCCCATATCTGTGGGGGGTGGGTTCCAAGCCCTTCTGGAGATGTTGAAAAATACAGATTCTAGCAAAACTATTATATAAATAACAAACACTATATTTAGCATAGTCTCTCTCTCTCCCTCTAGGGACCAGTTCTGGTCACTTTATTGGTAGAAATTTATCTTTTGGGGTTTTTTTCTTTCAATATTTTTAATATTTTCAGACTGCGGATAAGTGAATCAGTGGATACTGGTCCTGTGGATAACGAGGTCCTACTCTATACACAGACTTGGTTGCTTGTGGGGATTGTGAGATATTGCACATTAGATGAAGGAAGTGAGAACATCGAGTCCACCACATGAATGGGCACCTTGACCCCGTCAACTGTCCTCGCACCGCCTTGTGCAACCGAGCTTGACCTTCCCATTACTCATTGACCCCCGTACCTTCTCGATGAGGTCGATGCAGGCCTGCAGGTCCATCCCAAAGTCAATGAACACCCACTCGATGCCTTCCTTCTTGTACTCTTCCTGCTCCAGGACGAACATGTGGTGGTTGAAGAACTGCTGCAGCTTCTCGTTGGTGAAGTTGATGCAGAGCTGCTCAAAGCTGTTGAACTGAGGAAGAAAAGATTAAAAAACAAACAAACCCCCATAAGCCGTGGGCTTCCTGGTCAGAAATAAGCTCCCTAGGACAGGATCTGGCCTTCCTAATGTGCCCCCCCCCAAAAGTCCTAAATGAGCTATACACAATCATTTCATGATCTCCTTCCACATTTTTTGTGTGTCTTTGTGTTCTCCCCATTCTAGAATCATAGAAAAAGGATGTTGGAAGGAGCCTACGAGGCCATCACGTCCAACCCCCTGCTCAAGGCAGGAATACAAATCAAGGGATATCCGCCAGGTGCTTATCTAAGTTTTTCCTGAATGCCTCCAGTGTTGGAGCATTCACCACCTCCCAAGGAAACTGGTTCCACTGTCGTGCTGCTCTAACAGTTAGGAAGTTTTTCCTGATATTCAACTGGAATCTGTCTTCCTTTAACTCGAGCCCATGGTGGCGTGTCCTGCACTCTGGGATGATCGAGAACAGATCTTGCCTCTCCTCTGTATGACAGCCTTCAAATATTTGAAAAGTGCTATCATATTACCCCTCGGTCTTCTTTTCTCAAGGCTTAACAGGCCCGGTTCTTTCAATCTTTTCTCCTAGGGCTTGGTTTCCAGCCCCTCTGATCCTCCTTGTCGCCCTCCTCTGGACTTGCTCTAGAATGGTCAGCATCCTTCTTGAAGTGGGGTGTCCAGTTCTGGTCAAGGTGAGGCCTAACCAGTGCTGAATAGAGGGGGACTACCACCTTGCGGTATTTGGAAACTAAATTGTTGAAATGTTTTTGTAAGGTGTAGGGACTAAGAGATGAAACCTAATAAATGGTGCTAATTTTGGTCGAAACCATTTGGGTGAAGACCTCAGGAGATCGCAGGAAGCTGGATTTGTGTGTGTGTGTGTGTGTGTGTGTGTGTGTGTGTGTGTGTGTGTGTGTGTGTGTGTGTGTGTGTGTGTGTGTGTGTGTGTGTGTGTGTGTCTGTGTTTTGCCCTTTGCAAAATCTGACACTAGTTTTTTGCACAGGAAACTCTGTCAGAGACTGCTAGTTTTTGTAGGAATTCCCTTAAAGTGACCCTTTGCTTTGCTTCGTTTAGGTCTGCAGGGAAATGCATTTTGAAAGCTCTTGAACTGGCTTGTTGTGGCAGTTCAGCGTAAATTGAGAATTAAATCAAGCACCCTTCCCTAGAAATGACAACAATGGTGGGGAAAGAGGAAGACTAACTGTAAGATGGATTGAGCCAATGAAGGAAGCCACCACCCTTCCGCATACAAGATCTGAGCAGGGCTGTTAGCGGTAGGACCTTTCAGAAGTCCTTCATTCATAGGGTTGCCGAATCAAGGATCAAATCGTAAATGACAATGACTTTGCTCCTTTTAAAGTTATCTTTCCAGCCATGTAAACTTTTTCAGAAGGACAGGGTGCCTGATTAAAAGAGAAAAATGTTGTGCTCATCCCCCAAAGACCAGTTCTGAAACAAAAGCAGCCTCACCTATTCAGAGGAGGCGTCTTTCATTTCATTGTTATCCCTCCGGTCACCCAAATCTTTCAGGATCACAGAGGTAAAAACAAAGCTGTCTTATCTCTCAGTGAGCCAATTATCCAAGAAAAGGAAGAAAGCTTCCCTTGTTTATTCTTAGAATAAAAACACTTCCTCTTAAAGAGCTTCTGATTCAGCGAGGTCCTGATTGTATCATCCAGTTTGGCTCAGGGACGTTTGCTTTTCAGGAGGGTTGCTCCCATCTTGCCCTTTCCCATTACAACCAACTTACGTCAAAGATTTCAAATCCCGCGATGTCCAGGACGCCGATGAAATACTGCCGGGGCTGCTTGGTCTCCAGAGAGTTGTTGATTCGGACCACCATCCAGCTGAACATCTTCTCATACACGGATTTAGCCAGTGCCCCTATAGAATAGTACACCTGAGAGGACACAAGAAGACCAGGAAGGAAAGAGGAAAGGGGGGGAATGAGTGTTCTGTTCTCAGAAAAGTAGCTCGGCCACAGAGGTCTAGTGGTGACGAGATTCTGGTTTCTTAGAAACTGGAGCTTGTTATTATGGGGTGGGCTGTTAATGCTGCCTTCTTTAAGGATCTTCTGATCCATACTTTGTTGTTGTTTAGTCATTAACTCATGTCCGACTCTTCATGACCCCATGGACCAGAGCACGCCTATCCTCCTATCTTCCACTGTTTCCCATAGTTGTGTCAATTTCATGTTGGTTGCTTCGCAGACACTGTCCGACCATCTCATCCTCTGTCGTCCCCTTCTCCTCTTGCCTTCACATTTTCCCAACATCAGGGTCTTTTTCCAGGGAGTCTTCTCCTCTCATGAGATGGCCAAAGGATTGGAGCTTCAGCTTCAGGATCTGTCCTTCCAGTGAGCACTCAGGCTTGATTTCCTTCAGAATGGATAGGTTTGTTCTCCTTGCAGTCCAGGGGATTCTCAAGAGTCTCCTCCAGCACCACAATTCATAAGCATCAATTCATACTAAGTTAGGATAAAAACTTCGATTTATGGCACATGAAATGAAGCTGTATTTGGGTTTAATGAACCACATTGTTCTTCCGGGATCATTTACTATTTGTTTATTCATTTAAAATGTTTCCGGGCCGCCTTAAACGATCCAAGGCAGCTTACAGTATTAAAACAAACAAAATTAAAAGCTAAATAATACATGATTACAAGATTTGAAAAGCATGAGGCAGATATCATATTTTTTTAAAAAAAAACTCATTACAGCAATACAGTGGGGTCTTGACTTGAGAACTTAATCCGTATTGGAAGGCGGTTCTCAAGTCAAAAAGTTCGCAGGTCAAATCTGCATTTCCCATAGGAATGCATTGAAAACCATTTGATCCGTATCTGCTCTTTTCCGTCCATAGAAACTAATGGGAAGCTGCTATTCTGCCTTCGACCACTAGAGGGGGATATTTTATTTCTTTTTTTTTCTTAGGTCAAGAAAGGTTCAGGGAAGGCAGGGAAAATACAGTCCAGGCAGGACAGGACCAGGCAGTCCGAAGACTGTCTCCCAATCCACTCTCTGAACGCTGGGAGGAGTGAGGAAGCAGACGGGCACCCTTTTCACTGGCCAACAGTTAACTGAAAGTTCAAATTTTGCACTTTCCCTGCCTCCCACGTGTTTTTTTTTTCAGTTCTTAACTCAAATCTAAGTATGTAAGTCAAGTCAATATTTTCCTATGAGAGCGGTTCTTAAGTCAAAATGTTCTTAACTCAAGCCGTTCTTAAGTCAAGACCCCACTGTATTGAAATCAACAGGCTTCCCCCGATGATCTTAATACCTGGGTAGAGTCATAAAAGGATTGCTTTTGAGAAAACGAATAATCAGCCGGGGTAGGAATTCATTTATTTCCTTGAACCAAAAGTGGGCTTTTCTAAATTCTGAATAAAGAATTTAGGGGTAAAGTCTGACACACACACAAACACACACTGAGGAACAGATTTTTTTAAATGGCGTATTTGCACAGACAGAGTTTTACATCCATTTCCCCATTATAAATGGAATGTAACTAGCTAGCTCTCCTGGTGTCCCCTGCTTTCTTCCAACGATAACCAGGTTGACTTCAGATCCTTTTCTCCCCAACTCCCTCACAATCAACCAATGTGTCCCATGATCGGGACATGATTGAAACCCAGATCTTCCAACGCCTAGCCCATCACTTAAACCACTGCGCATCTGCTGGACTGGGGAGGCAGGATGGCTTTATTTGAAAGGCTGGGTGCATCTGATCAGAGCATCGGTCCCAGAGTAGGGGAAACGAGATGCTAAATGGAAATGTCATTTCACGATGGCAAGGACATGCGAGATGTCCTCGCTATGAAGGTCATCCCGAATAATCCATGTTAGAAGAGAAGTTTAAAATAAGAAGCCAGCTTCGTGCTGGGATCCTCCTGACTTTTGTGTCGGTACAGAATAATCTCTGGTATTTGCAAGATATAGGCAGTTGTTCTGTGGCTTTTCTGCTTTGCTATAAACAAGGGCTGTGCCAAAATAAATACAAAGAAACCGAAACCGAAACCGCCCAGCCCTCAATTCCACCAAAGGGTATCATAGCAAAAGGTCTTTTAACCTTCATCTTTTTCAGCCCTGTAGAAACCACCACATTTCCTCGAAAAAACCACACCGGCCGAAAGGGGATTCTGGGACCCGTTGTCGAAAATGGCGTCTTCCCCCAGCTTTATCGACGATCCTCACAATCTGAGCACTACAGTCCTCAAGATCTGGGGATTTTTGTGTGGTTGTGATCTTTTTGTGGTTACATTCCTGTGAATGGCCCCGGATCAAACCTATGCCCCACTGAAGGAACAGGCTTTGATGCTACCCCCACCCCCAGCTTTTATCTGTTTTTGGAATTCCTTATTTTAAGATTGCATCTGTGGCTTGTTTTACAACCTTGACCCCCATTTTGCCTACACGGCTGATCCCTGGCAGAGAAGACAATGCTGTAAATTGGTATTTATTTGTGTGACATGAGCCGTTTGTATTATATTATTTGTTTCAGCTGTTGAGCGCATAGCAGAGAGGAGCGGAGCCGGGTGACAGGTGCACCGGAAACCCTGATCCCCCACCCTTCTTGAAACCCATAGCTCCAGGACGTGGCCTCAGTAGCCTGCTCCTGAATCCTACCATTTAATTCCCACTGATCATTTAGAAAAAAAACAAAATTTCTACTAGGGGTGAACCATTCTGCTTTTTTTTTCTGACCTCGCCTCGCAGAATTCTTCCAAGAGTTCCGAAGGCGGAATTCTGGGAGTTTTAACCCACAAAGCCACACCTACCAACACCTAAGACACCTAAATTTGGCTCACCTGGAGCAGGGCCTAGATCCAAGATCTCGCATGGGCCAGATCTGGCCTTGCTTCTTCTTGTCAAGGTGCCAAAAAGAAAGCGGCCACAGTGCCTTCTGGGTGCTGTAGTTCAACGGGAGACTCTTTCTATAGCGCGTAAAGGGCGGCAGAACTACGACTTCCAAGAAAGCACAGCAGCTGCTTCCTTTTCAGTACTTTAACAAGAGGAAGCAAGACCCGGGCTAGGCCTTGGTCCAGGTGAGCAAAAGGCCAGTATATGTAGTTGTGGGATGGAATTCCCAGAATTCTGCCTGGAGAATGAACCGGCGGTTCATACCCATCTCTTCTTCACAGCATTGATTCCCAAACTTGCGTAACCCGGGTGCAACTCCCAGAAGCCTCCACTGCCAGTTGCACCAGCTGTGGTTTCTGGGACTTGCAGTCTAAGAACATCTGGGTTACCCAAGGTTAGGGACCCCTGCTCTCGAGGAGAGGGCTAAATCCCTATCCAGTAGAAACAAACGGACTCACCTGTTGGACATTTTGCCCCTTGGTGACGTATTCGTTGCCGACCTTCACCCGTGGGTGGCAAAGACCCTTAACGAGATCTGCTGAGTTGAGACCCATCAAGTAGGCAGATTTGTCTGCATCTAGAGAGAGCAGGAAGCAGTTCAGGGAGATGCCATGAAGTTGTTTCCCCTCAAAGATTTTTGGTTCCCCACCCCCTCTCCTGTGACTCCTGCCCTCCTTCACAGACAACTCGCTTTCTGTCCTGGCCATACGCCGTATCATCATCATCATCATCTTCTACTATTATATCCCTCCCTTTCTTCCAATTAAGTCAAGGTAGACCTCGCTCGTCTTCTTCACTTTATCTCTCAGCCTGGCCTACATCGCTGGATTGTTGTAATCAAATAATCCCGCAATGGAGGCCAGGCTGAGAAAGAGTGAGTCGGCCAAGGTCACGCAGCCCGTTTCTTGGCCCAGAGGGGACTCGAATCTGGACTTCTTGGGTCCAAAGCCTACCAACCTAACCACTGCACCTTACAGTCTCCCCCTCCTTTCCTTACCTTCGGTCCCATCTGGCTCAGCCTGTTCCTCTCTTTGCTTTTGCTTGAACTTCATGTTTCCATAGTGCATGATGGCGCCGGTCAGCTTGTACACCCCGACTTTCTCTTCTGGGGTGAAACCCAGAACGTCAAAAGCACTCTGTATGAATATTATGGAGAACATGGCAAACATCAGAGACCAAAAATATCCAATGGGTATCCTTGATGTCTTGGACTGCCATGTTAGGACCAAGCCTATAGGTGGCGCTACATCAACCCCAGAGTTAGCCCCCCACCCCCAAAGATAATTAGACCATAATGTTTTGTGTTTCCTTTTAACCAGAATAGAACAGCTGCAAGCAGTAAGCAGGACCCCGTATCAGTTTCAACCCTCCCCCTCCGGTGCTGAAAACTCAGATTATAGCAAACACTATTTTAATAGCAAATACTATACATACATGGTCTCTGGCTCCCTCAAATGGCCAGTTCTGGTAATGACATTGTGGAAATATATTTCTAGCGAACGCTATACATATATATAATGTGGTCTCTGGCTCCCTCCAGTGGCCAATTCTAGTAACTTTATCATTAAAGGTAAAGGTAAAGGTTCCCCTTGACAATTTTTGTCCAGTCGTGTCTGACTCTAGGGGGCGGCGCTCATCCCGCTCTTCAAGCCATAGAGCCAGCGTTTGTCCGAAGACAATCTTTCCGTGGTCACATGGCCAGTGTGATTTAGACACGGAACGCTGTTTACCTTCCCACCGAGATGGTACCTATTTATCTACTCGCATTTGCATGCTTTCGAACCGCTAGGTTGGCGGGAGCTGGGACAGGCGACGGGAGCTCACTCCATCGCGTGGATTCGATCTTACGACTGCTTGGTCTTCTGACCCTGCAGCACAGGCTTCTGCAGTTTAGCCCACAGCGCCACCACGTCCCTTAACTTTATCGTTAGAAATATATATTTCTGGGATTTTTCTTTTAATCTTTTCAATGTTTTTTCAGACTGTGGAGGAGTGGATACTGATGCTGCGGATAAGGGGGTCCAACTGTATATGCAGTCAGGGTGGGTGGGCTTGCATTCTTCTATTAGCAAACATTGATGGGAGGTTGGTCGTCCCCTTCCAAGAGCAAATTATATATGTCTCTCTATTCTGATGCCATGAATCAAAGTGGGGATCCGCCAGGTGTAGGTCTGAACATCGTAATTAAATAATGAACCATTTGCTGTTTTGCTGCTGTTACAGGGACCCCTGCAATCTGTGGCCTGCAGTAACTGCCCCACTCTCCCTAAAAGCAGGGCCGGCCTCGGATAAGAGGGCTCCCTATATCTTTAACCATTTGCACATAAGAAATTAGTTCAGTAGGTCTGGATACCAGAAACATGCTTTCCTATTGCCCTTATTTAAAGGTGTGTTCCCTCTTGTCCCACATCTGGATGCCCCAAGCTTTGGTCACTTACATCGGTCGCCATCAGCTCCTCTGAGTCGTCGATGGAGGCCACCGTTACCTCTCCTTGGGAGACGTAGTGGTAGTCGTAAGGGTTGTTGGTAACCAGGAGCAGGTCTGTTTCGTGGGAGAAGGAACAGACGGATCACCCGAGGGGTCATTGTGGCGTTTGGAGAGGGGGAAAGAAGTGTAAATAACCATCCTGACAGTCCCCCTAGGCATGTTTTCAAGGAAGCGAAGGTGTTTTTTTTTTAAAATGCAGGCCAATGTTTTGATCCATAACTCTCTCCGTGGATTACGCAGGTCTTTTGTAAGGCTAATGGTTCTTAACTATCCATTCAAAACCCAGTTTTGCATTAGAGTGCCATTTCTCCATTATTGCTTGGAGAATCCATCTTTCATCCACCCGCTGGACTGCAGCAGTGTTCAGAGGGAATGGAGAAAACTGAAAGGTTTGGTGAGTTCATTCCCCACTACAAACCCTGAAAGCAACAGAAGCAGTTGAAGGCGGTGGGGTTTCAATTTAAAAGGATGGCGCTGGCTTTCTTGATACAGCACTAATTGCAAGCTATTAATCAGGATAGAGGCTGCAAGTCCCCAAAGACCAACCCATTTGTTTGTTTAATATGCCGCCTTTCTGCCAATATCCACTATTGTTGTTTACAATGCCAATTCTCCTTTAATTTTTTTGTAATCATTCCCACGGCTTTCTTTTATAGCCCTGCCAAAGCATCACTAAAAGATGGTGAGCAGGCAAGCCTGCTGAATAAAATAAAATAAAAAAGTATTTTCCCAGAATGCCTTTAGGTCCCTACATAGAACTCAGTTGCATTCTGGGAAAATTAAGACGTTGCCAACAACACCTTGTCGACGGCACCTTGTCGACGGTCTCAGCACTTTTCTTTGGGGTGGTCAAGGCGTGTCCTGCTAATCATCTCCATGGCTGTTTGTCCCACCATGTAAACCTGAACAGCCCACCTGGCTGGCCCTTTGGAGATGCCCTCAGACCTGGCACCAGCATCACCAAATGATTTAAATACTTTAAATGTGGTCTTTTAGGAAGGTAAGCCACCTCCTCTTTAAGGAGAAAGGTGGAGGTTAAACAAAATGGCAATAAATAAACTGTGGTGTGCCTTCTCCCTTTTCCGACCAAGACAAACCAAACCCAATCTCACCCAGAAGTTCTGGCTTCTTGTTTGACAGGATCTGGTAGAAGATGTGGTAGTTTCTTTCAGCCTTCAGCTGAAAAATAACCCGGGACTTCTCCAGAAGATCTAAGAGAGAGAGAGAGAGAGATTGTGTGAGGCTTGGAGAGAGAGCTAATGGATCATCTGTGTCAAAATTAGGAAAGATATTGAAAGTAAGAAAGAGAAAAGAAAGGATAGCCAGGCAGAGCTTGGAAATGTCACTGTATTGACTAAAACTCCCAGAACTCATAATTGCAATCCAAAAAGGAGTAACTTTTCTAATTACTGGTGTAGATAAGGAATTAGGAAATAGAGGTTTATTGGAAGGGAAAGAAATGCATATTTTTTTTGTTATGGACTGTCACATGGCTTCTGACTTGTGGCAACGCAGTGGCCAAAATCCTGTTGCTTAGTGTAGTAAATGGCCCTAAAGTAGGCACACTGACTTAATGGGGATTTAGTGAGCCCACTCCTCCATATGTTTCATTGATTCAAATGGACCTACTCTATGCTGAAGTAAATTGCAGTTAGAGTAATCCCATTTGAATTAGTGAAATTTATGGAGAAGTTGCCTCCCCCAATTCCAATTGATTCAAAAGACCTAATCTAGTGAAATTTACTACACTACGCAACAGGATTTTGGCCTATGAATTAAAGACCACCAAGAAGTCCTGCCATTAACAGTTTTGCAAACTGAAGGCTGTGGTTTCCTTTACTGAGTCAATCCATCTGATATTAGGTCCTCCTCTTTTACTACTACCTTCAACTTTTCTTAGTGTCATTGCATTTTACACGGAGTATTCTCCAGATAGTGCCAACACAGGATAGTTTTAATCGTTTGCGCTTGTAGTAGGAGTTCAAATTCGATTTGATTTAGAACATGCTTATCTGTCTTTCTAGTAGTCCATGATATTCGTAAATCTCCGCTCTAACATCATGTTTTCAGTGGTTCCCAAGCTTTGGTGACTCAGGTGTTTTTGGACTGCAACTCCCAGAAACCTGGGGCAGCACAGATAATGGTGAAGGCTTCTGGGAAATGCAGTCCAAGAACACCAGGGTTACTCAAGGCTGAGAACCACTGTTTTAAATGAACCATTTTCCCCTGCTATTTCCCCCCCAATATCCAGCTGCCCTATTTGTACATAGTTATTGGGAGTAATCGAACATGGATGATCATGGTCTCTAGCAACACACCCTTACACTTAAGTACCTATATCCTATTGCTAGTCTTAATGACAAGTAGACCCACAGAATCAGTTGCTACGTGGTGTCAATACTTGCGTAAATCTCATTGAGTCAGCAGATCTAGCGGGACGTGGTGGCACTGCGGGCTAAACCGCAGAAGCCTGTGCTGCAGGGTCAGAAGACCAAGCAGTCGTAAGATCGAATCCACGCGACGGAGTGAGCTCCCGTCGCTTGTCCCAGCTCCCGCCAACCTAGCGATTCGAAAGCATGCAAATGCAAGTAGATAAATAGGGACCACCTCGGTGGGAAGGTAACAGCGTTCTGTGTCTAAGTCGCACTGGCCACATGACCACGGAAGATTGTCTTCGGACAAAACGCTGGCTCTATGGCTTGGAAACGGGGATGAGCACCGCCCCCTAGAGTCGAACACGACTGGACAAAAATTGTCAAGGGGAACCTTTACCTTTACCTTTTTACAGCAGATCTACTGTAACAGGATCCGCAAATAAGGATCTTTTTTCAATCCTTCACGGCTGCCATCTCATTTTGATATGATATTTTTGTTTTCATGTTCCATTTTGATTGACTGTTTCTGAAAGATGTCGGCAAGCACAGACAGACAGGCAGGACAGCCAGGTAATACGGTAGGAAAAATAGCTCAACAACACCGATTAGGACTTACAGGTCTCTATGTCAGCGGATGCCAGCTTTCCTGTAGCTCCAAAATGGATCCGGATGAACTTACCCTAGGCAGAAACATAAGGGTGTGAATATACGAGAATATGGGCTTTGAAGTCATTAGACCCGATAATGAAACACAGTGGATTGTTTTAAATAAGCCACTAAACTCTTCCCAAGTCTGGTTTGTAGCAACTAATATTAGCTATAATGACACCTGAAGCTCCTTGGAAGAAGGTGTGGGGCAAAAATGTGACAAAAATATTTAACCAGACATATTTTAATACTTGGACTTTGATCCTGGGCATAATTATTTGCAAAGTAACTGTGATACGAACTTGCCAGTTTTCTCCGTTTCTGACATCGGAGTGTGGCCACGTTGAGACTCCATCACCTAGATTTCTGCTTATGAGCGCATATTTACCAGTTTCCCTTTTATTTTCTTGTCTGTTTCTCCCGCTTTTCACTCATTGTTCTGCACCAGCAGTTACCAAATTTGGCACAACTTCACGTCCTCTGCAGCATATCCTGTGCAGGAAAGATACCATTCTTCATAGGACTTGTAGCAGTCCTATGCAGGATGGGACGTCTTCCACCAGACAATGACCACGAAACTTCTGAAAAGTTTTTCTGTGCGATTTCTTTTTAAGGAGGGAACTAGGCAGAAAAATCTCACTGCCAGAAAAAAAAAAGAGCGATCCTGTCCCACCCCCTTGGCCAATTTCTCTCTAAAGGGCAACATCATCCTTCCCAGAAAAGGTGTCTGTAGATCTCTCTTAGCTTGGACCGAGTCTTAGAACTGGTGGGGAACACTCACAAATCGGGACGAGTTGTCGTTCCGCAAAGTCTTGGCGTTGCCAAAAGCCTCCAAGGCAGGGTTGGCTTGGATGATTTGATCTTCCAGAGTCCCCTGAATGAAAAAAGGAAGGGTTAAACCAAAGCTGAGAGGGAGTTCCGAACACCAGGAGATCTTGAATGTACACGGGACAAAATTTGGCAACCAGGCCACTAACCCAACGACACAGCCCGGTTGGGATAGCTTGACCCAACACTGTCCTCCAGAAGCGTCTGACTAACAGTCCTGTTGTCCCCAGCCAGCACACACAGGCTTCTTTGTGGATGGTGGGATATGGAGTGCGACATCTGGACCAGCCAGTAACAGGAAGTCTGGGTTAAATGGAATTAGTTTGCCAAGCTGAACACATTGAACCTCTCTCGCCAAGGAGAACTATTAGGTAGATATGCAGTTGTGAAACACACATCCCATGTGGTTTGGGGGGTAAAAGACACAACTATCAATCCAGTTCGATTCTCCACTTGACGAGGGATAGACTTGATGATCTAGAAGGTCCCTTCCTACTCTACAGTTTTAAGATTATTATTAAAAAGGAATGGGAAAGTAAGACCTGGGCTAGGCAACCAGTTTGAGACCAGTCACCCCCCCCCCAGTTTGAGATGATGGGAATTCTCATCCCACAAATCGGGAGCGCCATGACCCCACCCAGGTTCCAGGAAGGCTATTCCCAATGATCAGTAACGATCAATACCTTGCTCGTGTTGGCTGACTCTTTCTTGCGATCCCCGATAGCCGCTATGCTGGCAAAATATTGGATCACCCGTTTGGTGTTCACGGTCTTCCCTGCACCGGATTCTCCACTGGAATAAAGATGGAATAGGATGGCGAGGCAGAAGGGTGGGGGAGAAGAAGGCTGATTAGGAAATCATCTTTTAAATCTCTCTCTCTCTCTCTCTCTGTAACCACTAGGACACAGAATGTGTTAAATAGAAAAATTCTGTCTTATATAAAACCTTGAACAACTTAGACCTCCGATAATCAAAGGATCATCTTCCCCATTCTAAGCCTTTTAGATCAGGGGTGAGGATCTTATTGATTGATTGATTGCACTTATATGGCACCCATCTAGATATTGTCTACTCTGGGCGGCTCACAACAGACAAGATAAAAACAATTAATATATGATAACAGTTACAGCATTATACAATGAAAACAATGATTCAAATCTTCCATGAGTCTAGACACTTTTGTGATTGCTCCTGGACCTCCCAGTGATTTCTGATTTTTTTAAAAAAATCTTTTTCTATTCGGGGAATAGTAGAAAAGAACAGTGAGGGGAAAGGCTGTAAAAATTTGAGTTCAAGCAACCAGCGGATTCCATGTATAGGGAAAAATCATGATGTCTAGGAGCATGGTTTGTCTTTCTGGAACTATTAGGACCTGGGAACAATCCACGGAGTCTTTGGGATTAAATAGTTTCCAGAACACCTATTACAGCTTTGTAGAAGCAGCCTGCACTTTGTACACCTCTGGATTAGCTCATTTAAGGTTTTCCCAGGAAGACTTGTTGATTGTGCAGTAACACATACAATACCACCTGGGAGTAGAAGGTCTTTTCTGTGATGGCCCCCCCTGTAACCATTGAAAATGCTCTCTCTCTCCCTCTGCTGTTTGGGAATTGAAATACATCATTTGAAGATTTTTTATATATGGTTAAGAAAACACATTTTTATATCTATAGTTAAGAAAACACAGCTTTTTGTTCAGGTGTTCCCTGACATTTCTCCCTAGACTCTGCAGTTTTTTGGTATTGAAATATATACCTATGTCATTGTTGTTTCAAACCTCTGGGACTTATCATCTGCCACAATCAGAGAAAATGTTTTGAAGTGGAATTAGATAATTAAGAAAAACATCAAGACACCTTTACATTAAAAGATTAAGGATTGATTTCAACAGAATTTTGAAATATGTCATATATAATTTTGGAGGGTTTTTTGTACATCTGCATTTGGTTTTAAGCTATGCTTTCATCTTGCGAAGGGCTTCAATCATTTTGAAAAATAATAACCAGTAAAAAATGTTACCAACAAAAAGGAACAATAATAAATATTTTGACACTCACGTGATGAGGACAGACTGGTTTTCTCGATCTGGAAAAAAAGGGGAGGAAATTAAGAATAGGTGCACACAGTCAGACTGAAGGCTTTCCAAACCCAGCTTGCTGTCTCCTTAACAACTCATTGTCAGAGGTAGAGTAATCTAGAACATGGAGGTTCTATTCCCAGGCAGCTTGGATCAGCCTCTTTCCGATTTGATTAACTAGGCTTAGGCTCCCAAATGCATCCTCAAGATTCAGACTATTTTAACTTAAAGCTTACAGGACGAGGAGTTGCACAGAGAAAAGTGGCTCAGAGTGTAGCCACACTGATAAAAAATGCAGAAAATGCTAAGGAATGGGACTTGATTTGCATTCTTTTTTCATTGACCATAAGACGAAAAAGCAATGTGAATCAGCCAGGAGTTCCCCCCTCCCCATCTGCAGTTTTTGCCTCTGTAAGGATTTTACTTTTTTTGGCATTGGATCCATTTGCATGGGTTCAGCGGGTGTGATTGTTTGAACCAATTCTGGAAAAAGTGTGCTGGTGGTTTGCTCAATGATGTGGTGGTTGGGGATGGGCAAAGATACAGCCCAGGAATTCTGGATATTTATAAATATACTATTTTCAAAGGCTTGGTGCAAAGGAAGGAAGGAAGGAAGGAAGGAAGGAAGGAAGGAAGGAAGGAAGGAAGGAAGGAAGGAAGGAAGGAAGGAAGGAAGGAAGGAAGGAAGGAAGGAAGGAAGGAAG
Organism: Pogona vitticeps; assembly: GCF_051106095.1. Classification (NCBI taxonomy): domain Eukaryota; kingdom Metazoa; phylum Chordata; class Lepidosauria; order Squamata; family Agamidae; genus Pogona; species Pogona vitticeps. Next base: position 118,468,122 of record NC_135788.1, read on the forward strand.
GAAGGAAGGAAGGAAGGAAGGAAGGAAGGAAGGAAGGAAGGAAGGAAGAAAGAAAGAAAGAAAGAAAGAAAGAAAGAAAGAAAGAAAGAAAGAAAGAAAGAAAGAAAGAAAGAAAGAAAGAGAACAGGGAGGGAAGGAAGGAAGGAAATTACTACACAACTCTTGTTTATAGCTTATTAGGTAGTTCCCCTGTAACCACGCCTCCTACAGGCCTACATGAGACCTATGTTAACAAGCTGCAAATAGGGCTGTTAGCCAATTTCCTCCTCTCTCCCTATGTGGCCAGTTAACACAAGCGGACCTGGGAATACCCAAATTCCCCAGTGCGACTTCACAGCAAGTAACTTTCTACTTCTCTGGTGGTGTCCTTGCACTTCCAACAAGTACCTGGTAGAGAAATGTCCGAAACAAGCAGGGAAGAAAAGAGCCACTCGCTCTCATACCTGTCAACATGTATTGGTACGCGTTGTCAGAGATGGAGAAGATGTGGGGCGGGGCTTCGCTTCGCTTCTTCCCCCGATAGGCGGCAACGACCTCAGCGTTGTAGACCGGCAGCCATTTGTAAGGGTTAACGGTCACACAAAAGAGCCCGGAATATGTCTGGAGGGAGAAAAGGTAGAGGAACCAAGAAAAAAACTGAGCTGGTTAGAAGGAGGGGTTTGGCTGGTACACCGTACAGGTGCACATGCCGCTGGCGTTTGCAAAGAGCTGTACGCAGTGCATGAGAAAGTTCAAAAGGTGTAGGAACGAGGCCGCTCTACAAAACAGATTTTCCAGGCTCTGACACAGAAAAAGGGAAGCGTGTGAGGATCTATTATTTAAAGACAACAACGACGCACCTGTTTGCCTTATCGGGAGGTGCATTTTGTACCGACGTTTTGCATTTTAAACAAATCTTAGTTGCATAGAACAAAACATTGTTCACCTTTTCCCCATGAGCAGGATGTGACCAAATGCCCCTGGTTATGCCTGCTATCCATCTATGCTTAAAATGTCCTTGGTTTTATTGGGAAGGAAGAATAACGAATGAGGTGCTTCACGGGCGACTTTTGGAAGGAAAGCGAGGGAAAAGTTAATTTTTTTTGGACTACAGAGCCCAGAATCCCCCAGCCGGTCGTAGCCACGGTCTAAACGAGGGATTGTGAGAGCTGACGTCCGAGAGATAATGGAGGGGGAAAAAAGGAATTTTCCCAGATTCTGGCTGTGGGTTTGGAAAACTAATTTTGCTGCCCTGAAAGGGTGATGAATATAGGGGAATATTTCTTGACAAGTAATGGGCTTACAGGGAGAACGGCACAGTCCAGATCTGAGAATTCAGAGTAGCAGAGAGGTTCAAACGTCGTGCTGCTGTGAGCCATGAGATTAAGACTGAAACCCCTATACCTCCATAAAACTCACTGTGATGGTTTTGAGGCAGTCATTTGATCTTTCTGTCTAAGATATGTCACAGAATTGTTCAGAAATTAAAATCATTCAGCACCGCGGATAGTTCCCGCAAGGTTTGGACTTAAAAATGGTTCTTAACTTTGAATCCTCAGATGTTCTTGGATGAAAACTCCCAGAAGCCTTCACACCTCTAGCTGGGCTGGCCAGGATTCCTGAACATTTGGGGATCGTAGGTTGAGAACCACTGCCCTAGATGATGGAAGCCCACTTTTTTTGACTTACATAGATCATCCACGCTGCGTAGCGTTCCTTCAGATTATAAAGAACGGCGGGTTCGTGGAGAAACGTCAGCATAGCCATGTCCTCAATCTTGTCGAATTTGGGTGGATTCTGTTGATGGACATCGGCCTCTTTCACCGTCACTGTCTAAACGAAGAAGGGTAGGAAGAAGGGGATACAGGTTAAGAGAATTCTCTCTGTTTCAAGTCCGGAGACTATGGCACTCCCCAAATTCAACTCCCACTTGAGCCTTCGTCCCTGAACCCCAATAGCTCACGAGAGCTTGCAGATGAAGTGGTTAATAAGGAGCACTGTAATCAGTGACAAGTTTCACCCCCTTTTCGGTTCACCGGGACTTAAAAAACTTTTACAAGTAAGGCAATGAGCAGGAGCCACATGATTTTGCTGCTTAGCAACTTTCAACTTTCGGTAAACCTTTCAAATATAACCTTAAGGCATTTTTGTAAACCTTTAAAACGTAACCTCAAGGCATTTTTAAACACAGATTGATCAGGACAGTTTGGTACTATTTTTCTTCTCAGTCTTCCCTTCCTCACATCAAGTAAATGGCAAAGTCATGAGTAATGCAACCAATTACTTGCATTACATTGTCATGGGTAATGATGATAGATTACTTTCAAACATCGTAGCAGGTACATCGAGATGGTCACTTTTGATTCCCTATATTTTTTTTCAGGACAAGGCCGCTTGTATTTTCGACTTGTACCTTCCTGATGGGTTGAGCTAACCCCCTCCTGCCCCCCTCCCATTTTGACCTCTGACCCCTGCTCCAGCCTGCCCCGCGTTCGCCAGGGGTACCTTGCCATTCTCGGTTTGCACGGTGACCATGCCGCCTTCACGACTGGTCACCTTGCCCTTGACGAACTCTTCTTTCTCGTCGGGCACGAAACACTCCGTCCGGAGGTCAAACGGACGGGTTTGCGCTTCCAGACGCTCCTTGTCCGACTTCCGGAGGTAAGGGGCAGCCGCTCCGAACTCTGCCATCTGGGCGTCTCCCATTCTGTGCGGGCAAAGGGAGAGGAGGACGGAGTGAATGGATCTCCCCGCCTATGTGCCAAGTACTAAAACACCATTCTCCATCACACAAGAAGGCCGATCACACATGCCAACCCATGGAAACCCATAAATTGGAAACACTGGAAGGGGTGAAACCTCCAGAATCCTTCAGCAAGCATGAAAAGCAGCTATGTCACCTGCGTAATTCAGAGAGCTGTGATCCAATAATAATAATAATAATAATAATAATAATAATAATAATAATAATAATAATAATAATAATAATAATAATAATAATAATAATAATAATAATAATAATAATAATAATAATAATAATAATAATAATAATAAAGCCAATGCACAGCAGTGGATGGAATGTTAGACTCTTCAGACCTGGGTTCAAATTATGGCTTGGCAATGAAGACTCACTTGGGGAGGTGTGTGGCATGGGTAAAACCGGTCCTTGTACATCTCATGTACCTCAAAAAGCCCATTTAGGCTTACCATAAGTCAGAAGAGACTTGCCATGATATAATGAACGAGGAGGAGAAGGAAAATAAATGTTCAGGTTCTATGATCTTCCAGTGTAACCACAATTCCTCCACATCGCCCAGATATGGACATTTCATCAATGATATTTAAGTCATCATAATAATGTGTGCCCTCAAGTCAACACTGACTTATGTCAATCCTTTTCAGAGTTTTCTGGGTAGAGAATACTCAGAAATGGTTTACCCTTCTCTTCTCCTGGGAGTGTTCGGGGACTGTGCAGCTTGCCCAAGGCTATAGGGGCTGACTCTTCTCCCTCCAAGAATTAAAACATCGCAAATATCTTGTAGTGAGACTCGTCCCTGTCCTCTTCCACAGGATATACTCTTGGGATGAGGGATGGAAAAGACAGAGGAAAGCCACCTTACCTGTTATGAAGTGTTAGAGGAGATAACAGCAAAGAAATAAAGGCTGAAAAGAGAGAAAGAGAGAGATGGCAGATGTGTAATTACGATTATTAGCATTAGCTAAGATGGAGGAACGATGATCCAGTGATATCAGGCTGCTATAACCCTCCAAATCTATGAGGTAGCAAGAGTCGGGAATCACTCATGCTTATTCCCTGGATGATGTGGATTTACTGGCAGTAACAGTCTGTCAAAAGTGTGGAATTAAAGGCAGACAGCTGCTTGTCTGAATCGCGATGAACGTAAACTTAATGGTGGAGAATGATTTGCGAAAGCCCTCAGCTAGGGTTTCATGGGGGGGAATCTCTACGAGAGAACATGGCTGGCTATTTTTTCTTTAAAAAGCTCATCAACTCTACCCCAGAAATTCCAATCTTTCTCTTTTCTAGATACATCCACTCCTTCTTTGTGCGTCTTGAGCCATTATATTTCAGCTTCTCATTTCTATTCATTGCTCTTCATCCTATGATCTATTTTCAGTGTCTTTCACTATCCTTCCCACAAACCTTCCAAAGCCCGATACAGAATTTTCCCCCCTCCCTCTTTGTCTCCCTACATTGCCCTTATACAGCTTTCTTCACCTTCAAGGGACTATTTCTCCTGAATCCTTTCATCTCTAGAATAGAGGTTACTCTTCTGCCTTAATCCTATGTGATCCTATGTGATTCAGATAGGCGGGATATAAATTAAATAAATAAATAAATAAATAAATAAATAAATAAATAAATAAATAAATAAATAAATAAATAAATAAAATAAAATAAAAATAAAAATAAAAATAAAAATAAAAATAAAAATAAAAATAAAAATAAAAAATAAAAATAATAATAATAATAATAATAATAATAATAATAATAATAATAATAATAATAATAATAATAATAATAATAATAATAATAATAATAATCCAACATTTCATCACTTTTGTTTAAGTTCCCAACCCTTCATGCTTTCAGAGCTCTTTTCCTTACTCTGCGTCTGGCCATGAAATCTCCTCATTCCAATACTTCTCCCGCGGCAGAAATACCTCCTTCTAACAAAGACCATAATGCTGTCAAAGGTGGGAGGCAGCAGGAAAAGAGCAAGACCTACTACAAGATGGACTGACTAAAGGAAGCCCACAGGGTTGAGTCTGCAAGAGCTGAGCAGGGCAGTTGAGGAAAGGACGTTTCAGACAGCACTCATTCATAGGGTTGTCGTAAGTCACAAGTGACTTCATGGCATGTAACAACAACAACAACACATCAAGGAAAGGGAGTCTGCAGTCCTCCAGATGAGGTTGGACTCCAGTTCCCATTTGCCCCTGCCCATTGTTTCCCTCTTCCTCCAGCTAGCATCCCCTCTTAGCACCTTCTTCAAGTTTTTTTTAATTCCCTTCTACATCATGGTTTAGACTAAAAGTTCTAAGAAAGCTGCAAGCTCCCTCGGGAGCTGCAGACTTCTGTGAAACCCGGAAGACTGCCTATTAGTCCAGTAGAAGAGAACTTCGTGGTGATTTTGGCCCCACAAATCAGTTCCCCCCCCCATCCCTGACACGTCTTTATTCGTCTTTGGCCTACCTGGTGCATCCACGCACAAGCTGTGGACAAAAAGAGATGCTTATAGCCAGTATTAGGGGAAGTCACTTTTAAAAAAAAAACTGCAACTTCTAGTGTCCTGACTTTCTGGGAATTGTTGTCCAAAAATGTAACTTTTGTCTGTCTCTCTCAGAGATATATATTTAAGAGGCGCCTCTAGCCCTTCTTCCTCAAAGGTGGTTGTCTCCAGAAATGCAAATTTGGGCTAAATCCAAAGAGCCACGAAAAATCTGCCCGTCTCCCTCCTACATCCAACTCCGAAGGTACGTGGACGACAGCTTTAGTCTGGAGGATTTTAATTTCCTTTCTACTCCCACCAATCTCCTGAAATCGGCCCCAACACTTACATGCCGGGAGGGTTACTCAGCCTGGAGCCCAAGGAAGATCTGATCTTCTCATGAACCGCCTCCTTTTATATCCTTCTTTCCAAAATAGCATCGCCTGCAAAACCCCCTCCCGCCAGCCTTCCTTCCCTCTCTCCCCCCCTGCCCCCCATCACAGCTGTGAGTGACATGATGACAAGGAGGCCAAGAGAGATGGCTCCGTGGAGGTCCAGCCTGACCATGAATGGAGCGCTTCTTCATCCTTTCATCTGTCCACCCCCCCTTCCACCCCGCTCCCAAATCCCTCGATTCCCGGAGGAGAGCCACATTCCACAGTCATTGGGGGGGGGGGACACACACACACTTAGAGGGTGCTGGTGGTGGCAGATAAGCTTTGAAGGAGGTGAGCTGGAATGACAGTGTGTCGTATGTGTTCATGAATGTGTGATTGTGTAGGAGAAGCTAGAATGGAGAGATGAAGATCAATGGAATGCCACGGAAAAGGAGGAAAGAATCCAGCTCCTTATTCCTCCACTTGGGAGCTTCGTGCGCTCGAGCGCATTGCATAAAATCCACCAGGCATCGGAAAGCGGAGTAATACTATATACCCGAAAGGGAATTTGAGCGCCCAAGGACATATTGTTCTGGACGGCGCACTTCAAGAAGGATGCTGACAAATTGGAACAAGTTCAGAGGAGGGCAACAAGGAAGATCAGGGGTCTGGAAGCCAAGCTTAGGAGGAAAGATTGAAAGAATTGGGCCTGTTTAGGTTGGAGAAAAGAAGATGGAGGGATGATAGGATAGCACTTTTCAAATATTTGAACGGCTGTCCTACAGAGGAGGGGCAAGATTTGTTGTCCTTCATCCCAGAGTTCAGAACGTGTCATAATGGGTTCAAGCGTCAGGAAGCTGGATTTAGGTTGAATATCAGAAGAACTTCTTAACTGTTAGAGCAGTACAATAATGGAACCAATGATTTCAGGAGGTGCTGAGCACTCCAAGGCTGGGGGCATTTAAGAGAAAATTGGACCACCCTCTGTCAGATCTGCTTTGATTTGGATTCCTGCCTTGAGCTGGGGGTTGGACTCGGTGGCCTTATAGACCCCTTCCAACGGCATTATTCTATAATTCTGTGATCACATTTAGCTTTGTTTTTCATCTTGGCTGCTCACTAAAATCTGAACTCCGAGAACACGGAAGGCCTAGGAGAAGAGGTGTGTAATGAAGAGCTAGGGGCCTGGTATGGGAACCGTTATGGTTTGGAATAAGTGACATGGGAGAATCTCTCTGCCATAATAACAAATGCCTGGGTCGTCTGAGGAAATTAACTGGAGCAGGGACGAAGCTTCAAGATGGAGTACCTCACGCACAGAGAGTTAAAACTAGAATTTGTTACTGGAAAATCTGGTGGTTCCTTTGTTGTTGTTCAGTCATTAAGTCATGTCCAACTTTTCGTAATCCCATGGACCAGAGCACGCCAGGCCCTCCTGTCTTCCACTGCCTCCCGGAGTTGGGTCAAAGTCATGTTGGTCACTTCGATGACCCTGTCCAACCATCTCCTCCTCTGTCGTCCCCTTCTCCTCTTGCCTTCACACTTTCCCAACATCAGGGTCTTTTCCAGGGAGTCTTTTCTTCTCATGAGATGGCCAAAGTACTGGAGCCTCAGCTTCAGGATCTGTCTTTCCAGTGAGCTACCGGACGGCAAAGCTGGGAAATGTTGCTCTTTTTTTGGACTCCAAAATCCAGAATCCCCCAGCCAGCCATGTTTGCTGTCGAACAAGTGCACAACCCTTGGGAAACTAGAGTGTCATAACTTGGCAATGAATTCCAGTTGTCTGAGGTTTGTGATAGACTAGTGTATCAAGACCAACTGTATCATTTTCATTTCACTAAGACATCCGATTCTTTTGCTCTATGGAATAAATGTTTTGTCCTGCAACACACAGGAGTGGGTTTAAGGCAACTGTCGACAGGAAAAGGGTGCCAAGGAGAAGTCCTCTTGAATAAAGCCCTAGTCCATCCTTTCTCGAATTTTTACAATCTTGCATGCCATCTGTGTCTTCTGTGGCAGGGAGGAGGCCTTTCTGTGCTGGGTTGACTATTGATCTATCCAGCCCTAACCGATTGTTCCTCCTAACTTTTGAATTCAGAGCCCACTTCCTTTCTGACTGTTCTTTTCCCTTTTGTTAAGTCTGTTGGAAGCCGTTCGTTCTTAGTTTGCTGTTGATTTGTTGGCAATTGTAAGTAATGGAATGTTTTTATTCTTTCTCGTACCAACGTCTCAGAGTCTGTTATTGAGGCCCGAAATGCCAGTGAGGGAGAAAGGGGTGGATTATCTGAGGAACTTGAAACTATTCTCCTGTCTTGAGTCTCTGTACTTACACTGTGTAACAAAAGGAATTCAAAACTCTGCAACATATGAAATATCTTGTTGCGAGAAAGTCAAGGAGGCTGGATTATGATGGTTTGGGTTGTCTCGGGGAAGAGAGAGATTTGAGACATATTTTTCCCGGAGTGCATTGAGTTTCTCCCACCATGCCCCCCCCCCCAACAGTCATGAATGCTCCAAATCTCATCTGCTTGCGTGGCCACCATTAACCCTTTTTAAAAAACTCCATGAAAGACATCTAACAGTCCTGCTCAGTTCTAATGCAGAGCCCAAAGAGAAGGCTGAATACTTAACCTCTCCTTTGTTTTCTTCTTGAACAAACACTTGTTACGTGTTCGGCTCTGGAACCAGACGGTGGCAGCTGGCATTGTGCCCCAGGGCACTAAATTCAGAGGGTACCAAAATCTAGAAGCGAATCTAGTGGCGAATGTTTAGGAAAACAAACCACAACACCTTCTAGAAGTACTTTCTTTCCAGAGTTGCAAGGAAATTGATTTTTTTGTCTTTCCCCCTCCCTGTTGCGTGTGTGTGTGTGTGCTGTTTGTGTGTGTGTGTGTGTGTGTGTGTGTGTGTGTGTGTGTGTGTGTGTGTGTGTGTGTGTGTGTGTGTGTGTGTTTGGGAAGCACAAATGTGTCTCCTTTCTTGGGAAACCACGTTCTGTTCCTTTTGTCTTGGTGGGGGCTCAGGTCCATCCTTCAGATTTGAGTGGGTGGGAGGTGATGCCATTTCTGGCGGTTGGGGAGGGGAGGGCAAAATTTCTAGCTACAGCTTTGTGTGTACTTTCTTTCTCTCCTTCCCTGTCTCTGTCTCTCAAAACAAGCTCCCTGCTCCGGCTGTTAATCTCTTTTTGCAAATACAAGGTATAGCATTAGAGGAAGGAATCCGGCCCTTTTCCCCAGGGACCACAGCGACAAGCAGAGCCCTCAAACCACTGGAAGAACAATCCATAATGAACTCAAGCTAAAGGAAGTCAGATTTCAGCTGAATATCAGTAAAAACTCCAATTTGCTTTGATTTGGATTCCTGCCTTGAGCAGGAGGTTGGGCTCCATGGCCTTATGGACCCCCTTCCAACTCCATGATTCTATGATTCTCGTAAATGGTCGGAGCTAAGAAACTTACTTCTTTTGAGCGACAACTTTCAGAACCCAGGATGGAGAGATATGGTACTGAGGAAATAAGTTCTCCTTCACACTGCCAGCCCCTTTGGCCTTTCTTTCGTACACTCTTGACTAGTCTAACGAGCAAAAGCTTTTCATGGCCTCGGCTTCAGTTTTGTCCTATTTTGCTACCCACGATCCTTTACATATCAGATTTTTTTAATACACAACCTCAGCAGAGTGCAGAGCAAATAACTTGCTATGTTTTAATGTGACCTTTCGTGGATGAGTCCACTTACACAGACATTAGATGAAACGCCACGGAGCAAGTCTTAGCTTAGTGCAGGGTGTTGTCATTCATGGAGCACGGTCCTCCACTCGACATGCAGCCAGAGAACGGTCCTTTGTTTGAAATGTGGCAGAAAGAAAGACAACATGAGAAGGCTTGAATGCTCTTCCTTTTTGGACAGGGGGCTCGGGCGTGACTGGGGTGTGCAACTGGTCACACACCTGGACATGTGGGAAATACCCAGCAAACACCATCTCTGGGACTGGCCTTGCATGTGCAACCGAAGGACCTGATGATCCGTAAGCTCCCTTCCAGCTCTGCATTTCTAGGATGATGACAATGATATTTTTGGTCTTAACAAAGGTGTACCATCAATCACAGTGACAGATAATCTCTACTCCTTATCACAACAATACACCCACAACAAAAACACACTGATCACCATAACCACCCATTTCCTGGAAAGGACAAAAGCTGATCCCACAGCTATAAATACTCAACTCCCAAACAAACTGCACCAGAGCACAGAGTGCTACTCCAGTCCTCTGAAGATGCCGGCCACAGAGACTGGTGAAACGTTAGGAAGAACAACCTTCAGAACATGGCCAAAGAGCCCGAAAAACCCACAACAACCATTGTACCAATAATGTTTATTTTTGTTTGTTTGTTTGTTTGTTTTTTTATGGCTTGGTTTGTGATGCTAACAGAGACAGACCAACACAGCTGACTGTATGGAGGCCCATCTTGAAAGCATCCTTCATCTTCACACTTAAAGAGAAGACTCCGGCTGCTCCAGTGACCTTCTGTCCCCGGTTAAATGAGAGGCGCCCTGTTCCAATGATGAAAAAGATGCTTAATTTTGCACCTGCATACTTACCCATTAGCATAGACCATATCATGCCACACAGTTGTTCTTTTTGGTAGTCTCGGCCTCCTTCGGGGTGATTTATACGAGGCTGCCCTAAGAAATTCCTGCGGTCCCAATTCACCTGGCCAGTCCAGGTTCAGAAGCGCCAGTTTTCTGTCCCCGAGCTGCATGGCCCAGGGCATGCGGCGGCGGGGGGAGATGCAATGCATGCTGGGGAAAAGATGTCTCCTTTCGCCCGCTGCCCTGAACCAACCCGAATCGTCCCAAGCCACCTTCGCTGACCTTGGCTGGATCAGGGGTGGGGTTGTTTCAGGGGAAAAACGAAGGGTAGCCAACAGCGATGGGGAGATGGAATTAGCTCTAGACCCGTTGGAACTTCACACTTCCCAAGGCCTTTGGGGAGGGTGCTGATTCTCAGCTGCTATTGTTGACCGGGCCGAGGGGGAGGGATGGAGAATGGGGGGACAGGTGCATGGAGCCCGGATAAGTCCCCGGCTGGGATTAAAGAGGGAGAGAAGGCCTGCAATCCTGGCGAGGTTTGGAGATTAACACGTCCTTTTGTTTGTGTCATCAGAATGCCTGGGGATCATTTCCCGAGGTTTTCCCTTTTGTTACACCCCTGGGGCAGGGAACAGTGGCATGGGCGCAAGTTGAGGAACCGTGGGGGGGGGGGCAGCAAGCACCCCATGGGGTGGGGTGGGGGGAAAGAATGGGCAAGAGAGGGAATGGGGTGGTAAGTGAGAGCAACTGGCTTAAGACCGGGTAGGTGAGAACGGGGTGCAGAATTGCATTGCTTCATGTCTCCTGCGTCTTCTTTTTCTTTTTAAAAAGTAGTCATTTATCATCAAGAATTTTTGTGGATTCCCCACGGTGCTTGCACCACAGAAACCCTTTCCTCCTCTCCTTTAAAAAGGCAAGGCTCTATCCCTCTGCGCTGACGATGGGCGATGGGCGGTAGGGTGGCAAAGAAGCAGAGCTTGGAGGGAACATGGACATTACAGTACTTTCTTTCCGAAGTAACGAGAGCAGTAAGGCCCCCCTCTCTCTCTTTTTTTGCAAAATACGATGACCCACTGATAACACAATGACTGTTGTGGTGTAATAAGTAATATTGACTTGTTATATCCGAAAGGTTAATGGGGAATCATTTTTTTCTGTTTTTAACTTTAAAAAAAAAGGTGAATTTATGAGTAATGAGCAATGAGTTGCTTTAAATAAAAGCGATGTTAACACAGCCAGATGGTTGTTGTGGGTTTTTCGGGCTCTTTGGCCGTGTTCTGAAGGTTGTTCTTCCTGACGTTTCGCCAGTCTCTCTGTGGCCGGCATCATCAGAGGACTGGAGTAGGAACTCTGTCCATGCTCTGTTGCTGTTTGTTTGGGAATTGAGTATTTATAGCTGTGGGAACAGCTTTTATCCTTTTCAGGAGATAGGGTGATGATGGTATATCAGTGTGTTTTTTGTTGTGGATGTATTGTCGTGATAAGGGGGAGAGATTATCTGTCACTGTGATTGATGGGTTTCTTTAGCTGGTCTTTTTTGTGCTATGATCCCTGGTCCTTGTGGCTTACATTTTAAAACAGAAGTTTCCAAGTTCTACCGGGAAGGTTTTCCATAACTGTGGGATCAAAACGAGCCCTTACCGCTCTACACAGACTTCATGGGGGGCTGTGTTGTGTGTTCCCTTTTGGCCAAAAACACTCCCCATTAAACAACCTTTTTTCTGCAAAGGATGCTTCAATGCGACTCAGGTTGAAAAGATGAACCACCAAGAAGAATGGCAGGTGCTTTTTCGGAGGTAGCAACTGGAAACGAGGATGCTGGTCATCCGGTTCCAGTTTTCCGAGCAATGGTGGGAAGTTTCATGTTTCTCTTTAGGGAACTGTCGTGGTTTCTAAATTGACACCCACCCATCTAGGCAATAGAGAAGCACTCTGCATGCTCAATGTACAGGTTACCACAGCAGGACAATAGACGGCTCTTGGCTCTTAATTTGTGGGGTCAATGAATCCATTCTTCTTCTAGATCAATGGTTGGGTTCCCAGATGTTCTTGGACTACAACTCCCAGAAATCCTAGCCAACACAACTAGTGGTGAAGGCTTCTGGGAGCTGCAGTCCAGGAACATCTGGGGAACCCAAGGCTGAGAACTATTGTTTTCAGCCACACCTTGCAGGAACTATCCGCGGTCCTGAACTATGTCCCCCCCCCCCAAAATAGATCCAGCACCCCGGGTAGCTTCTTTGAAGTTCAAACCAAAACCTGGATGAGATTTGTGGCCTGAAAAGTTGACAATCGGCTTTCATCAGATTGGTACAAAAGAGCTGACCTGTGGATTGGTTACATGATTTATCAGTAACATGCTTATCCTATGATGATGCACCTCATTCTCCTACTAGCGTCAGGACATTAAAAACTAACTTTCTTGGACTACAGTTCTCAGAATCCCCCAGCTAACAAGACCACGGCATGAGTTGTTGCAGTTGTTATCAATATGCAAGTGGTGACTGCAACATAATGTTGCAGTAGATGTTTCTTGGTAGAAGCCAAGTTTCTGCCCGCTCAGGAATCCAGAGTTTGGTGATTTAGGGAGGTGTAACGGAACCTAAGGAAGCAACAGTTAGAACTGGATATGGAACAACTAATTGATTCAAAATTGAGAAAGGAGTACAATAAGGCTGTATATTATCTCCCTGCTTGTTTAACTTATATGCAGAATATATCATGTGAAAAACTGAATTAATCCCAAACCAGAATTAAGATTGCCGGAAGAAATATCAATAACCTCCGATATGCAGATGATACCACTCTGATGGCAGAAAGTGAGGAGGAATTAAAGACCCTCGTAATGAGGGTGAAAGAGGAGAGCGCAAAAAATGGTTTGAAGCTGAACATCCAAAAAACTAAGGTCATGGCCACTGGTCCCATCACCTCCTGGCAAATAGAAGGGGAAGATATGGAGGCAGTGACAGATTTTACTTTCTTGGGCTTCATGATCACTGCAGATGGTGACAGGAGCCACGAAATTAAAAGATGCCTGCTTCTTGGGAGGAAAGCAATGACAAACCTCGACAGCATCTTAAAAAGCAGAGACCTCACCTTGCCGACAAAAGTCCGCATAGTCAAAGCTAAGGTTTTTCCTGTAGTGATGTATGAAAGTGAGAGAGAGCTGAACCATAAAGAAAGCTGACCGCTGAAGAATTGACACTTTTGAATTGTGGTGTTGGAGGAGGCTCTTGAGAGTCCCCTGGACTGCAAGGAGAACAAATCTATCCATTTTGAAGGAACTCAACCCTGAGTGGTCACTGGAAGGACAGATCCTGAAGCTGAGGCTCCAATCCTTTGGCCATCTCATGAGAAGAGAAGACTCCCTGGAAAAGGCCCTGATGTTGGGAAAGTGTGAGGGCAAGAGGAGAAGCCGCCTAGAGTGGTCCTGAGTTGACTAGATAGGCGGGATATAAATAAAATAAATAAAATAAGAAGGGGACGACAGCGGAGGAGATGTTTGGACAGGGTCACTGATGTGACCAACATGACTTTGACCAAACTCCGGGAGGCCGTGGAAGACAGGAGGGCCTGGCGTGCTCTGGTCCATGGGGTCACGAAGAGTCGGACGCAACTTAACGACTAAACAACAACAGCAAATGGGACCAAGGCATGTAGGGTCAGGAAGCCCAGACTTTTCATTACCTGGAGCAATGGCTTTCATCTCCCCCACCCCTGCAACATCCTCTTCCCTCCAAGCTTAGCTCACATCTCTCCCAGTTGATGGGACAGAGGGCTACGAATTTCCTTAGAAATATTGTTTTGAGCTACTCCTTTTGGAACACAAAATTATCTGGAGGGCTTTGGTCTGAATGGGCAATCAAGATCCATTGAGCTTTAAAAAGAATTGCCCCGTTCATACAGGTCAACACAACTGCTTGAATTCTTGGGACTCTTCTTGAGATTGTGGATAGGGCGGTCTGTCTTGATCAGGAACTGGACTTCCAAATATAAAACTAACCCATTATGTACAGGTATATGACAGATCTTGTAGCCAGACGCTCCCTTATTTGCAAGGATAGTCCGCATCCACAAATGAGTGGCTGATTTTTTCGTTTCCACGGGGAGCAGGTCTTTCGTCAAGCTAACGGCTCTTAGTGTCCAAGAAGACCAAACCAGGGTCAAATACATTGCGTTACAACAGGGATCGCTTACAACAGGATCACATTCCCGGGGAAATCCTTTTCTCTCCCAGCTACTGCGAGGGTTGTGACTAAGTTTAGAGGGGACAGGGAATCCTGGGGAGTAGCAACGAGGCTGCATTCTCGGCTAGGCCCTGGATCCTCTCCTGCGCCGTGCGTAGCTCATCAACAACGCACTGTTCCCTCCTGGTTGCTACAGAATCCCGTTCCAAGCCTGTGGCTAAACCAAGTTTCATCAGGCGCCTGCTGCGTGGCTTTATTATAACCCAAGTTCTGCTGGAGGAGACTGAAAGTCTGCCTAACTCAGCCTACTATTTTTTTGACAGCAGCCCCACAGCTGTCTCTGGAAAGCTCTTTAGCCCGAGACACAAAGCCAACAACTTTTCCTTCCCCCCCACCAATGCAGCAACTGTTATTCATGCGGTAGGCCACTCCTACACATGGAGGTTTACTTTAGCTGCCCTGAAAAGAGGAGACCACTGACTTTTTTTTTGTCTAGCAACTTACTTCTAACGGGAGGAACTTTCCACCCTATTTATTTATTTGCTCGTTTGTTTTATTTATAGGCCACCTTTCTCCTCATAAGGGGACCCAAGGCAGCTTGCACTATGAAAAGGAATAGAATTAAAAACATAATACATGGAACATTTTGAAAAAACAAAGAATTTAAGCTATAAAATTGATTTAAATATATCTGGATAATTAAACACATATAAAACATTAAAAAAAACACGCACACACAAAAACCTGCAACATTCAGGGGCTCAGCTATGATTTTCAGCCTGCCTGAAAAGGGAAATCTTCAGCTGTCAGTGTCATACGGTGAGATATGTTCTTTCAGGTACCGGCGGAGGTGGTAACAGGTTCATCTGGAAAAGTCAAGCACGCGCAACGGAAATGTGGTTTTTATATTTCATTTTAGGCAATGGGTTTGTTTAGGTAGTGGAATCAATTGGAATAAAAAAGGGTAGGTCTTTTGTAAAGCTAATGGCTCTTCACTTCCCATTCAAGTTGAAACCATTTTCAGACATTGGACATCACCACAGGCTACTTTGTGAAAATAATACATTGTCCCTGGGGAAATCCATTTCTCGCTCCGTTGCTGTGAGGATGGCAGCGAAGCTCAGAGGGAACAGGGAAGCCTGAGGGGGGATGACAGGGGATGTCACCCATTCCTGCTGATCAGACAGTCCCTCAGGGGAGAGGGCGTGGGAATCTGCAGCAGCGGCAAAAATGCGGTGGAAAAAGCAAAATGCGAAATAAGATAGAAATCTTGGTTTGGGTTTGGGAAAAATGGGTAATTTTTCAGAACAAGAGCAGTGTGACCTATTTGCAAGGCGAATCGCTACTTGTGGTTGCAGATAAAAACTGTAGGATTGTTGTTGTTTTTAAAAAGAGGGCAGAGGGTTGGAAAAGCAGGCTGAGGAGCGAGATGTTCTGACTGGGGGAAAAAACAGACGAAGGCGAGGGCATCCGTGAGCATGCACAGAGTGCATTTCCCTCTTCAGTGAGCCACAGCTGATGCAGCTGCTGATCAGCACATGTTTGGGGGAGGTAACCTATTTCCGTGGCCTGTTTTGCACACAAAAGACACCCTGAACCCTCCCTGTAAACATTTTCCTCCCGGATTTTGAAGGCTGGGGAGCTGTGGAGCCGAAATTAGGCCGGATCTGCCAACAGGAGCCGGGGGGGGGTGGGTGGGATCAGACCTAGGGAAGCGGGTGGGTTTTGGGAGTGTGTGGAAATCCAGATTTTGGTATCTGGGAGTGCTGCGTTCCCTGCTCTCTGGGAAATATCTCTCTTCACACCCAGCTGCCGTTGACAGCTTTCCCGTTTTGGCTCACTTGCTGGAACCTTGCTCTTTCTATATTGAGACAAAAAGCACCGGGAGAGATTTGGGTGAGCGGGGAGGGCCGGTGCGGACCCGGGGTTTGTGTGTGTGTGCAGAGAGTGAATTATCTCAAAGCCTCCGGGCTTCTGCAGCCAAGAGGAAAATGCAGGCTCAAGAGACTCAGGGAAGAGGAGGAATAAAATTTGGCCTCGTTCCCTGAACATAATGCCCACTTAGTCGGTATAAAGTGGATACCGAAACAAGTGCACAACTGTTATCCGAAAAGAGGTGAGACATTCCATGGGTCTAAGGGAAGGGAGGGGGCCCACAAAAAGAGGGCTTTGTGTGTGTGTGTGTGTGTGTGTGTGTGTGTGTGTGTGCGTGCGTGCGTGCGTGCGCGCAAATGTGTCAGTATAATCAATGCTGAGATCCTTTGGAACAGGATCTGGGGTGTGTTGATTCCCTCCCCTACACAGAGAATTCCCACCGTCCCACATCCACCCACCCTATTGTCTTCCTACGCTGAAGCCCCTGAGTGGATAATGCACAAACATCTCCTGTGTTCCTCCGTTGTTCTTTACTGAAATCTTCAATGACTCAAATATTAAGGAAAAACGAATAACATTATATTAAAATAGTTGGTAAAAGCATAACGAAAAAGCATTACAATTGTCATCAAGTTAGTACTTGCAAAGTTTAGTGAATCTATGAGCTAAACTTTGGTCAAAAATTTCTATGGTCAACAGCTGTGCTTGACTCTTCCAAACTGAAGGCTCCACCAGTGCTCTCCTGCCATAGGATCATAGAATAATTTAGTTGGAGGAGGCCTATAAGGCCATGGAGTCCAACCCCTTGCTCAAGGCAAGAATCGATCGGACATTTGGTGGTCCAATTTACTCTCGAAAGCCTGCTGCGTTGGAAGGCTCACCACATCCCCCCGAGGTCATGCGTTCCGTCGTCGTACTGCTCTAACAGTTAAGATGTTTTTCCTGATATTCAGCCTAAATCTGAGCTCCTATAGCTTGAGCCCATGATGACGTGTCCTCCACTCTGGGATGATGGAGAACAGACCCTGCTCCCTCCTCTCTAGGACTACCTTTCAAGTATTTGAAAAGCCCCCATATTGTAGAAAACTTCCCCATGGTAAGTTAGTAAAGGTGAAGGTTCCCCTTGACATTTAGTCCAGTTGTGTCCGACTCTAGGACGTGGTGCTCATCCCCGTCTCCAAGCCATAGAGCCAGTGTTTGTCCGTAGAAAGTTCCAATGTTCACGTGGCCAGCGTGACTAGACACGGAACGGCGTGACCTTCCCACCGTGGTGGTACCTATTTATCTACTTGCATTTACATGCTTTCGAACGGCTAGATTGGCAGGAGCTGGAACAAGCGTTGGGAGCTCCCTCTGTCGCATGGATTCGATCCCTTGATGATAAGTGAGCGTTCGTCAATTTGGACTCCAAGTATACCACCACTACCCCTACTTTTTCACTCTATTCTTCACCTCCTCCCCTCGAAACCCGATGTGCCCTCCACCAGCTACTTGATGTAGAGCTGGCCCCACAGTCGCTGGGTGGCAAGACGGAGAAACTGAGAACTCTCTTGCAGGGAAGAACAAAATATTGTTTAATGCATTCCCAGATATGTTGTCGTACACGTGCTAGACACAACATCTCTAGTTGTGTCATTAGCACAATTTTGTAGAGTGGGGGGCGGATGACAGGTGGGGTGATGAGGATCCATGGGTCCCCCCTTGCCGTGAACACGAATGACCCTCGCCCGTTTTGAAACTCCGCTGGGTATATATATTTATTGAGCTGCACTTTATCCTTTGACAACCAGGCTCAACGGCTGACTCTCCCTCAGTTTTAGAGGCCCTTTGCTCTGGTATTCTTTATAACGGGAAGGGGAAAGTAGAGTCATTCGTTTGCACGCTTTTTGTGCGAAATTTCGACAGAGAGGTCCGAACCAGACAAATAACTTCTACGCTCTTGACATACCCAGGTAGGACCTTTGCTTGGTACCTGATATATCTTTTGGGTGATGTGAATAGATCCATTTAAAGAGAAAGTGGGCAACATTTCCCCCCTAGCTGCAAATACCTGGAATAAAATTATTTCCCCTCAAATCTGATTTAATTTTACTATGAGTCTACGTTTCTCAGTTCTTCGCTTATATGGGGAACATGGTTATGATATTTAGCTTCTATTTTTATATGAGAGGTATTAAGCTACGTGGGGTGTTACATTTTTATTGTCTCAAGGAGAAAACTATGAATGTTGGATCATGTTTTTATACATTATGACATTTTTTTTAAAAAAATGTACTTGTTTCTTATTATTTTGTGCAGGCCTATTTTATTTATTCATTTTTTTTAAAAAAAATATTTTACCCTTATGAACCAAATAATAAACAACCGTGAACTTTAAATATTTATTTGTTCAGTGACACTTCTTGTCTAGATAGATTAGGTGCTAGCTATTATCTTTCCCTGCAAGAATGATGGAGTAATATATTTAGGGATTGGGGGGGTGTCACCCATTTTTAAGAGTGGGGATGGGGTCATGTTTTATGGGGGCAACTCTCCAGCCCCCCCCCCATTTTACTGCAGTTTTTTCCCCCGCCTGCAGGGGTACTGATTTTCTATCAAATCTCTCCCATCTTTATGAGTGTGTTTAAATATGTTTGGTGGAGTGTAAACAGAGTGCAGAGCCTTCCCACCGCACGACTATCTGGTGCTTCTCCTTCAAAAACATCCCAGCAGCTAAGAAGATGCACCAGCCTGTCTCATGTCAGTCTGAAGCAAGAGATGATGTTTTGATGCTGAATTCCTAGGTCTTCAGGTACTCCTTCTTCTGGAAATCTCTTAATGCATGAATGTGAGTTGTCTGCCTGTCTGTGAAAGAGAGGTGGGGAGCAAGACATGCGACCAGATGCAGAGACAGATGTTCTCCTGTTCTAGCATCACTAGAAGATTCCCGTTATTTCCAGCTGCAAGATTACGCAAACTGCTAACTTTTTAAAAGAAATTTTTTGGTGTGTTCTGAAGAAGGCTAGAGAGCACTATAAAGACAGAAAATCTGTATTTCTTTTGGGAAGAGGGGGGTCTTCATTAACAACTCAGTTCCCTTGTTCTCTGTCCTCCACACCCGACAAAGGATGGTAAATTGGCTATAGAGGGGAAAGGGTATGATAGATGTGGCGTATGGGACTTGTAGTCCCCCCCAAGACGTTTTCAAACTCTGGAAGAGAGAAATGCTTTAAAGAAGCAGTTTTGTGTCTGGTTTGGACAGGAGAAATACACTTGTTAACAACTCTGCTTTTCTTTCTACATCACCAGTGCTCAGTTAAGCTGTAGAGAAAGCCAATGTACTTGGGAGTTCTTCCCCCCCCCCATGTATTTTTTTAAAGCAGATTTTTTTTCAGTTACACAGAGATGTTCATCAGAGGGGCCAGAAAGACGGATGCTGTTCCTGTTTGTTATACCTACTCCAAGGCTGGTTCGAAAGATGCTGCAGTGGGATTCAAATCCATTATCTTTGTTGATGGCGCTGATCAATGTTGTAATGTACTTT
The DNA here is from genome assembly GCF_051106095.1 of Pogona vitticeps. Lineage (NCBI taxonomy): Eukaryota > Metazoa > Chordata > Lepidosauria > Squamata > Agamidae > Pogona > Pogona vitticeps. The sequence continues at coordinate 118,487,890 of NC_135788.1, forward strand.
TAAGTGGAGAATAACTGTTTCTGTGATTAGGCTATTATCTTTCTGCCATGGTTAGTGATGTCTGCATTTAAAACTCAGCTGGTTCACTGCATTCTTTAACAAGGCGTTTCCTTAGCGGTTTCCTTGACTATCAGCAGAAGGAAGTAGGAATTGTGGGTGCCCACATTGTGTACCTTGGTAAGTCACAGATGAGTGACTTCTTTTGGATACTGGCTGGGGAGTACAGTGGCACCTCGCTAGACAGTTACCCCTCATGACAGTTTTTTCACTAGACATTGACTTTTTGCGATCGCTATAGCAATTCGCAAAACTGTGATTCCAATGGGGGAATTCCGCTGGACAATGTTTGGTCCCTGCTTCGCAAACCAATTTTCGCTAGACAACGATTTTGACAGCTCCCTCGCAAAATGGGTGTTTTCGGGACCTAAGCTTCGCAAGACAGCGATTTAAACAGCTGATCGGCGGTTCGCAAAGCGGCTTTCCTATGGCCGATCTTCGCTAGACAACGATAATTCTTCCCCATTGGAACATATTAAACAGGTTTCAATGCATTCCAATAGGAAATGCTTTTTGCTAGACAATGATTTCGCTAAACAACAATTTCAGTGGAACGGATTATCATCGTCTAGCGAGGCACCACTGTAATTGCTTCTCGATGCACAAAATGGCTTAGCCTCCTCTCTTGTTGCCGTGACACACAGCGCTGCATCAAAAACAGGTTCTCAGTCAATTCCGGCAGTCGGGCAAATAAATGAACTCCTTTGCAAAAGGTTTTATTCACTGACAGAATTCAGTAGCCATTCCTTTAGCAGAATTAACGAGGGACGGGCCCCATGGACTCCCTAACAGATGACTCTGTAGGAGAACCTCCATATGAGGCTGCAGTGTAGCCCTGATTATTGGGCTCAGGGAAGCAATGGTGGGATCTCATCGGCCACCAATGTTGGAAACATGATGGCGGGCCTCTGGCCTTTGATTTGACCCAAGAAGGTCTTCTTACGTTGCCCGGATTACGGCGTTCAATGGAACTGCTGGGTGTATCTCTTTGCTGTTTATAACAGCGCCTGGAAAGGTTACCAATTTGGACTACGACATCCAGAATTCCCCAGGCTTGGGTGGGGGATTCTTTGCATGCACGCATTCGAGAGAACAAGGAAGGTTAAACAGATTTAATGTTATTTAAGAGGGGCGGAAGGAAGACGTAGGCAGGAAGAAAGCGGTATGTGTGTGATTTTACTAGGAGGAGTAACTCAATCAAATGCAAAGCAACTTCGCAGTTGATTGAGACTCAGGGTGAGTCTTTCCAGGGTTTTCCAAAGCAACGTCTGCCACTTATATACTGCCCCATACAGTAGTGTTTACTTTAAAGCTTTCTCTGGACGGCTTACAGTTTATGTAGGCAACATATTGCCACCCCGCCCAGCAAAGTGGGTACTCGATTTACCGACCTTGGGAGAATGGGAAGCTGAGTCCACCTTGAGCGGGCTGCTGGAGCCCATGGGGATTGAACTCAGGTTGTGAGCAGAGGTTTGACTGCAGTACTGCAGTTTAACCCGAGCGCCACAAGACTTTCAAGGCAAAGAGTCCTCAGAAGTGGTTTACCACTTAATCGAACTCCCAACTTCTGGCCTCTTCTTCTCACTGAGCTAAGTGGGGCAGGACTGGAAGGAGAGTGCAGGGGAGGAAAAGGGAGCCAGTGAGCCAACTGGGTAAAGGATCGCAAGTTTGATTGCACGGGTCCTGGGTTCAAATCCATCCTTCATGGGGTTTCTGCAAAGAAGTCACCGTCTCTCAGCCTAAACAAACTCAAAAGCTTGGAGGAAAGGTAAATGTGAGCAAATGTTAGCAAAGGCTAACGAGTTCTAGGATAAAGTGGGTTTAGCCACTTCTTGGACTCCGGGAGATGTAATAAAAATAAGCTACTTTTCCTAGCTCTTTTTTAAAAAATACTGCACTGAAGGGCCTTCTCATCCGGCATATAGGGCAATTTTCTGCGTTTCTGCCCAGCTTCATCTGGGCAGCACAGAACAAGTTCCCACTTTCCTCTTTCTTTTATGCAACCTTCCAGAAGATGCAAAAGTGGATACAGTATTTGTTGGAGTTGCCGTATCATGCCGTATCACCTCTTTTCAACCAGCTATTACCTGGAACAAATTTCTGGATTTAATCCAGACGTTGGGTCAGGTCCCCTTCACTTCATCTCATTGTTTTTTGTGGGGTTTTTTGCCCTCAACTTTACTTTTTTTAAAAGCCTGCCGATGATCACCTTCTGCTCTTTGCAAGCCTATTTTAATAGTGCTGACCTATTTTAATCAGTTTAATCAAGAGTTCCGAAGTAAAGCTGAACTAATCTATACATCTGCGTGCTTTCATCTCTTCTAATCTCCTTGAATATTGGACTTAATAAGCCTGTGATCTCTTTTCGGCACCTACCAGCCTGTTTTAATCTCATTTACACATGTGCATATTTTAATCTGCCTTTTGTTCCTCTACATGGGCCAGTTTCCTCTTTTGCATCTCACAGCAGATTCCTCGGGGAATGTTTTATCTCAATGCAAAATAGGATGGTGAGACTCATTGACCAGCACCTCTGACTGTTCTTGTCTCCTGAACTTCCCTTAAGATAAATAAGGTCTTTCCAGGGCAAGCTGTTCATAGTAGATGCCCGTCATCAGTTACATCAGCTTTAACCAACCTAGTGCTTTTTAGATCAGATAGAATCTCTGGACAGCCTAATGAACGGCCCAGCACCGCACAAAGGCTGAGCTGGCAAATAGCAGTGAAGGTGTGTGTAAATATACAACACCTGTGAAAAGGATGATGATGGATCAGGAACACTACAGTCTGTAGTAAGCTTTAGAGGTGCAAGAAAAATACATTTCGCCTTTGTTCCCCCCCCCAAATACTCTCAATGGTCCTGGAAACGATGCTTAATTTCTAAATAGGGTGATGCCAGGAGTCAAGCTGGCTTGTCCCACACTTTTGAATGAAGCTTGCTCCTCATTTTCAGGTGTTGGGGCGGGCGGGCAGTGATAAGAGAAGGAATTCTAATAGTTGCTAACAGTGGCTAATAGAGTAGTTTATTTCTTTGAAATATGGTGCTGGAGGAGAGCTTTGCATTGACCCTGGACACAAGTGGGTCCGAGATCAAATCATGCCTGAACCATTTTCTGGAAGCAAAAAAAAATAAAAAAAAAGATTGAAGCTGAAAGGCTGACCTCCTTTGGGCACCTCCTGAAAAGGCAGGCTTCTCTGGGAAAGACAATAATGCTGGGAAAGGTGGAAGGGAGCAGGAAAAGAGGAAGACCCAGTAATACGAGATGGATCCACTCCCTCAAGGAAGCCACAAGGCTTTGGTTTGCAGGAGATGAGCAGGGTGTTTGAGGAAGGGACATTTTGGAGTTCGCTCCTTCATAGGGTTGCCATGAGTCAGAGACAACCAGGTGGCACACACAACAACGACAACAACATATGGATGTCTCTTTCCAAAGACTTGCACTCACTGATCTCCTCCACCAATGCTGTCCGTGTCTGCCAAAAGGCGCACGGATTAATCCGTGTTTGTTACTGGTACTTGTGCTTTCTGCATCTGTGTGGAAAAACTCAAGTTTTCACAAATATGGAAATATGCACAGCGACAACCGGGGTGGATGACACACAATTATTTCTCAAAGCTTTTTTTAAAACGCACCTCGAGCCCAGATAACTTGAGAAAAGGAAGAGCTGGAGAAAGCTGCCGTGTGCTTTGTTAGGGTCACCACCACAGTGACAAGAAACCAAAAGAGGGGAGAAAGCAGGAAAGTCAGTGATGTTACCCCCTAACCACAGGAATGCAGGCATTGATCTTCATGCGCGCATGCATGTGCAGCACGCTCTCTGCTTTTCTTCTTCTTCTTTTTTTTGAGCTCTTGTAGGTCCTGAGCTTCATCGCAGGCTGAATTCATCCGTCTCCTTTGGTTTGGGTGGTTCTTGGTGTTCTCCTGTTAAGGTCGTCTTACTTTCAGTTCCCCTTTCCCCACTTTACCCTCACCGTCAGTCCTTTTAAACCAGTGAATGTCGGCTTTGACACGAAGGGTGGGGTGGAAAAATGCCACTCCACGCCAGGATCTCTTTTGCGCCCCTCGGAAATGTGCAAGTCAGTAAGCTAGCATTCCAGTCATCAGTTGGAATTCGTGCACCTCCATTGTTTGGTTCATAGATACTTCTTTATAAAAAGGACGGAAAGAGATAAAAGGGTAACGTGGAATGAAGGTGGTTAACTTAAAGATGAACAGTGCCTGAAAAAGTCAGCATGTTTGAAGGGCGGCTCAACCTGTCCACCAAGAGGTGGGTCAAACATGGGGTTCAAAGATTTCTCCTCTGCACCCCCAAATCTGCCTCTGTTTCCAAAAATTTGGAGGTATCATGTTATGATGACACTACTGTACCTGCAAGAGGTGACATTTTAGTAGATGATATGGACAATGCTATTAGAAGTGTCACGTAACCCCCCTGTAATAATTTAGCTGTCGATCTGTTTCTGGGCAGAATTCAAAGTCCTGGTTCTCACCTTGAAAGCCCTAAAATGGCTTGGGTCAGAGCTATCTGGAAGACCGCCACTCCCTTTCTGAGCCTGCCCAGGTATTAAGATCATCAGAGGAGCCCTTCCTCTCAGTCCCACCACCTTCACAGATGTATTTGACGGGAACACGGGAGAGGGCCTTCTCTGTCGCTGCTCCTATAGACTCTGGAACTCCCTCCCACTGGAGGCCAGGCTGGCCCCGTCTTTGCTGTCCTTCTGCAAGGACATGGCACTTCCCAGGTCCTTTCTTTATATCTGAAGAATAAAGTTCTCTTTCCTCTTCTAAGTTTCCTCTACTCTCTCTAAAGTTCTCTTTCCTCTTCTTCTTTGATTTGCCTTGAAAAAAATCAACTTTAAACAATCTGTATGTTTCGTTTCTCAAACGTTCTAGCTTTCTGCATGTTAAGGTTTTAATCATTTCTTGGTCTTCCTTCATTTCATCCAAGTACCTCTTATTTGGTGCAAAAAAAAATATTATTGTCCTGAGTGAAATATGTCATGTGTTGTTGTGTTGTTGTGTGTTGAATGGGATGAATGATGATGGCCATGAACACTGAACAGCGACCAGTTTGCGGACCAGCCAGTTTGGGGGGGGGGGTTTGAGGGACTGGGCTTCTGTGGCATCCGTGGTGCCAATATTTGCATGCGATATGAATATGAATATCCCATGTCTAAATGCCATATAACAGAAATGAGACTACCTAGGGCCTTGCATTCTCTGTGCGAACCACAAGAAAACGTTGGCTGGCATTTCCCAGTGGTGTAGTGAAACCAGGGCCCGTAGGGTCAAATCCCTCATACTTTCTACGTAGCTGGATCTGTGATGTCGTGCGCCACCGTCACCAACTCTCAGGCTTCCACATTCTTTCTGAGCTAAACGGATATCCTCTCAATTAGCTGAGAGAGAAACTGGTGTGTACCCCCCCCAAGGAATACAGAGTTGCAAACTCTCCCTGCTGCAGTGTAAAATTATTTGAAGGTGGCTTGGTCTTGAATGGGATTTAGAGCCGTTAACTTTACAAAAGACCTGCTCTTCAATTGGTCCTATGCCCTGAATCCAGCAGCCGGTGTGATTGATTGAACTCTCTTTATTGGACTGGTGGCTGGCATGGATTGTCCCAATGAGCCCTTGGCCTTCCAAATATACGATCATACCTCTGGCATTTCATTGGAAAGGGGTCGGAGATGAAAGAGGGTTCACCCTGAGACCCTGGACCGACGCTTCACTCCGTGGCCACAGCGTGGTCTAAATGCACAAAATGGTCTTCGCAGCATAAGCTCTGCGTGTTCCTAAAAATGTTTTTTTTTGCGGCAGGCTTCAAAATGAGAGCCTGGAATTGAAATGCCATCCGAATTGGTAAATTAAAAAGTTCTGCAATTTCAACGGTTTTCTTCTCTCCTTCAGTTTTTAATTCGAAACATCGCACATTGTGGACGGCCCTACCTTTAGGCACACTGAGGGAGCGGCTTCAGGCGGCATATACTAGGAGGTGGCAGACAGGCCTTTGTCTGTGTTCCAGGGAAGAGTCGTCTTCTCATTTGCCCCAAAAAGGCTGATCTCAATTGAAGCACATTTTTTTAGAAACATACCCTATTTAAATCTTCGCTCCTGCTGGTGGATTTTGAAGCAAAAACGTTCACCATCACCTTCTTCAACCTCTTATATTTACACCTTGTCGGTCGGGACAAAGGAGCCTCGTGGTGCTGTGGCTAAACTGCAGTCCTGCGGTCAAGACTCTGCTCAAGATCCGGCGGGCTCGGAAGCGAGTTCCAGGTTGACTCAAACTTCCATCCTTCTGAGGTTGGTAAACTGAGTATCCAGCTTGCGGTGGGGGGTGGGGGTGGGGGAAATGTGTAGCCTGAAAAATTAAATTGTAAACCACCCCGAGAATGTTGTACATGCTATGGGGCAAAATATAATGACAAGAGTACTCTGAATGCTTACATAACGGAGTATACAAGACTTTCAGTTCTCACAAGTCTCTTTCTGAGGTTTTTTTGCACCTTTTCTGGATCTATTTATTTACTACAACTCAGGCCTCTTGTTAAACCATGATATCCAGAAGCGATTGAGCTCCTTGGAAGTTCAGTTCCAAATTCTTATATAGAATTCACCCACCTCGACATCCATGGCTTTTACAGTATGCCTCTCCTCCAAGCAGAAAGAAATTAGGTCTAACAGGTTTATACCGGGAAAAGACATAAGGAGGCAGCATTTGTTCAAGAAGGAAAGGGATTTAGAAACAGGACTACAGGATCTCGAATTATGAACGGAGCACTTTTGACCGAATGGCCTTGTAAAATCCTAGAATCGTGGAGTTGGAAGGGGCCTGAAAGGTACATTGACTCCAACCCCCCTGCTCAAGGCACGAATCCCAATCGAAACCAATTGGAAAAAGGGGGGGGGTCCAGTTTGGTACATGACAGGAGGGCAGAGTTTAGCGCTGCAACATTTTCTAGCGTTTCAGTGCTCATATTGATTCTCTGGGTTTATATCACCCAAATGACACTATATCCACAAACCTTGGGGAGGAGAGACCCCAGGGTTTGCAGAAATATAAGGGGGAAAAGAAGAAGAACCGAAGGAAACCCCCCCCCCCAACAATCCACTTAAAGGCTACGTATGTTTAGTGCCCACGAAGAGAGAATCTTTTTCAGGAGCAGTCTACCATGCAATTTTATTTTGTTTGCCGATTCTAACTGTAATCATTAAAAAAAACCTCAAGAAGAGGTCAAAGGTTCATCCAGCTCAGCATCCTAGATTCGATAGCTGTTAGATTTTCTTTATTCTACGCTTTAAGAGCAGTGCCGACTATCCGGAAGGTGGGGGGGGAGTTTCCTCCACTGCCCTTTGGGTGTGGAGTTCGGCGCGCTTGTGAGGAGGGGGAAATAACGACGTTCAGAAGCATTACTCTTCGTTCAGACCTTTCTGCAAAGAAAGAGGGGGGAGAAAGAAACCGGAAAGTAGCCATCAGCAAACAAGGGCAAAAGACCAAGGAACAAAACCAAAACGGTCCTTTCGTGTGTTCTCACCTTCGCTCCAATATCGCGGCTCTTGGCCCTCAGCTTGTTGACCTGGGACTCGGCGATGTCCGCCCGTTCCTCAGCTTCGTCCAGCTCGTGCTGAACCTTCCGGAACTTGGCCAGGTTGGTGTTGGCCTGCTCCTCCTGAGAAGGACGCCGAAACAAAGAGAGGGAGATGTTTGTTAAATCCGGGAGGAAGTAAGGGCTTCAAAAAGGCCTTCGTTTCCAAAGTAAGCCCTGAGCTGGACAGGAAGGAGGGAATCTTTGTGATATCTAGCGAGGTCTGGACCACAGCTGCACGCGCAGAGAGAGGCGGAATGGCTTGCAGCCTCCTCATTTTATGCAAGTGGTGGATCCGCTCCGGATTTTAATCCGAACTTAAAATGGAGCTTTTTAAAGAAGAGAGTCCCTCCCAAAATTCAGCACTTCAGACATCTCCTTTGAAGGGCCACCAGCCACCCCCGCAGATCGTTTTTTTCAAGGTCTTTCCTCCCATGGCCAGTCATTTGAAGTAAAACATCTGGTCAATGAAAAGAGAGGGGACACCCCCCCTTAACAAATTCCTTACTCAGAAAGACTTTCTTACGGGCCACTCCATTAACACTTGGGCAAAAACCTGTTCTCCCTGTCATGTCCATTTCATCTAAGGCTGCTCATACTTGATTGATTGATTGATTGATTGATTGATTGATTGATTGATTGATTGATTGATCGACTGACTGACTGACTGACTGACTGACTGACTGACTGACTGACTGACTGACTGACTCTTGTGGCTCTGCTTTGCAGCTTTATTCAGCTGAGTATGTTTTTCTTTTTTTAAAACCAAACCACCTTGGAAGGAAAACCGAAGAAGAGAATATATCCAAAATAAATCAATATGTGTCTCGCTGTTCTTTTGTGGAATTCAGGTCCGGACAATTTCCTGTCCAGACCGGGTTAGCCTTTCCAAAGGGACGGCCCCACCACCCTTCAAGACTGTGCCCAGTGATTGAGGGAAGGTGGTGCCACGCTTTACCTGTGGAAGGGGAGGCCAACCAACCTGTGATTCAACAATGGAACGGCCTCCCCCCCCACTACATTCTCCAAAGGCAACTAAAATATATTTTAAAAATTAATAACCCATCGGATAAGAAGCTTCAGCTGCTATTTATCTCATCCGGACATGCTTAAAAAGCACCTTCTCTCACATTCTACCCCTTCCCAAGACACTCAAATAAGGACCGCCGCTTCTCTTATATCATCATTTTGGGCCTAAAATTCCCTGAGGAGCCGGGCTTTTCCACCTGCCCAATTCCTTGTCAAAACCAGCTTGTCAATCAACCTCTGTCCAGATTTTTAGAAAACAGACCTTTAAAAAAAAAGCAGAATCTGCAGGATGTCGTGGGTTTTAACCATTTGGCTTTGTTTAACCAGTTCATCGGCTTGCCTTTTACAATTGCATCACATTACAGTGGTGCCTCGCTAGACAGTTACCCCGCATGACCGTTTTTTCGCTAGACATTGACTTTTTGCAATTGCTATAGCGATTCGCGAAACAGTGATTCCTATGGGGGATTTCACTGGACAGTGTTTGGTCCCTGCTTTGCAAACCAATTTTCACTAGACAACGATTTTGACAGCTCCCTGGGTGTTTTCGGGACCTAAGCGTCGCAAGTTAGCTATTTAAACAGCTGATCGGCGGTTCGCAAAGCGGCTTTCCTATGGCCGATCTTCACTAGACAATGACGATTCTTCCCCATTGGAACGCATTAAAGAGGTTTCAATGCATTCCAATGGGGAAATGCTTTCCGCTAGATGATGATTTAGCTAAACAGCGCAATTTCAGTGGAACGGATTATCATCGTCTAGCGAGGCACCACTGTACTTTTTAGAAACGTCAATTCAAATGGAATCAGATATTGGATTTTCGTTTGCTTCTGCTGTCCGTTCTGTGGTTCAGGCAGAAAGATAAATGCACATGCCTTTTTCGGGCAACGAGGTGAAGTATAAATAAAGAGTAAGGTCGCCCGTCTAAGTCTGAGCAGGATCAGGAAAAAAAAAATAAAAATCCAGAGGCTGAAGGCTGAACAGGAAGGACGCCGTGAAATTTATTTTGTGGGCAGGAAGTGCTTTGCCAGGATGATGGTTTTTTAAGATACAAGTGTGGGAATAGTATCTAAGAGCAAGTACTTGAAGAGGCTAAGAGGGGAAGCGAATCATCAAGAATGACTGGCTACCTACCGATTCTTCTGCCTGTCTCTTGTACGCCTTCACTTTCAGCTGAAGCTTATCCACCAGATCCTGGAGACGGACAAGATTCTTCCGATCCTCCTCAGTCTATGTCATGAGGACAGAAAGAGAATTCGGTCATTATTTAGTCAAACCGGAGAACTGACAGTTTTGGATTTTACATTTTTCCTGTCACTGTGTTGAGTTCCTTTTTCCTTGTGTGCCGATCCAGAGTTAAACAATGGTGGCGATGTTTTAAAGCTCCTCTGTGGCAAGAAATAAGAGGGGTGTTTTTTTTATTTTAAATTGTGCACGCTGCTGCAAAACTCTGGTTTCTAGCAGGGAGGGGAGAGGAAGAATTATTTTTTTTACTTTTCTTGCTCCTGAACCATCTTTCCCACCTTGAATTTCCTCCGAGCAATTTTACAAGTTTCCCATAAACTCAGAGTGCCAGGAGCGGGCTGCTGTTCTGACTAGCTGGTAATAATAAGTTACTATATATACTTTTATTTACTGTATTTATTTAAAATATCCAGGCTGGATAGCTCAGTAGTTTAGATATCTGGCTGCAAGGCCAGAGGTTGGGAGTTCGATTCCCCCCCCCCCACTGTGCTACTTGGGAGTAGAGCCAGCCTGGGTGGCCTTGGGCAAGCTGCACCGTCCCAGAGTGCCCCTAGAGGAAAGGAAGGGTAATGCGTTTCTGAGTCTTCTCTATCTGGAAAACCCTGGAACATTTCACCATAAGTTGGAATTGACTTCATGGCAAACGGATATTATTATTATTATGGGATAACTGAGATAAAGTTAACTGGTATTGTCATTTTATTCTCAACTTGAAAGCCTTGCCTTTAGATCGTCTTATGCTCCAGCTCAGCCAAACGATTTAAAAATACTGAAGACCATCAAAACGCCCCTAAACCTGAGTGCTTGTTAAAATAAGGTTTGGACAGAGAGAGCAAAGTCAACGGCACATAAACATTTCAGCCCGTAGGGCAAGATAGAAGGGGGTTATTAGAGCCACCACTCAGTGTTGCGCTCAATGACGATGGTCTGCCTTACGAGGCAGGGCTCAAGGCATCTTACAATCCTTGTAGAAACAAATAAATTGAAACATAAGACCCTTAAAAGGAAATAAAACCAGTGCTGAATGGTTAAAATCGGTGAGGTGTTGATAGGTGGTAGGTGAGCTCACCTGGTAGGTCAGCTCCTTGATGCGCCGCTCGTATTTGCGCATGCCTTTGACATTTTCGGCGTTGCGCTTCTGCTCAGCTTCCAGCTCATTCTCCAACTCCCGTACGCGGGCCTCCAGTTTCTGGAGTTGCTTCTTGCCCCCCTTCAGGGCCAGCTGCTCGGCCTCGTCCAGCCGCAGCTGCAGGTCCTTGATGGTCTGCTCCATGTTCTTCTTCATGCGCTCCAGGTGGGCGCTGGTGTCCTGCTCCTTCTTCAGCTCCTCTGCCATCATGGCCGCCTGGCTCCCCGCGAAAGACAACCGAGAACCCCCAGGGAAAATGTTTTGAAAAAGAGAGGTAGAGAGAATGAGTACCAAGACTCATTTTCCAAGGGTTGGGTTGATCCCACACTTCATGAAAGGCTGCTGAGAGGCAGGCTTCAACACACATCTTGCATGCCCGCCGGGAACAAGACGGCCATTTCCTTTTAGTTTTCCAATTTTGTGATTCTGATCGAAACATCACCGCTTGTGTTCTCTCTGGCAACTCAAGGTTGCTCACAGACAATATACAATACTCTGTTGTAAGACACATTAAATGCATCTGCTTCAAAATTAACCAAAATGGCAAATAATCAAAACATTAAATTCATATTGGTCCAGCCTCATACATAAATAATCCCCAAAAAATCACTTTTCCAAGCTGTGTTTTAATGTTTTGTTTGTTTGACTTGACAGCTAGAATTTACCCTTTCAAGAAAATGCACAAATGTTGTAGAGAAAGACTCACATCTGTGATGGCTTTCTTGGCCTTCTCCTCAGCGTTTCTACACTCCTGGACCGCTTCTTCCACCTCTGTCTGCAGCTGGGACAGATCGGACTCCATCTTCTTTTTCTGGTTGATGAGGCTGGTGTTCTGGATTGCAAAAGAAACGGGAAACGAACACACTGGTGATTTTTTTTTTTTACTTTAGCTGTTGGTCTGTTGAAGCCTGAGATTGTGTTGTTGAGTCCTTCAGAGGGAACTGAAAGTGGGTGCAGATTTATGGGCTCAGAAAAGAGTGAGAAAGGAAAGTTTTCTCTGCATCCTTCAGATTCTTAGTGCAAGGTGATCATTCTAGCCTTATCCTTGTAACTTAGAGGCACAGCTCCGAATTTTAACACCATCCTAGCAAATCCTTATATATCCACAGTTCTACACTTCCTTTAAAGTCCTGATGAACATTTTGAGCGACATCGTTTACAACAGAGTGGCATCAAACAGTGTTTGTGAAATATTTTGTCAGCTTCTCCTTTCTTTTTGAAGGAGAAGCTTCAGCTTGCCTTGCTCCAAATCCTACTTTATCAGCCATTTATGGTGCTATAATCTACCAATTTCTCCCCCTAGTCTGTAGCTGGCCTGACCTCACGCTCACCACCGGTCAATTTATATCACAGACCATCTTGAGAAAGCAGTAAACATTTGGATTCTGCTTCTCAAGAAAATTTGAAGGCCAACACCAGTCTTCATTTATGACATTCTAGAACAGTGGTGTCCAACCTTGGCCCTCCAGATGTTCTTGGACTTCAACTCCCAGAAATCCTGGCCAGCAGAGGTGGTGGTGAAGGCTTCTGGGAGCTGTAGTCTAAGAACATCTGGAGGGCCAAGGTTGGACACCACTGTTCTAGAAGGTCACTAGAGGCCTATGGCAAACTTGGGAATAGTTCCACCAAAGGATGTTTGAAGGGAAAACGTTGTTTGCATAATTAGGTTGTGAACTTCCCAGAGAGTGGGGAGGTATACAAGTCAAAACCAACAACTTCTGTTTTTGACCTCCACACAATCTATAAAGCGTTGAGAATGTAAGTTGCCTTCGTTGTGTTCTCTCTTACTTGGGTGTGGAGTAGTTGCACCCTTTCGCTGGCCTCCAATAGCTCCTGCTCGGCCAGTTTACGGGCTCGTTCGGTCTGCTCCACCACCGCACGCAACTCCTCTAACTCTGCCTGCAACAGGTTGTTCCTCCGCTCAACAATGGCAATGTTTTCTTTCAGGTCTTCGTTGGCTCGAACAGCATCGTCCAGTTGTATCTGGGTGTCCTGGAAAGCCAAAGGAAAGCCGAGATGAGGTGCAACGGAGGGTTGTGCCATAGTACCGAACTGAAGGGATGGGGCATGAAAGAAAAGACATCTAGACCGCCATTTTCTGGAGGTACCTTGAGGTAACCCTGCAAAGTTTTGACTTGCTTCTGAGCCTCCGCAGCCATGCGGTTGGCATGACTCAACTGGATCTCCATCTCGTTGAGATCGCCCTCCATCTTCTTCTTCACCCTCATTGCCTCGTTCCGACTCCGGGTCTCAGCATCCAGAGAAGCCTGGAGCGAGTCCACCATCCTCATGTGGTTGCGCTTGGCCTGTTCCATCTCTTCATCCTTTTCGGTTAATTTGCGCTCAATGTCGGCCTTGATCTGGTTGAACTCCAGCTGAGCTCGGAGGATCTTGCCTTCCTCATGTTCCAGGGAGGCCTGGAGGGTAAGAACCATATTTTGGATTGAAGGAGAGAAGCAAAATGGCCGAGCCAAGGAAAGCTTCAATTAAATACACACACATAGGCAAATGGAAATATGAGGAATTTTACTTGAGAGTGTCTTTATGAGAGAGATTTACTCCACACACAAACACAAGTTAAGGACCACTCGGTCACAATAAGCACATCTGCTAATATTGTGGGAAATAAGTCATTTTTAATTGTTTAATTTTTAAAAATTCAGTTAAGATGTCTGCTGAAGGTGATGGGAAAAGTCCCAATCACTGAATCGCTTGTTTTTATTTTAAAAAACAAAAAAAAACCTGTAAAAATAAACAAACATTTCAATTGGTTGTTGTGGAGTTTTCAGGCTGTTTGGCTGTGTTCTGGAGGTTTTTCTTCCTAATGTTTTGCTGGCCACAGAGACTGGCAAAACGTTAGGAAGAAAAGCCTCATGAACATGGCCAAACGGCCTGAAAAACCCACAACAGCCATCGGATCCAGGCTATGAAAGCCTTCAAGAACACATAAAACATTTTAATTGTTCAGATTCCATCAGAGGTCTAACTTGTATTTTTCAAGCAAAAACGGAAGAAAACTGAAAGGATAAAGAAGAAGAAAAAATGTTGTGGCACCCTAAAGAATAACCGCTATACAGGGGTACCTCGGTTTATGAATTTAATGCGTTCTCTGGGACATTTCGTAATGCGAAAAATATATAAACCAAAAATGTCGTTTCCCATAGGAATGCATGCACGGGGGCGGCGCTATAAACCTCCCAGATGCAATGCATCCTGGGGAAACTTTCTTTTCATTGCAGAAAAAAAATTTATAAACCAAGGCATTATTTTCAGTGGATTTTCTTTCGTAAACCAAAAATTACATTAACCGAGGCATTCATAAACTGAAGTATGCCTATATTTTAATGTGAGCTTTAGTAGACAAGTCCACTTTCTCGGACCCTATTTGAGGGCATGAAAGGATGAAGATTTTCCTCAATGTTTGTTTGTTTGGCTGACAAACCTGTGACCCGTGAGGCGATAAGCCTGTGTACGCCCTTCTCTTTCTCTCACACCATTTAGCTCAAACTTGGGAGGGATGTGAAGGCATGTGAAGGCAGGAGGAAACAAAAAAATGGGGTACTGTCAGGAGAATGCAGGCTAGAAAGAAGAAGGAACAGTGCAAACAGTGAAGGAACGTGAAAGGACTGTGGTGGAGAATTAGGGTGTGGGCGAGGGACAGCCATCCCCACCTCCGCCTCCTCCAGAGCTGCCTGCAACTCCAGTTTCTCCGCCTCCAACTGCTTCCGCACTTTCTCAAGCTCATGGATGCTCTTGCCGGAGGCTCCAAGTTGCTCGGTGAGGTCGGAAATCTCCTCTGTCAAAAGAGAGAGGGGGGAAAGCATCAACTGTGCTTCTAGTGAGAAGAGCACAACATTCAGGGCGTGAGGGCCCCTGTCCGAGAAAGCCTTGGACCCCGAGTGAGGAAGCCTCACCCTGCAAGTTCTTATTTTCCCTCTTAAAGGTCTCCAGGTGCTCCAGAGACTCCTCGTAGGCGTTCTTCAGTTTGAAGAGCTCGGTGCTGAGGGAACGAGCCTCCTTTTGCGATGACTCCAGCTCCGTTTGGGACTCCTCAAACTTCTGCTTCCATTCGGCCAGGAGCTACGGAGGCCATCAAGAGAGACAGAGCGTTAAGAGCTTGAGAACGTGTTCTGTGGCTGCCATTTTGAAAGCTACTGGACAAGCCTAAAGATGGCTGCCATTTTGAAAACTACTGGACGAGCCTAAAGATGTCGGAACCATTGTGAGGGGAGAAAGAAAGAGACTCATTGCTTGCCCGTTCTGAAATGTTTAGGAAACGGGACCAAGCCAATTCAGGATGTTCCAACTGGACTATCCTATACGAGTGGAAATCTTTCTGTGCTTGAGGAAACAATAGCTCAGAATAATAGAATCATTGAGTTGAAAGGGGCCTATAAGGCTATTGAATCCGACCCCCTGCTCAAGGCAGGAATCCAAATAAGAACGGATACAACAGTTGGCTCTCTAATTTTCTCTCAAATGCCTCCAACATTGAAGCACTCACTACCTCCTAAAGTCATGGGCTCCGTTGTCGTACTGCTCTAACAGTTAAGACGTTTCTCCTGATATTCAGCTGAAATCTGGCATCCTATAACTTGAGCCCATTATGAAGTGTCCTGCACTCTTTGAGAACAGATCCTGCCCCCTCCTCTGTAGGATGACCTTTCAAGTGTTTGAAAAGTGCTGCCTAATAATTGAAAAATGGTAACGATTAATCATAAAGTTCTCTCTGCCAGGATTGTCAGGTTAGGACAGGCATTCCAACTATTTAGACTGGGGAAAATGTCCTTATGGAAACTGGAAAGCCAAACCATTAAATGAAATTCCTAAAACTAGATTAGGGGTGTAATTACAGAGGGATCATGACAGACTTCCTCAAAACACCATACAGAAATCTTTCCCAGTCTTGTCACAGGAGATAGTCCAGTTGGGGAAGAGGGAGACAGAACTTGAAGCACAAGTTACACAACATGTTTTATATATCAAGTTTGTGTTTTCTTTTCCACGAAGCTATTCCGACTTTGTTCCATGAGGAAGATCAAAAACACTGCTCCTTAAGTCAAGGTGGCCCACCCTAACCAAGCTTTAGAAACTGGCTGCATGTCTCTGTATCACTGCTAGGTGGAGCTAAAGTACTCTGTATGGCCACTAGGTGGAGACAAAGTGCTCTGAATCCCCACTGGGTGGCACCAAAGTGCCCACAATGCCATGCCCTCTCGCTCGCTCGCTCGCTCTCTGCCCACCGCTCCCAGGGTCTTCCCTCTGTTCTTCCCACCCTACTTTGTCAAAGTTCCTCTGCTTCTTATCCAAGGCAGCGGCCGCCGCGTTGGAACGCTCCACGTCCACCATGAGGTCTTCGATCTCGTTCTGCAGGCGGTGCTTGGTCTTCTCCAGCGAGGAACACTTGGCGTTCACGGCCTCCACCGCCTCCTCCGCGTCCTGAAGCCGCTGTGCCAGCTTCTTCCTGTGACGGGAGTGGGGGCGACATTGAGTCAACTGCCAAAGGAGGATCCCCATTCCCACAGCCAGGTAAGATAGGCCGGCCCTGCTGTTAAGCACAATGAGGCAGCTGCCTCAAGTAGGAGATTATGATTGTTAAGAAAGGACAGGAGATTGTTGAATATATAAAGTCTGTTGTATTTTTCCTACAAGGGATGGGAATTTTCTCCCTCAGATGCCAAAAAAACCACACCCTTGCATTTTCAGTCTAGTCAGACCCCCATATCAGCAGCCTCGGTATCCACTGATTCACTTATCCACCAATGTCCTACATTACTTTGGATCTTGACTTGGACGGTAGCTAGTTAAACATCTTTAAATGGTATCTACGTGATAAAAACAAGGATTTTTTTTTAAAAGAAAGGATGATGAGGAAAAAGTGAGGTCCATGGAATCTTAACGGTGATTCTTGCTTGCTATTCAAATGGAAAGGGGGGGCTTGAAAGAAACAAGAGGGGAGGGGAGAGAAGACTCTGAGGAACAGGAGAATGAAAGGCATGTGGAACCCCCAAATGAACTGGTGTGAAACGAAGAGTGGTAAACACAGCCTATGAGGGGAAATGTTGGGAGCAGTGTAGCAACGGGTCTGTGCTTAGTCTTGCTATGACGTGAGATGCAGTGAGCTGAAGACGCTTACTTGGCTTCCTCCAGTTCCTCAGTCCTCTGGATGGCGTCGGTCTCGTACTTGGTTCTCCACTGCGCCACCTCGGAGTTGGCCTTGGAGAGCAAGCGCTGGAGCTCCGCTTTCGCCTCAGACTCCTCCTCGTACTGTTCCCTCAGCAGGTCGCAGTCATGGCGGGCCGACTGGAGCGCGTGCGCCAAGGCGTTCTTGGCCTAAGAGTTAGAGGGATGCGTATACACAGAGGGTGACCCTGAGACCCAATCTAACCTGTATTTAATCTTCTCTTCGAGATCTCTTTTCCCCCCTCAGCTTGGTCCCACAGCCTTCAAGAGTTCCTTACTTTAGCTTCTTCCTCCAGTTGTCTCTTTAGATCTTCCAGTTGTTGGGTGTAAGTCAGTTTCCCTCTTGTGAGCTGGCTTATCAAAGCCTCCTTTTCATCCAACTGGCGGGATAGTTCCCCTGTAAAGAGGAATGATCAGTCACATGGGGTTGAAAGAATCTCTGGAAATTTTATCTACGGGGCAGAATTTTCAGTGTTTTTTTTTTTCTTTTCATCTAGGTCAGCAGCCATTTTGAGCCATGCCGTGAAGGGTTATTTCCTTGCGGATTATTATGAACGGGGTGGACCATGAGGGGAAAAAATTGAATAGTTCGAAATGTGGTACTGGAGGATAGCTTAGAGGATATTCTGGACTGCCTGAAAGAGGAACAAGTGAATCCTAGATCAAACAAGCCTGAACTTTCTCTGCAACCAAAATGATGAAACTGAGGCTGCTGTACTTTGGGCACATCATGCAAAAACTAGAGTTGCTAGGACAGGCAATAATGCTAGTAAAAGTCGAAAGCAACAGGAAAAAGGAAGACCCAATGACAGATGGATTGATTCAATAAAGGAAGTCACAGCCTCGAGTTTGCAAGACGTCAGCAGGGCTGTTGATGATAGCAGATTGTGGAGGTCACTTATTTATTGGGCCACCTTAAGCTGGAGAAATCCTGACAGCAGATAATGCAACAGCAATAAGCATGAAGTAAGGAATAATGGATGTTAGAAATCTAGCAAGAAAAGTTAGTTAAGAAACGATAGACGAAGGGCCATAGCTCAGTGGTCAAACATGTCCGTTGCACGAGGGAGGTCCAAAGTTCAATCTTTGGTATTGCTGAACAGGGCTGGGGAAAAACTCCCATCTATAACTCTGAAAGGCTTCTTCCCGTCTGCATTGGCTTAGGGCAACTACCCATGTTCCTAAGGATATTTGAAAGGTCGGAAAAGAAGAAAGTTGGAAAATGTGCCTCGTGCTCACCATTCTCAGTGTGGAGCTTGGCCCGCTGACTCGTGAGGTCGTGGACCATTCGCTGAGTCTCTTCGGACTTCGTCCGGTGCTCGTTCATTTGGTCTTCCAGAGTTCGGCACATTTTCTCCAGGTTGGCCTGAAACCCAGCAATGGTGTGATTTAGAAGGGAGGCGGGAAGGAACCCTAAAGATGATTTAAAGGAACCATGGATGGATGGATGGATGGATGGATGGATGGATGGATGGATGGATGGATGGATGGATGGATGGATGGATGGATGGATGGATGGATGGATGGATGGATGGATGGATGGATGGGTTGTCTCAGAAAGAAAAAAGAAAAGGTGAAATGGAAGAAGTTGAATAAAAAGAAGGGCAGGGGAAATGAAGGAAGAGGAGAAATCAAGAAAACAGAAGGAAGAAAGACCAATAGAAGGGATTTTAGTATGAAGGCAACAAGGAGAAATTACACCATTACTTTAATTCTGAAATGAAAGGTGTTACCAATCCAACGTGAACCTCTCCAAAATTTACATCCTTTCCTCTTCCCAAATTAGCTGATTTCATGCCTTCAGCTCCCTTCTCCAAACTTTGACCCTATCAAAAACTTCCATTCTACTCCCGAATCTTCTTTAACATTGGACCCGCCGCTAAAAATTAGCTCCGCCCTGCCCTCTTGACTTCCACCCTCTCTCCAGCCTCGCCAATGGAGCCCTGCCTCCCTTGGGTGGACACCAAACCTTGGCTTTCATCAGCTGCTCCATGTTGGAGGTGATGTCGTCCACTTCCAGCTTCAGCTCGCTCTTCTCCTTCTCCAGCTTCTGCTTCACCCGCTGCAGGTTGTCGATCTGCTCGCCCAGCTCCGCCACCGAGTCGGCGTGCTTCTTGCGCAGGGTGGCCGCCGTGGCCTCGTGCTGCAGGGTGGCCTCCTCCAGGTCCCGCCGCATCTTCTGGAACTCAGTCTCCCGCTTCTTGTTCAACTCGATCTGCACCGACGTGGCCCCGCCGGCCTCCTCCAGTCGCTCGCTGATCTCCTCCAGTTCCCGGGAGAGATCGGAGCGTTGCTTCTCCACCTTGGCCCGGGAGGTGCGCTCGGCCTCCAGCTCCTCTTCTAACTCTTCGATCCGTGCCTATGGAAAGGAGAAGCCATTGTTTTAAGGTGTGGGGTTCATGTGACCTGTTGGCCTTATATGGCCCAGCCTATTGGTGTAGCCCCATTTATTTCCGAGACCCTTCAGATTCCTTCCGTGTTAAAAAAAAAATATGTAAAATAATAATTCAGCTGCGGGGGGGAAAGTGGATTTCCATTCCAGAAAATCTCCAGAACTGATCCTTTAAATCAAGGTGCAAGTTCCCATCCAACACCTTACCTTGATTTACCTCCCGGTTGAGTCCAAAGAGTTTGACCGGCAAAGCGATTTCATTTCCAAGGAGGGTGGTATTTATATATATATATTACTTTAATTTATTTACCGCTTGCTTAGTGCCGAATGCACTATTCTGGGAGGTTTACAAACAGTTAAATTAGAACTACAGCAAAAGAAAACACTAAAATATCATGCCCAGAATTTTAAAAAGCCTAAAAACTAGGAAAAAAAAAAACAAGGATGCAGTCAATTCTCATCCTGAAGTGGAAACAGGAGGTGGGAAGTTCAACCAGAGTTGGGGAGTCGGAGATTTCCGGGCCTCTCTTAGGGTGGCCACATGGAAGACGTGTTATGATCCATGATAGACACATGGGTCAAGAATTGGGCTCATAATACATGGTTTGCCACCTCCTGCTTTACAAAGAGGTTGAAAAGCATACCCCTGAAATTTTTACACTCAAGTTTCTAAAAGCTTCCATGGTGATACGGAGAGTAATAACATTTCAATGCCAAGAAGCTCATGTTTTGGATAAAACTCTAGGGCCTAAACCCCATTCTTAATTCTAACTAGAGCAGGCCAACTGAATCAAGGGGATTTTCAGTAAATCAACACTCATGTAGATTCCATCTATTCAATGGGTCTACTTTCACTGGGAACAAACTAGATTTAGACCCTTATTTCTACAAAGGCCCATTTGAGTCCAGTCCTGTTGTTCTAGATTGTTTTGGTCCAGATTTTGCCTGGGGACATTGGCCAGGATTCTTCTTCTCACTGAGCAGAGCGTAACACAGGATTGCATCACTCAACACAAGCATTGGCCTTGTGCGAGCGGAGGGGCGTTTTCTTGGGAGAAATCCCTGCTTACAGGACACAAGCATTAGTGTAAGCAAATTCCATAGTCTGATGGAACCTTCTTCCCAACCAACAGAAACTCATTCACGGTATTGGTCTACATGAGGGGTGGGAATGTCCAAATCCTGGATATTTTACCTGCAGCTCTTTGAGCTTCTTCTGAAGTTGGATGCCCAAGGACTGCTCGTCTTCAATTCGAGCATTCAATGCGTTGAGCTCAAAATCTTTCCTGGGGGGAGGGAGACAAGAACCAGTTTGGGTCCAGCAATGGGACTGACAGGAGCAGCACACAAGCCCAGAACGAGGGACACACGGGAGAGAATAATGGTATTGGCAACCCTACTTCTTCAGCTTCTCGTCCAGCTGCTGCTTGTCGTTCTCCAAGTCCATGATGCTCTCTTGGGTCAACTTTAAGTCGCCTTCCAGCTTCCTCTTAGCCCTTTCCAGATCCATTCGGATTTTCTTCTCCTGCTCCAGGGAACTCTCCAGCTGTTGAACCAAGAACACAAAACATCTCCCAACCATCAGCTAAGTACAGTGGTGCCTCGCTTCACGATTGCCCTGCATTACGACGAATCTGCATTATGACGATCTTTTTGTGATTGCAATTGCGATTGCAAAACGATGGTCTAAATGGGGGAATTTCGCTTTGCGATGATCGATTCCCTGCTTCAGGAGCCGATTCTTCACAAAACAACGATTTTCCAACAGCTGATCGGCAGTTTCAAAATGGCCACCGGGTAAATAAAATGGCTCCCCGCTGTGTTTAGGGATGGATTCCTTGCTATACAGGCAGCGAAAATGGCCGCCGTATGGAGGGTCTTTGCTGGACGATGAGTTTTAAGCCCATTGAAATGCATTGAAATGCGTTTCAATGGGCTTTTTATTTTTGCTTTACGATGTTTTCGCTTAATGGTGATTTCCCTGGAACGGATTATCGCCGTTAACTGAGACACCACTGTAAGAGCAGCAACTCCTCAATCCAAACTGATTTGGTGACACAAGACAAACACTGTCTGCCTGGAGTGTTAGTGCCGAGGCCCGTCTACTCACATCGTCCACCTGCTGCTCCAGTTTGACCCTGGCTTTGGTTAAAGTGTTGGCTTTGTCCTCCTCAGCCTGCAGGTCGTCCAGAGCTTGCTGGTGAGCTTCCTGGAGTGCTTTCTTCTCCTTAGTGAGCTTGATAATGATCTCATCCAAGCCAGCCATCTCCTCTGTGAGATTCTTGACCTAACGGCGCATTAGGATTGAGAGCATTAGCTAGTTTAGGCAGCCCAATTAAAATGAACATTTGAGCATGGGACCTCTGTTCCTCTTGCCATCTCATCATCTCTAAGGAAAAGTGCACAGTACAATGTTTTGTACACAGTAGGGCTCTCATAGCCCTGGGCTCTGAAAATATCCGCAGGATGAAAACATTAAAAAGATTAAATGAAAAAAAAACTAGAAAAAAAAAGTATTTTCACGATGTATTTACCAGAACTGGCCACTAGTGGATGCCAACGACCATGCTATGAATTGTTGTCACTGAAATAAATAGCATGGTCTCTAGCTCCATCTGGTGGCCGGTTTTGGTAATAAATGGTTTAATTTTTTTTCTGGATTTGTTTTCTTTTACGATGCTTTCTATAACATTTGCTATTATATGCAGTTTTCAGCACCCACGAGGGAGCTTGGAACCAATCCCCCATGGATATGGGGGTCATGTTGTACAAAATTGGCATGTTCATTCGCTGGTATTGTTTGTTAGAGAGTCCTTTTCCTCAGTTTTGCCTGTCACTTAGCATGCCTGCCAAACCTGATGTACTTAACTTGACTGCGTCTACCTCAGGCAAAACCTAGTCTACACAGTGACTGCTTTACCTTCATCGAACCCTCATGGCTCAGATCTGGCAGGGCTGGATGTCATTAACTCTCCAACCTCTCTCACCAGCGGAAGTCGTTCAAACCTCTCCTTTCTT
The DNA here is from genome assembly GCF_051106095.1 of Pogona vitticeps. Lineage (NCBI taxonomy): Eukaryota > Metazoa > Chordata > Lepidosauria > Squamata > Agamidae > Pogona > Pogona vitticeps. The sequence continues at coordinate 118,510,531 of NC_135788.1, forward strand.
GAAATAACGCAACCCATCCCAGTTTGTTGACTCTAGAAAACTGTTAAGCTGCTCCTTGCTGAGACCACTCTCCATCCATCAAAACCCCATGAGAAACAAGGCCACATCAGTCGGGCTGTTAACAACGCCATGTCATTCAGGCATGTCACACTGTGAAGACCCTCAGCCTGGCTTTGCTCCTCCTGGATCATTAAACTTCAGCTAACACGGCCAAAGAACTTTCAGAGACCAAATCAGCCTAACGTTAAGGTCACACACAGGTAGCCTGAGATATATACAGTAAACTGCTAATTCAGTGGTTGTAATGACCTCGAAGATTAACCCCACAGGTTTTGTGGCTGACTATTGCAGTGGGACTTTAGTGGTCTCCAGGAAAGTGGCTCTCTTAATCACAGCCGGAACCACTGAATTAAATGCAATGGACAGGAGAGAGTTCCAGCATTACTCACTTCAACAATTCAAAGAACCATCCACCTACACAATCCCCATTCAGTCCTGCTGGTGTCAACAAAACTCATTAGACTTCTTAATGAAGACCTTTTGGGGACTGACTCAAATGTCGCCTTCCTTTCTTCGTCCTTACTTTATTCTCCGTTGCATGCTTCTCTTTCTCCACCTTAGCCAGGGTCAGCTCAAGATCGTCGATATCCTTCTTCAGCTCCGAACATTCATCTTCCAGCTTCCGCTTCTTGGCCGTCAGTTCGGCGTTCATCTCCTCCTCGTCTTCCAGTCGTTCTGTCTGTTCCTTTACCTTGGCTTCTAGCTGGATCTTGTTTTTGATCAGCTGGTCGCAACGTTCTTCGGCGTCAGCAAGATTGTCTTGCTCCTAAGGAAGAACCAAAAAAATTGTGAAGATGAAGCGCAGAAGCGGGGGGGGGGGGGGTTCCAGCTCTGCAACCAGAAAGGGATAAAACATTATCCTTCCCCAGAGGCATTGCTTCAAAGCTTTTGTGTCTGCGAAATCAAGCTGCGAACGAATCCTGCACTGATCTTCTGATGGTCACTGAATGAACAAAAGCGTGGAACATACAGAGCTGCAGAAGTCATGCTCCTAATTATGAAGCTGCTGTCTCACGTGTTCCTGACCTAAAACACCCAACGTTTTGGACACTTAATTTTGAAAAACCCTCCTTGAAAGCCAAGCCATGACTTCCATTTGAACACTCCTCCACAAGGTTGGGAGCGCATCACTTACAGCCTGAAGTTGCAACTGGAGGTCATTTTTTTCTTGCAGTAAAGACACCATCTTCTCCTCCAACTCTTTCCGACGAGCTTCCGACTTCTCCAGCGCTTCCTTTAATTTGCTGAACTCTTCCTTCATGGCCAGCATCTCCTTCTCAGTCTCCGCGCTCTTCAGCAGTGGCTTGATCTTGAAGAACAGTTTCATCCAGGGCCAATTCTTCACTCCCATGAACGCCCGGATGTTGTACTGGATCACAAGGAGCGATTCTCTGCATAGACGCAACACACGCACAGAGGAAAGGAAAAAGAAAACGTCAGTGTCCCAAATGCAGAAAATGCCACTCCACAATACGGAAGACCTTCCCTTCCTTCAGCAGATGTTCTATGAAAATAAAATAAAAAGAAAGTTAGCTTCCCCACGTTAAGTCTCATAACCAAGATTGCAATTTGTGCTTATTCCACAGATTTTGACCATGGAAGTTTAAAATTCAGCATCCCAGGGACCTCCCCTTTCATAAAGTTTTTAGTCCTTAAGACTATGCAGATGGGATTGATAGGAAATACTAAAATTTCAGAACGTGAGGGTGCCGTAAAATCCCTTCCTTCTTAAAAACCGATCAGATGCCTTGGTTGTGCTATGGGGCACACTGTGGGGCTGCATTAGGCCCGGGCATCTCGTTTCCCAACTCAAGAATGCAGTAAGGGAAGAGCAACGTGTGATACAGTTGGAGGGATCAGCCCTGAGAGCTGGACATAATCTGCTGCTGATATTTCTGATCAAGAACTCCCTTCCTGCTCTCTTGCGCTCTCTCTGAGCCATCAGATATGTTTTTACTTGGAGATGTCAAGAATTAAACATGGGACCTTCTCTGTGTCTAGTTTAGATTTCAATGCAAATATGTTCGTTTTTGCTGTGCTTTAATCATCATCGTCATGTGCTATCAAGTCTGACTTATGGCAACCCTTTCCAAGTCGAGAGTACTCAGAAGTGGTTGACCGTCCCCTTTTTCTTCGGGGGTGCCCTGGGACTCTGCAGCTGGCCCAAGGCCCCCCAGGCTGGCTCTTCTCTCAGGAGGCACCGGGGGGGGGAATCGAACTCCCAACCTCTGGCTTGGCAGCCAAAGTCCTAAACCGCTGAGCTATCCAGTTAGCCTGCTGTGATTTAGATCGTGTTTTTACCCTTTCCATTAAGGTCTTCATAAGAATTATTGCTGGGTCTTTCAATCTCAGTGTGTACTTATTCTTAAGTGAGCTTACATGACAATTTAAATTTTGTACTGCCTTGTTCCTGAATTCTCTTGAGGGGTTGTTCCAAGTTTTGTTTCCTGAAGCTGCGAGCCCTTTTGAAATTTCAGCAGGGGGGAAGTGGCGTACATCTGAGGAGGCAGGGATTCGAAGAGCATCCGTTACAAAAACAGATTATGAAAATAGATATTATAGTAGTTTCTGTTTGTCTTGGTTCTTAATTGATTTTTGGTGTACGTAAATAGAATTTGTTCCATAAATTTAAACTTAAATGGTCCCCATCCTCACTTATCTCCATTCTGGCAGGTATCCATAAGAACAGTAGATGTCCTTCTAAATCTTGACAGCTTCCAAAAGGATAAGAGTGGGAAAGACACTCAATGTACTGGCGTGCAAAGCATCCCCAGAGCCTTCCTCCAATATTTTATTTAGCTAGCCTTTCATTCATTTATTCACAGCGCTTTTTTTTTTACTCCGTTACATAAAGCTTCTCAAAGCGAGGTCAATGGAAAAAGACCTAAATACTTCTTAAAATTCAAATTCTAGTGATAGATCAAATACCTGAAATTCATAAACAAAACCATCAGAAACCACGGGGATCCTTTAAAAGCACAGCTGGATAACAGCATTTTTAAACTGGCTTTGAAATAATGGCCAGAATCCTATTAATGTCTGCACGTCGGCATAAATAAGCCGTGCAAATGGATGCAGCGAATTCCTGTTCGTTAAGAAACCGGGGCCTGTATTTCTCGTCGCATGTCGGTCGTGCAATTAGAAATAAAAGTGCAGAGTTCTTAACTAGCGGCACTTTAAGACAGTGATTTACAGCTATGCCACTAGACTTAACAACGGCATGCATAAATAAGGGGGTTCTTTCCACCCTTAGTCAACTGGGCAAAAGAAAAGGCCCGTGGATCTGTTTTGTGAGGCTCACACCGGAAGACCCTATTTCTTATGGGATATCAAGATGGCATTCGTGTTTTTTTCCTCCACTGAAATACAGGAGCATATCCATGGTGAAGCTTACTTTCGTTCCATGATCTTCCTGACTTCTATCCTGGCAAGGACGCCGCGAGACTGGGCCTGGATGCGGGTGATGATGCGAGAGAGGCGCTCGTCCCTCATCTCCTCCAGCAGCCCCAGAAGTCCTGCTTTGAAGAAAACCTAGCGAGAGAAGGACAGTCTTAGGACCTTCTCGTTCCCAGCGGGGCAAGACCCAACCAACATGAGAAAGACTCTGCCCGTCTCGTAGAGGGAGTGGCAAAGAACAGTCCCGCCCTCGCCTCACCTTGGTGTGTCCGAACTTGTATTGGTTGTGGTCAATATCTAGGGAGCTGAGCAGCTTCTCGGCACCCTTCCTGCTGTCGATGAACTGGCCCTCAGGGATGGCAGCTGGATTCAGGATGCGATACCTGGGGATAAGAAAGGACGCCCCTTTCTGTTTTCAGCTCAACCTGCCTTCTTTCTTTATCTAACGACCGTGGTGTGAATAGAATATTCGGTGGTCCCCAACCTTGGGGCCTCCAGATGTTCTTAGACTACAACTCCCAGAAGTCCTCACCACCACCTCTGCTGACCAGGATTTCTGGGAGCTGAAGTCCAAGAACATCTGGAGGCCCAAGGTTGGGGACCACTGGAATACATCATGGCCTCACGATATCACAAAATTCGGAGTTTGGAGGCTCTCCACGTTCTCCTTCCTTCATGCTGGAACTAGAAAGGGTGTTTCCCTGCCCTGTAAGGGCGAGGAGCTTCCCATTCTGCTGTGAGCCTTCCGTGATGTAAGGCTGCCCCCTCCCCAACATGACCTCTGGCCCCCGCCACTCCAGTTTCCTCCCATTGAAGGCTGAGGCTCACCTTTGTCGGAAGTCCCCGTAGAGGATCCGGTTGGGGAAACCCTTCCGACAGATCCGAATTCCCTCCAGAACCCCATTGCACCGCAGCTGGTGCATGACCAAGGGGTTATTCATGACACCTGAGGGAGATGTGGGGAGGGGGGAAAAAAGAACCAAAAAGGATGTGTGTGGAGGGAAGAAATAGCTCATTATCTTCTAGGGTGTGGGGATGATAGGAACTGGAGTCCAATCTCTCTGATGGTCCCCCAGAGTGGAGAAGGCTAGCATAAGGAACCGTCCAACACTATTGATCCTTCTAGACCTAAGTTTTGGCAATCGATTTCTAGTCTTGGGCAGACGTTGCTCCTTTCATTCCTGTAACTTATTGGACCGGTGGGGTTATGATTGGACACAGAATTATATTCCTGTGAAAGAATGGGGAGCAGGAGAACCTCAAAACACATTATAAGGAGAAGACCTGAAATCTCACCTGGAGACTTTGTCTCATTGGGAATGATGCAGCGCACAAAGTGTGGGTGGGTGGACCGTAGATTGGTCATCAACTTGTTGAGGTTCTCCTGGAGAAGGAAAGAAGGATGATGTATTGAAATGGAAAGAGAGGAGGAAGGAAGGAACGGTGAAGCATGGGAGCAAGCAAACAGATGGTGTGGCTTTAGCTGGATAGGATGGGATCGAAAAATAAGTGCGGACAGTCAGGAATAATTTAATATATTCTCGAAGGCTTTCACAGCCGGAATCCGATGGTTGTTGTAGGGTTTTGTTTGGGGATGTCTGGCCGTGTTCTTGAGGTTTTTCTTCCTAATGTTTCACCAGTCTCTGTGGCCGGCATCTTCAGAGGACAGGAGTCAGAACTCTGTCTGTGTTCTGGTGTTGTGTGTGGGATAGTTGAGTAGTATTTGTAGCTGTGGGATCAGCTTTTTGTCCTTTTCAGGAGATGGGGTGATTATGGTGATCGGCTACAAATACTGAACTGTCCTATACCAGATCACAGACAGAGTTCTGACTCCTGTCCTCTGAAGATGCCGGCCACAGAGACTGGTGAAACATTAGGAATAAAAACCTCAAGAACATGGCCAGACAGCCTGGAAAACCTACAACCACCATCACTAATTTAATACTTGGAAGCAAACAACACCCAACTTGGTTCTAACTGTGAAAACGTTCGGTGGTCTCTCCTTAAAGGACGCTTGGAAGAGAGGAGCAGTGTCGCCTTGGACATCAGGGAGGCACCCTATGAGAAGCCGTTGTGGATTTCCCAAACCACCCACTCTCCTTCTTGCTGTCTCATTTCTTTCTGACCACTGCACAAGAGTCCTTGGAGTCTCCTTACCCGGTGAAGGGCCGACACCGTCTGGAAGGAGGAGCCCTTCTTCTTATGAGTCATTTTCCCCTTGCCAGACTCCACAGCTGTTGGGAGGTAGAGAGAAGAAACAACAGACATCAAGCAACAGATCCTAGAATCATAGAATCGTCGTGGGGTTGGAAGGGACCTTAGAGGTCTTCTAGTCCAACCCCTTGCCCAAGGCAAGAGACCTCCTACCATCCTGGACAGAGGGCTGTCCCATCTGTTCTTGAACACCTCCAGCGATGGGGCACGTGAGAATGTTTTTAGACCTAAGGGGTGTAGGTCCCCCCACTAATTTGTAACCCCACTGGGAGCTGAGCTGCAGCTCCCCTCGTCTGCACACAGCACAGCCACCAGAGAGGATGTCTGAAGATGATCAGGGTCGTTGTGGAAGATATCCAGAGGGCATGTCATGGAGAAAAGCTGGCTTAAAATTCGTTACTAAATCTATATACAGATATATTGGTCAAACATAGAAAGCAAATGGTCCATTTAACCCGAATCTTCTACCAATAGCTATGAGTGGCCTTGCCAAGCTTTTCCCAATTTACCTGATCCTCTTTTTTAGTTGGCGATGCCCAGGCCACAGATATAACCTTCTGCACATTGACATAATTGCCCCTCTCCTGAGCTATGGCCCTTCCTGTTAACTTTCTGAGGATCTCAGGCCACAGTAACCATGGTTTGCTAAGCCCTATTTTCCCCTCAACAGTCCTCTGAGGTAGGCCTCGTCTAGAAGAAAAAGTGAGGCAGAGTGTTCATTCTGAGGGCTCCAAGTTTGTTTCATGGCTTCATGAAGCTGTTAAGGTCTCCTTCTTATCAGACAAAAAGGTCTAAGACTTTATCCGCTGAGCCACGTGGGCTAAATCAAGCGTTATAGCTCATAATGACCCGATGCTGAGGCGCGTTGGGTTCTGTTCCCACTTCATGAACTAGATTGGAGTTTCGGAAGACCAAACTAAGAAAAAAAGCACCATTTCCATCTCCCCTACTCCCCCCTTTTCACCCCTTCCCTTACGCGCATCTGCTCCAGCGTAGTTGGCGAAAAGATTGGCCAGGAGCTTCAGAGACGACTTTTGATAGAGGCCCACCACCGTCTCGTTGAGAGGGTCTTTGTTCTTCTGCAGCCAGCCGATGATATTGTAGTCAACCGTGCCGGCGTAATGCATGAGGGAGAAGTGGGCCTCCGGCTTGCCCTTGATGTTCCGTGGCTTCCCGAAGTTCGCTGACTTTCCCAGATGGTTGTCGAAGAGCTTAGCCTTGAACGTCATGTCCGTGGCCTTGGGGAACATACACTCCTCTTCTAGGATGGACATGATACCCATTGGCTGCGGACAAGAGGAGAAGACGTCACCGACGGAAGGGGAAATGCCACCTGGCTATATCCACCCTGTGGAGACACACTAAGAGTAGCTGTGTTTACTGTTAGCTTTAGAAACAGGTGCTGTGATGATGGCAACTATAATTTAGCATACCGGCTCAGCGTGGAGGCTCTGAACCATAAATCTTTACCTTCACATGATTCCAGATGGGCCACTTCTACCTACAACCTGCCCCGTGACTCGGCCGCTCTGCAATGGTCATACTCGAGACATGACAGAAAAGACGTTGTTTTATGATGGAGGCCACAGGAAACAACGTACCTTCTCGATGAGGTCGATGCAGGCCTGCAGGTCCATCCCAAAGTCAATGAACACCCACTCAATGCCTTCCTTCTTGTACTCTTCCTGCTCCAGGACGAACATGTGGTGGTTGAAGAACTGCTGCAGCTTCTCATTGGTGAAGTTGATGCAGAGCTGCTCAAAGCTGTTGAACTTGGTGGAGAAGAAGAGAATCAAGGACAGAACAGTTAATGGTGGTCAACGTCTCCCTGACATTAGTCTTCTCAGTAAGTAATTCTGCCAAAGACTTCTGGTTCTGCAGGAAGCTCTCTTAGAAGCAATGTAATTTTGTACAGGTTCCCCAGGGCAGGCAGATGGATGGATGGATGGATGGATGGATGGATGGATGGATGGATGGATGGATGGATGGATGATGGATGGATGGATGGATAATGGATGGATGGAGGGAGGGAGGGAGGGAGGGAGGGAGGGATGGATGGATGGATGGATGGATGGATGGATGGATGGATGGATGGATGGATGGATGGATGGATGGATGGATGGATGGATGGATGGATGGATGGATGGATGGATGGATGGATGGAGAGAGAGAGGGATGGATGGGTGGGTGGGTGGGTGGGTGGGTGGGTGGATGGATGGATGGATGGATGGATGGATGGATGGGTGGGTGGGTGGATGGATGGATGGAGAGAGAGAAGGATGGATGGATGGATAGATGGATGGATGGGCCATCTTGGCTTGGAAGGACAAACTGAAGAAGATGACATTTTCTTCCCCCAAAGTCCATGTTGTCCGGTTTCCGCCAGCTATACAAGATGGACCATCCACGTACCTGTTAAAAAAATTTGTAAACCCGGATTATCTAACAAGAAATCACTCACATCAAAGATCTCAAAGCCAGCAATGTCCAACACCCCAATGAAATACTGTCGTGGCAGCTTGGTTTCCAAGGTGCTGTTGATTCTTGTGACCATCCAGCTGAACATTTTCTCATAGACTGACTTTGCCAGGGCCCCGATGGCATAGTACACCTGTTAGGCAATGGGAAGAAGGTTACATCTTGGAAAGAGATGACTCCTGAAGCTTCACTTCACCCTTTCAGAATGGTGCCGAATTTAGCAATGTGGGAATTTAGAACCCCAATATTTTTATAAGACTTTTCTAATATTCTCAAACATCCTTATATTTGGAACAGAACAAACATGATAGTAAACAACAACCACAGTGAAGACCCCAAAAATGACAGATCCATTCATTCAGGCTAAGACTTCAATGAATAACTTAACCATCCTAGTCTTGAATTAAGGTCAACATCTCCTCTTTTTTTTTTTTTTGTATGTAGTAAAGGTAAAGATTCCCCTTGACAATTAAGTCCAGTTGTGTCTGACTCTGGGGGCCGGTGCTCATCTCCGTTTGTAAGCCAAAGAGACAGCGTTTGTCCGAAGAGAGTTTCCGTGGTCACGTGGTGGCATGACTAGACACAGAATGCCGTGACCTTCCCACTGAGGTGGTACTATTCATTGACTTGCCTTTGCATGCTTTTGAATTGCTAGTTTGGCAAGAGGTGGGACAAGCCATGGAAGCTCACCCCGACTCTCAGATTTGAACTGCCAACCTGTCGATGGATGGCCCAGTGACTCAGTGGTGTAACCTGCAGCGCCCTCTTGGTATGTCCCCTTTTTTGTACGTAGGAAGCTCCTAATTTTTTAAAAAAACTGATGCTAAGAAGATACAATAGGACCATAGCTGAACATTAATGTTGGCTGGTAATAGATGGGTGAAATGTCAATCTCAGCTGGTCTTTGGAGAATTAACCAGCATTCACATATTCTCATAGAAAAGCCTTGAAGTTTCAAAACATTCAAATGAAAAGAAAGTGAAACTCATAGATTTCCCCCGAGCCTCTCTGAATGTCAAAACTGGGTTGCTTCCTGCTCTTATTTCAAGGTCACGGGAAGAAAAAAAAAACAATCCAACCCTCCTTTTCCATCCAGAACTACCCATATTTTCCATGTATACTTCTGTCTAAAATCTTTAGACTCAAAATTGAGGGTCGTCTTATACACGGAGGTAAGCTGGGGAGAGAACAAAAACAAGTGGAGAGGAAAGCAGGGATCAAAGCGATCCTGCAGGGCTTTGATCCCTTTCCCCCTACACTTGCTAAGTCCCACTTAGATTTCTTAATTTTGGGTTAGAAAAGTGGGGGGGGGGTGTCTTATACATGGGGGCGTCTTATACACAGAAAAAAATACGGTAAATTGTTCTGACCTGCTGGACATTTTGCCCTTTGGTGACGTACTCATTCCCTACTTTGACTCTTGGGTGGCAGAGGCCTTTGAGCAGATCAGCTGAGTTGAGACCCATCAAGTAAGCTGATTTGTCGGCTTCTGCAAATACAGAGTAAAACGCTGGGTTAAACAAAGGTCGCAACCTTGCATGCTGCTTTTGATCAGGTCAACCGGGGGGTGGGGAGAAAGGTATCTTTCAGAAAGAAAGGCTGGTAAAATCCTCTGCTGTACCTCATTACCTTGCTTGAGGAGGCTTTAGGTATGCCCAGCATTCAACAGAAGCCCAGAATCTGAGTTTTCATTTTAACATCAAGTTTCTAGTCCTTCAGAGACTATAAAGGATGTCCAGGTGGAGAACGTAGGTCAAGCCCCATTGATTTCAATGGAGGTATTCTTAGTATACCAAAATCAAAGCTGGTAAGTCATATGTTCGGTTTAATACATTAATATTAAACTAGTTCCTTTCCTGTGAAGCAGGGAGAACACCTCCAACCTTAAGAAACGGATGTTTTGAAAGGAACATTAATCATTTCAAAACATGACTTTTAAAAGCTCATTCCCGAGATGCCTTAGCTAGCGTGTCCCTCTGTTTAAAGCAGAAATGATGATTTTAGCCTTAATTTGTTACATGGACATGTTACGTCCAAGCGGCGGTCTAAACCTGGATGCAAACCGATGCATCGTCAGCTCACTAACGAGACACAGAGTCTTTGAAAGACTTCCTGCTTTCTGATCCTTCCTTGGGCCGCCTTTAGCCGTGCACCCGTTGCTTGTTTTAGAAACGTTTTGCCAAACCTTCCGTTCCGTCAGGCTCCGCTTGCTCCTCACGCTGCTTCTGCTTGAATTTCATATTCCCGTAGTGCATGATGGCTCCCGTCAACTTGTAGATGGAATTTTTCTCTTCCTGGGTGAAGCCTAAGATGTCAAAGGCACTCTGCATCGGAAAGAAAAGAGAAAAGGATTGTCTATCGGCCCAGGAGCAACCAAGGTCGGGCGCCGATGCATTGTTCAACTTTAGAGCCTCTGTCCCATCGCTGGAATAAACCAGGTACAATGGTGTCTCGCTTAATGACATTAATTCGTTCCAGCGAAATCGCTGTAGAGCGAAAACGTTGTAAAGCGAAATTAAAAAGCCCATTGAAATGCACTTAAAACCGTTCAATGCGTTCCAATGGGCTGAAAACTCACAGTCCAGCAAAGATCCTCCATAGGAGCGGCCATTTTCGGTGCCTGTACAGCGAGGAATCCGTCCAAAAACACAGCGGGGAGCCATTTTGAGCACCCGGTGGCCATTTTGAAAACCCGACAATCAGCTGTTTTGATTGTCGTAATGCGAAGAATCGGTTCCCAAAGCAGAGAACCGATCTTCGCAAAGCGAAAAAAAAACCATTTAAAACATTGTTTTGCAATTGCAATTGTGATTGCAAAAACATCATCGTAAAGCGGATTCATCGTTATAGGGGGCAATTGTTAAGCGGGGCCGACTGTATTTTTTTGGATTCAGGTGAAAGCCACATGGAATTTAGCCCAAATTCCAAACTTTCCTTGCAATGTGTTTATCCTCACCTTGCCACCTCGGACATCCTGGTGCCGCTGCTGTTGCTGCCTTCCCTATCATGTGGCAAGAGGGCGGGCACCAGATTTTTCAGCAAGCCCAACACTTTTATTGATTTGTTTATTTTATTTCCGCTGTCTGGTGGCAGGAATTTAAAAAGAAAGCCGGTGGGGGCGTCCACAAAGGCCAAAGCGATGCCAATGAATCAATTCCACCTTTGGCCCCCGATGGTCAGACCTCCGGCAACAGAGGAGAAACATTCACTTCCTGGACACAATGCTACACATGCTCACGTTCCTTGTGTTTATGCTAAAACTGGCATTTAAAAAAAAAGAGAGAACCTTTTTTTGCCAGTGGAAGTGAGCCCATAGAATGCCTTTCCAACAGCAGTACTCACGTCCGTTGCTAACAGCTCCTCTGCATCATCAATGGAGGGCACTGTTGTCTCTCCTTGAGAGATGAAGGCATAGTCATAGGGGTTGTTGGTGATCAGCATCATGTCTAGAAAGGGAGACATTGCGATAGGTTGGCGGGGCAAAGAGGTAAGGCAAACAGGGCCATTTCCTATTGGTTCTCCCACTACTGGACAACTCAGGGGTTTAAGAACTTGACTACGGAGCCAGAGGTTGGGGGTTCGATTCCCCACTGGGCCTCCCTGAGAGGGGCCAGTATTGATGATCCCTAGGATCGCTTCCAGCATTGTAGTTCTACCGTAAGATGATGATGATTGCCAAATAACAAGCATGGGTCCAGATTAAGATAGCTTGTCTTCAAAAGAAGATGGAACTCAATGTGATCGACATGGCCAAATCAAGGCAGGAAATGGTGGAGAAATTCTTAGCCACCGACTGTGAACTCCAAAAAATGGCTGGAGGGGACCCGTCACAAACTATCGGAATTGGTGGTGGATTGGTTTTGTTCTAAGATAAATACAGAAGATCTGGCTTCTGTTAATAGGATTGGAAGGGATATGTCAACTCAACAAGACAAGGGAATGGGAGGCCTTATAATCTAGTCATATATTTGACACCCATCCCCTGAGGATCATCAAAACTGCAAGGAAGTGTCTGATGATGATTGCTCTGAAGACCTGTTGAACAGAGCAACCGTAGCATCTAGAGTTCCCCTGTTCAGTGCAACATTTCATAGGCTAATTAAACATGACAAGATAGCCCTTCTACTCAACCCAACGGGAGAAGACGCAACGCCGCTACAGCTCATTGAACTAGGCTGAACTCACGTTTTTGTCAAGGAGGTTGAAGAAGACCACTGGACAAGGCCCTTCACCAACCCAACTTGATGCTTTTGGAGGAAGACTCACCCAGAAGTTCAGGCTTCTTGTTGGACAAGATCTGGTAGTAGATATGATAGTCCCTCTCAGATTTTAGCTGGAAGATCACTCGAGACTTTTCAAGGAGATCTAAGAAAAAAAGGATAAAGAAGTTGAGAGAGTAGGAACGGGTAGCCACGCAAGAGAGGTACTTATTTTTTAAAAAAGATCAGCAAACAAGACAGAAGATATTAAGACCAAAAAAGGGTCAGGACTCACAGGTCTCTATGTCAGCTGATGCCAACTTTCCTGTGGCTCCAAAATGGATCCGGATGAATTTACCCTGAAAGCAAAAAAAGGAGAAACGATGTTGTGTGTTGGGGTGGGGAGGCAGGCAAAAGGAGATGGGGATGAGTTATGACCTCCACACATCAGAGAGTGTTGGAGAGACCTCCTTTAAGGACAGTGGCTTCTCATTCTCTCAGATTTTGGAGCCCAAAGCTAAAACTTAGAAGCAAATCCTTGTGATGCTACTAGGCTGGGATCCTTGGAATGTCAAAGAGGCAGGAGAGACAACGTTTGGGAATGAGAAACCACTGCAGCAGCCACAAGCACCGAGCTAGTGAACTAGAAATAAGTGGTGCAAGATGCCCAGAGAAATCAAACACAGTAGGACCCTTTCATCTGCTGATTCACTCATCCACAGTCTGAAAACATTAAAATATTAAAAGAAAAATCCCAAATAAATACTGTACCTATTTTAACAATGAAGTTTCCATTAGAGGAAACCAGAGACTATGATATGTATAGCATTTGCTCTCATAATAACATTGTAATAATCTACATTTTCCAGCATTTTTCCCGCTTGGAACTGATTCCCCACAGATGCGGGAGTCACAAAAATCAAAATAATCTATTCCCCCAGGGCTACTTTCCTTAAGATCTGTGGCTGGCCGTTGAGACTTGAGTCAGCACACGGAGACCTGGCCGCCCCCTCTTTCTCCGGTTTCAAAGTCCAGAGCGTCGCGCCACTCACAAATCGGGACGAGTTGTCGTTCCGCACGGTCTTGGCGTTGCCGAAGGCTTCTAGGGCAGGGTTGGCTTGGATGATTTGATCTTCCAGAGTCCCCTGCGGGGGGTGCAAAAAGTTAGAATCACTTCCCTTGTGGCACAGGGGTGGGAATCGCGCACCCCGAGTGCCCGGGTTTTTAGCCTCTCAAAGAGATCGAGGTGCAGTTCAACAAGCTGGGTTCCTCCATCTTGGATCACTAAAATTTCGAGAAAAGAAACCATACCCTCGTACACAACTCAGGGGGTTGACAAGTGGAAAAACGGCAGGTCCCCCTTCCCACCGTCTCCAGCTCTCTCAGCCACTCTAGTTTGTTGCGGCCCGTCCAGGAGAAGCTTTCGAATTCTGGACCAAACATAGCTAAGGCATCCTTTCCCCCAAACCTCCTCTTCTTGTAATCAGTGTAACATGTAGCCCAGCTATCGGAGCTTACCTTCCCAGTACTTGCCGCTTGGTCTTTCTTGCTACGGTCCCCGATGGCCGCAATCACGGCGAAGTACTGGATCACCCGTTTGGTGTTCACCGTCTTCCCTGCACCGGATTCTCCGCTGTCAGTAGAGAGCAGAGATGGGAAAGGTTACGTTTCCAGACTCTTGGTGCTAGAAATGCAAGCTTGCAGAATGGGTCGATAGCCCGATCCTTGGAAGAGGGAAAAGAGGTGGCTGGCTGGCTCACATTCTCATCCCGTTTTCTGCATATACAGAGGCACCTGGGGAAAGCCACAAGCCACAAGCTCCCAGAAGCCTTCAACCGCTAGCGGCGTGGGCCAGGATTCCTGGAGGCGGTTGTCCAAGAACATCGGGGGAACCCAAGCCTGGGAACCACTACTGTTGACCTTCTTCAAAATGTATCCCCCTTTGGTTACCCAAGTATAGTGGTGCCTCGCTAGACATTTACCCTGCATGACCGTTTTTTCGCTAGACACTGACTTTTTGCTATCGCTATAGCGATTCGCAAAACAGTGATTCCTATGGGGGAATTTCGCTGGACAATGTTTGGTCCCTGCTTCGCAAACCAATTTTCGCTAGACAACGATCTTGACAGCTCCCTCCATGATCAGAAAACGGGTGCTTTCGGGACCTAAGCTTTGCAAGCCAGCTGTTTAAACAGCTGATCGGTGGTTCACAAAGCCGATCTTCGCTAGACAACGATGATTCTTCCCCATTGGAACGCATTAAACAGGTTTCAATGGATTCCAATGGGGAAATGCTTTTTGCTAGACAATGATTTCGCTAAACTGCTATTTCAGTGGAATGGATTATCATCATCTAGCGAGGCACTACTGTAGCACCACCTGCTTCTTTTTGCATTACGGATAAGTGATGGTGTCTTTGAAATCAACAAGGGAGCAGTTGGTAGTTGAAGCCAATTTGGGTGGCTTTTTTCCCCCAAGGGACCAAGGGAAAGGTTAGTTATGGCTCTGGCTTCAACAGAGTCTCCGATCCACGGCTGCTGAGCCGTACAGAATAGAGGGCACATTTGGGGCGTTCAAAACGTCCCAGAGGTACAGGCCGAAGGAGAGGGGGGCACTTACGTGATGAGGATAGACTGGTTCTCCCGGTCTAAGGAGAGACAGAGAAAGAAGAATGAAAACAGAGGAGGAGGAGGAAGTAACCACGAAGAAGAAAGACAAAGAGCCAGGGGAAGAAAAGGAAGGAAATAGCAAACTAAAGGAGGAAGGAAATAAGGCAAGGGTGGATATTCAGCTTTTCAAGGGGAGTCTTTGTTCATCCCCAGGAGCTTCCTGGATCCCTGAGCACCCCACCCCTTTATGACCAGAGTGTTTTTTAAATCCAAAATTAATCCCTCCCTAGACCCACTGCTGTTGCCCAGCCCTGAAATAAGACCACAGTGGAAATGGTGCAACCTAGTAGGACCCCCCTTTATCCACTAGATCCATATCCGCCAATTCTCTTATCCACACTCTGACTATATTAAAAATATTAAAAGAAAAATCCTAGAAATATCTATTTCGAAAGTTGAAGTTACCCTAACTGACCACTAGAGGGAATCAGAGACCATGATATGTATAGCCTTCGCTATTATAATAGCATTTGATATAATCCGCGTTTTCAGTATCTGCAGAGGGGCTTGGAATTGATCCCACACAGATACTGGGGGGGGCTACTGTAGCATTTTCCTCCCACCGGACCCTTCCTCTTTCTCTCCCCCCCCCCCCCGTGGTTCTCCTTTACCTGTCAGCATGTATTGGTACGCGTTGTCAGAGATGGAGAAGATGTGGGGTGGGGCTTCGCTGCGCTTCTTCCCCCGATAAGCGGCCACCACTTCCGCGTTGTAGACCGGCAACCACTTATAGGGGTTTACAGTCACGCAGAAGAGCCCGGAATAAGTCTAGAGGAGGAGAAGGAGGAAGAATGGGAAAGAGGGCTGGAATGATAAATGGAGTCAATGGGGAATGCTATCCACACACAGCCTTGAGGGTGAAAATCTTGAGGGGAGGGGGTTGTGAAGGGAAGCTAAGAGCCCTTGGAGATCCACAGGGCCCCAGTTGTGGACTCCTCTGACGTTATTGTCTGTCGTTCCCCCACCCCATCATAAACCTAACACTAGACAAGATTTTGTTGTTGTTATGTACTGTTGCCTTTAGCCTGTGGCGACTCTATGAATGAGTGACCTTCAGAAAGTCCTGTCATTGGTAGCCCAGCTCAGCTCTTGCAAATGCAAGGCTGTGGCCTCCTTTATGCAGTCAATCCACCACACATTTGGTTTTCCTCTTCTCTTGCTGCCTTCAACTTTTCCTTGCTTTATTGTCTTTACTAGGAAAGATAGTGCGGGGAGGGGGTTCGGTTTGGTTTGGCTTGTGGATTCTTTTGGTCCCTCTTCTTACTTATTGACCTTTGGGCAATCTTTTTCAGTCAGAGAGCTGAATTTCTTTTGAGAGAAGTCCTGGGGAGGGGCACGGATGTACTATTAGTGGGCAGGGCCAAAGGCAAAAGCAACAGGGCCAAACAAACTAGGATCTGATGGTTGTTGTAGGTTTTTCAGGCTGTCTGGCCATGATCTTGAGGTTTTTCTTCCTAATGTTTTGCCAGTCTCTGGCGAAAACACACCCTGCAAAAGGTCAACGAACTCTACCCAGCCACAAGGACCGGTGATCCCTGCATACAAAAGACCAGCTAATGACACCCATCAATCACAGTGACAGATCATCTCTTCCCCCTTATCACAACAATACACCCATAACAAAAAAGCTGATCACCACAATCACCCAATCTCCTAAAAAGGACAAAAGCTGATCCCACAGCTATAAATACTCAGCTATCCCACAAACTGCACCAGAGCACAGACAAGAGTTCTGACTCCTGTCCTCTGAAGATGCCGGGCACAGAGACTGGTGAAACATCAAGAAGAAAAACCTCAAGGAGAAAGCCAGACAGCCCAAAAAAACCTACAACAACCACCGGATCCTGGCCATGAAAGCCTTCGAGAATACATACTAGGATCTGTTAGCTTAAAGCTCTTATTGACTGTGACTAAGCCCTAAAAGAGCCATTTCAAATATTTAGAATGAGGAAGGGGGGAGCCTAACAAAATGAAAAGCCATTTGGGGAGAAGGCAGCATTGCAATCGGGAAGACCAGAAGCCAGATTTGGCCCCAGGGCCACAGGTTCCCAACCCCCAACCTCCAATGTGATGGGCTGCCCATCAACAGTATTTGCTCTTGCAACCTGTGGCTACAGAATAGTTTAATGACGCCAGCTTCTTCTATATGAATGGTTCCCAACCTTGAGTAACCCAGGTGCTCTTGGACTACAATTCCCAGAAGCCTCCACCACCAGCTGTGCTGGCTGGGGCTTCTGGACGTTGCAGTCCAAGAACACCTGGAGGACCCAAGGTTGGGAACCCCTGTTCCATATGATATTCTGGCTCCTGGACTGTTGGGTGGGGTAATAATCATGCTGTCTACCCAAAGGGGTCCCCCAAGCTTACGTAAATCATCCAGGCTGCGTAGCGTTCCTTCAGATTGTAAAGGACAGCAGGCTCGTGGAGGAAAGTGAGCATGGCCATGTCTTCGATCTTGTCGAACTTGGGCGGGTTCTGCTGCATGATCTGGTCTTCTTTGACCGTCACGGTCTGTCGAGAGTCCATGTTTAAGTATCTGAACCAGTCAGGCTTGACTACCAGAGTAGGTAGCTTCTACCCTGGCCCCATTTCCCCCCTTTTTGCTCCTATAAATTAAGGCAGACCTTCCCAGTCTCGGTTCCCAAAATGTTCTTGGACTACGTCTCCCAGAAATCATGGTGGGGAAGGCTTCTGAGAGTTTTAGTCCAAGAACATCTGGGCATCCAAGGTCGGGAACTGTTGAATTATGGACTCTGGGGAAGGGAGAAGGAAATAGCATTCGACAGAGCAAGCTGAACAAGGAATTCTGTCCCCCCTCCGAAAAATATATATATTACACAGCCTTTTCCAGTACACACCAAGCCATGATGGCTGGGGAGAAAGCAGAAACGGCATTCGAGAGACAGTGTAGAACAGAGATATAACCACTCTTGTCTTTTCCTCCCACGGAAAAATGAGACGGTGCAACTTTTTTCCCCCTCCTCACCAGAGATGACAAGGAATTTCCTGGTGCTTTAGACAAAGTTCTCACATGGATGGATAAAGTTTTGCGCAAAACCGTAGGGCCGTTGTGCAAAAATGGCTGGGTTTTGCACATAAGAGCATAATTTGCACCGCTGTATTAAAAAAATTGCCCAGACTAAGATGGCTGATGAATTCTGTAGGGATTTGAAGCATTCGGTATTTGCTTGTACCTGTCTTAAGAATAATCACTCCTGTCCCTTCTCAAAGAGAAAGGACAGTAAATATTTGCATGCGTTTGTGGGAATTTTGAAAACATTGAGGGAAGAGTAAGAGCTCTTTGATTCTGAGGTGAAGGTGAGGCTCATGGTGGGTTTTGAAGCTCCTCATAGAAATTATGTTGAGACAACCTAAATCAACGAGCAAGGGATTTAGTCAATATTCTTTATGTCTCTACCATGGGCGGATGATGTGGGTCAGAAAGGAAAACAGTGAGAACTTGGGAGATATTGTTGAAACACTGTGGATGCAAGACTAGAATGTTCCAGAAGGTTCCTTTGGATTTGCAGGAACAGAAGTGTTCCTACCTAAATATTTTGTGAACTTGGGTAGGTGGGTACTGAATCCTGCCACGGGGCAAAGAGGCCTACAGAGGGCCATACCTTCCCATTCTCTGTTTCCGCGGTGACTTTGCCACCATCTTTGGAAATGATCTTAGCCTTGACGAACTCTTCCTTGTCATCGGGCACAAACACATCCTTCTTCATGTCGAAAGGCCGGTTTTGCGCTTCGATCCTCTTTTTTTCCGTCATGCGCAGGTAAGGGGCGGCGGGACCGAACTCGGCCATCTCTGCATCCGAAGACATGGCTGCAGCTGAAGCAAAAAATATTTCCAAGAGTAACATACACAGCTCTCAAATGCAGACCTGAAGGCAGTATGGAACTCGAACTCATGGTTTTCAGGGTGCAATGGCTGGAAATAGTGCCATTCACAATTCAAAGCATCAAGCACGCCTCTTTATTGAAGAGCCATTAGGCAATAGGTAGTTCACAAAGTCCCCACCAGGGGGCAGCCGTATCCTGCACGATACCTCTTTCGAAAAAGGAAGTAGTGATGCTGCCGCCCCCAAGTGGACAACAGGTGAACTGCGTGCTTAACATGATTACACCATATTGTTTCCTTGTCTGGTTTTTTTTTTACAGAAATCGCACCTTTTCTAAACAGTTTTTATGCTCCACCCTAGAAAATGCTGCAGGTGGGGGGCAGGCATGCTTTGAAGAAGCAGCTTTCCTGCATCCCTGGATCAAGATAATGCTCTACACATCATTACCTTTTTTTCCTTTGTAGGATTCTGTAGGAGATCGAAAAATCAGGTGACACCACAGGCGGGGCTCCTGTTAGAAAACAGTACAGAATCAGTACCATTTAGACAGATCTTTTCTCTCCCGCACATCGCTAGCTATGACTGCACAGATTCTATCATTTGTTTCTCATATCTTCCTAAGAGAGAAGACGCACAAGGACACACAATACTGTGCCAGTTATGGTTTTGCTTTATATCACACCACCAGCATGCATAAAATAATAAAAAGGATCCCCAGGGAACAACAGCAATTAACCACCTGGAAACTTCCCTTCATATTTAGTCAAAACCTCCTGGAATGGTGGTTTACAACTTAGGGGAGACAATAAAGGACAGGGCCATTGGGTGAGAATATTTACATTACACTTTGTTATTAGCTGCTATTGAGTTATTTCTCATTTAAGGCCGTCCTAAGAGGTTTCTCAAACTGTATGAGATATTTAAGGAGTGGTTTTACTATTGCCACCTCCCAGTGATTTTCTGTGGCTAAGATGGGATTTGAACTCGGGTCTCGCCATCATAGCACATTGGCTTTCAAACTGTGCTTAATTGATTCATTGCATCAATGAATCAAGTTGATTCTGACCCACAGTGACTCTTTACAGGTAGGTACACAGTCCCTTCTTCTGATGGCGCTCTTTGACGGCGCAGCTTGCCCAGTCAAAGAACAGGTGGAATTATTATTATTATCCATTATTTTAAAAAAAAAAACACCCCAAGGTTTCAGCTTCTGAATTTCAGGCTGAAGGAATTTCACACTATAGTTCAGAGGTAAATTTCAACTCTGAAAGATCAGGTGGGTGTTCACATTTGCAAACAGGTAGGTGTATTCAAGGAAAATTTTTAAAAAAGGTAGTTTTCCAAATTCAGATATGAAATACATTTGCTCTTTTAAATGGGACTTGTTCCTGAGAAGCGTAAGCCAACTTTTAAAAATGTAGTTAATGTGTGCGTGTGTGTATGTACACACACATAATTTAATTTATTTAATTATAGATTTATATAATATAATATAATAATTTAATTATTTAAATATATTATTTATATATTTAATATATACAGTATATACACATAGCCTTTCTGGGCTATGTAAACTGCTTACCACTAGACTACTGGATAGATATTTGAGCGCTACAAGCGCTGGGATCAAACTTAATTTTGCAAAGGGTATTTCCAAATGCTAATTTTTTGTAAAGTACCAGGAAGAATAACGCATTTATTCATAACTAGAAGGGTCCCCTGACACCACTTTGTTCCATGGGCACAATTTAAGTGTGATGTATCTTGATTCAACTTGTTGAATCCAGAATTCTCTTAAAAATGGATGTCAGAAGTACATTTGCTACCCTCTCATAACTTACACAGCCGCGGAAACCAAGTGCTTGGAAATGTTATCTCTTCTTCCTCCTCCTTTGAATACAACTCCCGGAATTCCCAGAATCCCAAAAATAAAAAAGACAGAACTTCTCCCACTCTTTCACAAAACACAGGAAAACTTACCTGCATCAACATGTCCCAGACGGATCCATGCAAGTTTTTTTTTAACAGTGTGTGAAATTTCCACAAATTTCCACAACAGACAATATATGGGCTTATTCAAAAACACCCCCATATGCCTGACTCTCTCTTTCTCTCCCAACAGAAAAAAACCTCATTTACAAAATAATGCTAGTGCACGGAGACAGATTCACTTAAGAAGAGAGAGAAAGAAATATCATAATACACATTTCGCAGTTTCACCTATCAGGATACTTGTGAATGTGTGCGCTTCTCGCTTCCCTGGGTGATGTGCACAATCTGCCTTGCACTACAGATATTATGTACAAGCACCGAAGTGTGTGGCACCTATTACGATGCGCATGAAGCTTCTGCATATTGCACCCCTAGTCCGTTACATCGGCCGCTACATATTTTAAATACACCCAGATTTCTTGTGCAAGGGACCTTATTCACCTGCCAGAATGGATGTGAACCTCCTACTGCGCATGGTGTCACCCACACACTTAATAATCATAATTTTTAAGGATGATAGAGTCCAGCCATTGTTAAGGAGGCACAGTGGGGGAATCAAACTCCCAACCTCTGGCTCCATAGCCTAAACCACTGAGCTATCCCACACTTGCCTTGGTACATGAACGTGTGTCTAGACACCCTGCAGTGCAACCCCTTGTATTCACACATGCAGCATCCTCTCTCTCTCACATCAGTGAGCAAACCGGCAGCAGGGCCACCTGAATCATCTGCCTCTGATCATTTTCTCCCCTCCCATATTATGTGGAGAGCTGGCATTGTGCCTTACCTGAGACCAGCACGGATATGGGGTTTTCTAAGCTGGGTGCATGGCCAGACCCCCTGTTATAAACCTCAGATCCCCCCTGGACCCCTCCCACTTCCCAGCCTCATATGGACACACAGACCGGACCTTCCTCTCCCCCCCACCAGCCCCCCCCCCGGGATGGTCCCCAATCTTTTCATGCTTGCGCTTGCTGCTGAAACAATTGGACTCTCGCGTCATTGTTGTGGTATGAAAAATAAGAACAGGTTCAGGGAGAGGAGGGGAGAAGGGGGGGACATCAAAATATCTTGGAACAAGAGGGTTGAGATTCCAGGGTGGGGAGGAGGGAGGACTCGGGGGAGCAGAGAGAGAATAGAGAGACACCCGGGCGGAGAAAAAGTGCACATGTTCTGCAGCCTGGGAGCATCCAGTTGTTCAAAACCACCTCTCACAAAGCTGCATTCCCTCATTCAGATCCTCTGATCTCCTATCCCACCCAATATCTTCCTTCCCCCTTTTGGGAAAGAACAACTGGGGGGAAACCCTCAGCAAAAGCCAAACATTACATCAAACCAGCGCATGGTTCTGTGCCATTAATTTTCTTCGAGACCCGTGCTGGAAAATGAACTTGCACAGTTAGATCGCTGTGTTAGGCTGTTGCAGTAAAAGCAAGCAAGCAAGCAAGCAAGCAAGCAAGCAAGCAAGCAAGCAAGCAAGCAAGCAAGCAAGCAAGCAAGCAAGCAAGCAAGCAAGCAAGCAAGAAAGAAAGAAAGAAAGAAAGAAAGAAAGAAAGAAAGAAAGAAAGAAAGAAAGAAAGAAAGAAAGAAAAGAGCATCTTGTTGCTTGCTTAAGGAAGGTCAGGTTTTTTCTTTTGACATCAGCTTTAGTAGCCCACGTCTTCAGATGGAGTGGGCTGCTGCTCGTGAACGCTTGTCCTCCATGAAACATAAGGCTCATGGTTGTTTTCATGAATATAGGAATATGGTTTTAAGGTGGGCATGGGTCATTTCAAAAGCTGTAAGTTATCTCTGGTTAGTCACTCGGGTAAGGAGCCATTACAGTAAACATAATGTAATTAGTAGAGACAACGGTACCTTTTAGGTACAATGAGTAATACCTTGTAGCTATTTTCAAGAGTTATTGGTAAAAACCATTTTAACACATTTTAGAGGCATTTTAATATGAATTTTCCAGTCTTTATCCCACTTTTTTTATCAGTCTTAAGGGCCAGGAGTTTTTTCCGTTTGTATTTTCATAAATATTTGCCAGGTGTCATATCAGAATTGGCCACTAGAGGGAACTGGAGGGTCCTTAAATTGCTGCCAGTAATTAAAATGCAACACGTTCAGAGAATCATTGAATGAGAAGGGGCCTATAAGGCCATCGGGTCCAATCCCTTGCTCAGTGCATGAATCCAAAGCTTAGCAGATCTGATAGAGGGTTGTCCAGTTTTCCCTTGAATGCCCCCAGCATTGGAGCTCTTACCACCTCCCGAGGTCATTGGTTCCATTGTCGTACTGCTCCAACAATTAATAAGTTTTTTTCCCCCTGACATTCAACCTAAGTCTGGCTTCCTGCAACTTGAGCCCGTTATTATGTGTCCTGTATGAATAACATGAGCTAGCTGGATGGCTCAGTGTCTTAGGGAGAGGTTGGGTGTTTGATTCCCCACAGTGGAACTCTGGAAAGGGTCAACTTGACTGCTAGCAACAAGAATAACTGAAATCTGGCTGACAAGAAGTAACTGGAAGTGCAATGAGTTTCTTTTTAAAAATAACATCCCATACTCTTCTCTTATTCTTGATGTATTAAATGCACCTCTAATTATTTCCTTGACTGAACCTCAGCTAGCAATTTTGTCATCCAGAACCATCTCTGCCCTATGCTATAGATGTGATCTACCACGGGTGGGGGAAACAGCTTATACTTTAAAAAAAAAGGAACGTGAATATTGTTGAGAGATTTGGTTATTTATTTCCATAACATTCACCAGTAAACTGACTTCTAGATGTTGATGCCCTAGACTCCTAGAGGAAAGCCTCAGTAGTTCTGCCCTCGTTAAGGCCCTGTTCCTTCATTTAATGAATCATATCAGCAGACAGGAAGCAAATGAGGAGAGCATCTTCTCGGGAAAACCTTTAATTGCTGTCACTAGTGGTTTCTATGACATTTAATTGAGACACGTTGACTTAATCTGCAATTAGAAAAGCGAGCCAAAGGTGAGTTTTGTCCACTTAGAATAAAAGCGGGGGCGCTCAAAACCCCAAACAGCTTCCGCAATCGGATAGACGCTCCTTACCTGTCCAGTGGAGAACAGATTGTGAAGGAAGGGTAGATATTTTAGCCACCATGAGGCTATACGAGTGGCTGCTCTAACATGGGAAAAGGGCACAGAGGAAGTGGGAGATCCTCTTTAATAATACAACTCCTGTGAAAACCGGAGCTTTCTACTAATGGAAAGCAAGCCCTTAGGTTGAAAGAGAGATCCAAAGTTAAGAGGGAGAGCTTGGGACCTTAAGCCCCCGTTGTGTCTCCTTGGCTTGATAATCCACCGGTTCCCTTCCAGTTCTGCAGTTCTAAAACCTCATGTGGCATGTGCGTACACACACATACAGTGGACCCTCGGCTTACAGACGGCTTGATTTACAGACTTTTCGAGTTACAGACTTCTCTGGCCGCAAAATTTAGGTTCGACTTGCAGCCGGAGAATCAACCGACAGACCAGAAAAAAACCGAAATGGAACAAAAATGGCTGTTTACGGAATTAATTGGTTTTCAATGCATTGTAGGTCAATGGAGACTCGACCTACAGACTTTCGACCCGCAGCCACCGTTCCAATACGGATTAATTCCGTAAGCAGAGGGTCCACTGTACACAGATCATCAAAAAGGTAGATGCAAAGAGTCCTGGATCGGGTATTTGGGAGTGGGCGCAAATTTGCTATCATTGTTGCTGCTGCTGTCGTTATTGTATTTATTCAGAGCTTCTTCGGCTACAAACACACGCCTTCCTGATAATGCGGAAAAAGATAAAATTATTCCTTAAGCCATGAGAACTTTCGCACTTTTAAAAGATGGGTGCGCCACTCTAAAAAAACCAGGTGTAAAAGAACTTTTGACGTAACACAGCCATACAAAATGATATCAGCTGGGCTGCCGGCCAGAATCTTCTTAGGGGATGAGCCAACTTGACAGCTCTTAGGAAGGAGCTGCAGAACGGAGGCGCTGCCACAGAGCCAGCCCTGCCACCTGGATTGACCCACCTCACCTGACACGGCAGTGGGACAAGCCGTAGGACGTCTGTTGCTGACCAGGTGCATAGGATGGGAAGTAGCTGGTGAGGCACTTCAGCGTAACTAGGGCTGGGTGACAGGGGCTTTAACCAGGGTGTTGAAATTTAGAGGACTGAAAAATTGCAACTGGAAGGATGCAAGTATCCAAACAGGTACACCACCCTCCACTTTCTCCTCCCTGGGCCGAAAGACACACAAAACAGGTGAGCTCAGCCTGGAATAAATGTAGCCATTGCACCGCTAAATCCAGGAAGTCCTCCATTCTTCCCCTTGTAATGAGTGACAGCTCTGGGCTTCACGGACCCAAACCAGCCCCTTGAATTGAGAGCAGAAGCAAATGGAAAGTTACTGCAACAGACTCCAGATAGGCACAATGGGAATGGTACCGTCAATATGGGTAGATTCTTCCTTCCTTCCTTCCTTCCTTCCTTCCTTCCTTCCTTCCTTCCTTCCTTCCTTCCTTCCTTCCTTCCTTCCTTCCTTCCTTCCTTCCTTCCTTCCTTCCTTCCATCCATCCATCCATCCATCCATCCATCCAGAGCAGAAGACAGCAATGATAAAAATTGGTATTTTATACCTTCTGAGAAGCACACACCAGACAATGGAGGCAAAGAAGGTTTTATTTGAAGGGGACTACTAAGTGGGAAAAGGGGACGTGGGTGGCGCTGCGGGTTAAACCACAGAAGCCTCTGGGCTGCAAGGTCAGAAGACCAGCCGTCGTAAGATCAAATCCATGCGACGGAGGGAGCTCCCGTCGCTTGTCCCAGCTCCTGCCAACCTAGCAGTTCAAAAGAATGGAAAAATGCAAGGAGATAAATAGGTACCACCTCAGTGGGAAGGTCATGGCGTTCCGTGTCTAGTCGCGCTGGCCATGTGACCACGGAAACTGTCTACGGACAAACACTGGCTCTACGGCTTGGAGACAGGGATGAGCACAGCGCCCTAGAGTCGGACACGACTGGACTAAATGTCAAGGGGAACCTTTACCTTACTAAGTGGGAAAATATAGTTTCCAGTTCTGTTCAGTAAATTTTGAGCAAATCTGTGTTTATAGTATTAATAATTATCCATCCATCCATCTTCAATCTAAAGCAATGTTTCCCAACCTGGGAGTTGTGACCAATCTTTACAGGAACGTATCATGGCTGAACCAGTTCAAACCAGTCTTTATGTCATGGGATCGGTCAAACATGCTTTGAATTCACTCATTTTATAAGCAGGCAAACCTCATCGCCTCTGACACAGAGTCAGAGTCCAGCCCCTCCAGATGGGCATCAACTGCTGGTTCGGCAGGGTTTGCTTCCTGGTCAGAGACACAGCTGATCTGCGGTTCCTCATCCCTCCCTGCTCCATCAGGTACCCGCTAAGCGGGCAACACCTGGAGGAGGCGGGGCAGGGCACTACCGCCAAGCGGGTACCTCCTGAGCTGGGCGACGATGGTCAAGAGATTCTTGACCATCTCTACCCGTCGCCCACTTTTTAGTCTGAATCTGCCTTATCCTTGACGCTGGATCACTGCCCCGCAGACAGAGGAGATGCTGGGCTCTTGGATCGCTCCGGCCCTTTCACCAGCTCCGAAAAGGGCATTCTGGGATAAAAACAGGGCCTTCTGGGAAGCAAGGCTCTTGCGGGGTGGGTGTTCTATTCTGGAGAGACTTGGCGTCCCTCTGGAAGGCTATAATAAGGCGTCTTTGGGAAGCGCAGCAGTTGCTATATAAGGCCCGGAGTCGGCCCGGGAAGGTCAGGCTGCCGGGGAGCGCGCCCTCCCTTCGCCTTTTGTTCTGGGCCAAGGGCTATTGTGTACGTCAGTGGCAGATCGGGTGACCGAAGCGGGGCGGATGGCGGGCGACGTGGAGAGGCTGGGAGCTGACCTTTGGGGGCCCGGGGAATGCCACAGGGGAACCGACGTGGGCTAGGGAAGGAAGGAGGAGTGGGGACTGCAAAAATAAAATAAAATAAAAATGAGAGAGAGAGAGAGAATTGGATAAGCCAAGTCTGCATGAGGAAGACTACGGTTTGGGAAGAAAGCATGCCTCGACAAGAGAGAAAGAGGCAGAGAGAGAAACTGAGGAAGACAAAGGCCGTTGCTGGAAGTCTGGTCTGGATGGGTTAACAGCCCTGAAAGTGCCAGCCCCTGGCACAGTGCCCTGCCTTGGATTATGGGCCTGGTTTAGCATCCCCTGACACCTGCTCCATGCCTCTTTGTCTCTCTCTCTCTCTCTCTCTCTCTTCCCCCCCCCCGCCATCCCGCTCACCCCCTCCCCGCATGTGGCCATTGTCTATCCAAATGCCATGAGCAAATATAGCTCTTTGTACCAAGAAAAGAAACCCCCACCACAAGCCCCCCCCGGACTCCCTCCTTCCCCATTCGGGCATTCGGACACACACATGCGGCTTCCCTTCTAGGATCAGAAAGATGATTCTGGGGAGGGTTGGTAAAAAAAAAACTCTCAAAAACACCCCCTCGCCCTTTTCGCCCGAGTGTCCCAAAAGGAAGCGTCTTTCCAAGCCCTTTAGGGTGGGGAGAGGGGAAAAAAAGATTTGAGAGGAAGAATTACATCTGGAGGAGGATGGAAGGAACGAAGTAAGATGGAAGGAAAAAAAAAACACCCACAGGAGTCTGTTTTATGTATTTCGTTTCCTGAGGAAGAAGTGTAATAAGAATGGAGGAGGGCTGCTTTTTCTTGCTGTATCTACTCATCCACACTGCCCGGTCGTTTTTGCCTCTTCGGCTTTATGCCTAACAGACTATCTTTGCTCTTGAAAGACCCACTTGATCTCTCGGTGGTTTGTGCCTCTGGCTGCGGAGTCCAATTCCCGCCACTGTGCCTCCTTGACAAAGGGCTGGATTTGATCATCTATCAGATCCCTTCCAGCTCTCGTGCTAAGATTATTATTATTAACCGATCGCTCTCCGAAACCTGGGCCACAATGCAGAATCCCGCAATCACTGCCAACTTTGCCTTGCTCTAACCATTAGGCCTGCTGCCCAATCTCTTCTCATGAACTCATTGGCCTTTGGCCCTGCTAGGAAGCTCGGGATCCTCCGGCTCGTCTGACCAGCATCCTCGCTTCTAGAATCCAGGCGTTCTGGGTTTTGATATTCCCTCCACTAGGCATCGCATCCTCTGCAAATCTGAATGTCGAACTCGGTGCCGCCTGGCAGCCTCCCTCCCTCCCTGGAGCCAATTATCTGGCATCCCCAAACCAGCCGTTTCCTGGTGGGCGCTGATGACTTTACAGTGCCAGAATTCCAGCTGTGAGGATAATAGGAAGGTAGTCCAGGAAATCCAGCTGGGAATGTAATTGGCACAGAAACCATAAAAGAGGAGAAAGAAGGAGAGAGAGAGAGAGAGCGCTCAAGGGAGTCCCCCAGCCTAAGCGAGGGGGGTTAAATTCTGGCTGCCCCCCCCTTTCAAAACAATAGGCAGGTGGGAAGGGAAGGCTTCAGAACGGAAGCTGGACTGCTGGGCTGGAGATCATGGGATGCCACACGGTCCTTGGCTTCCCCCATCAGTATGTGCCTGGCTATTGTTCCAGAATCATAGCAGGTGGAGATCGGAGGCTGGCCATGGAGGGCCCTTTCCAACCCAACACGGCCATCAAGCCAGGTGGACCGCTGGCCTTATAACAGGGGCAATCGAAAGGCATCCCGTCCCGGGCTTATTGTTTCGCTCCGAAACCCCAGGACTGACACACCCATGGAAGCTCCCCTCGATCGCAAAACGAGAAGGGGGGTGTGGGCTTCTTGAGAGTTCCAGGACCAGCGGGTTTTGCATTGAAGGGTATAACTGTCCTAGTCCGAAACCAAAAGGGATTTCTAGTCCCTTCTGGTTTTGTCCGTCCCTTAATTTTGGGGTTTCCTGAGGGTGGTAGTAGAGCGGATAGTGATGGACTAAGATTCAGAAAGGTAAAAAGTTTCCTCTTGATATTTAGTCCAGTCGTGTCCGACCCTAGGGCGCGGTGCTCATCCCCATCTCCAAGTCGTAGAGCCAGTGTTTGTCTGAAGACAGTTTCCGTGGTCACGTGGCCAGCGCGACTAGACACGGAACGCCGTGACCTTCCCTCTAAGGTAGTATCTATTTATCTACTCGCATTTTTACATGCTTTCGAACTGCTAGGTTGGCAGGAACTGGGACAGGCGATGGGAGCTCCCTCCGTCATGTGGATTCAATCTTACGACGGCTGGTCTTCTGACCTTGCAGCCCAGAGGCTTCTGCGGTTTAACCCACAGCGCCACCACATCAAGATTCCGGAAGCCTGTGTTGAAATCTCTGCTCGGCCACGGAAACTCTGTACCCGGGTTGGAGCTGGTCAAACGATTCCTTCAATATCTCACTTACCTTGAAAGCCCCATTAAGGTCGCTGTAAGTCAGGTCTGGTTCAATGGCACAAAACATACACCTACCATTTGCGGTGGAATTTCTGCCTCTCCCATGGAGTTAAAATCCCAGTCACTGAGAAGCACCCGTTCCCCCCCACCCCCTGCAAACAGATCATGGGACCAAGCCAAGCCAGGAGCAAAGCAACATGGAGTTTGTGCCAAATCCCGGCACAGAGTACAGTACTTGCCACAAATAAAAGCCACAGGATGGCCCTCAAATCTGAATTAGGGCAACCCCACGAATGAGTGACCTAGCAACATTCATTAACGTTGTTTTCACAGATGAGTCGCTCACAGTGGATCAAAGATTCCCATGATATATCAAAAGGACAAAACAGTTGCAAATTAATCCTTGCTATAAAACCCGATTCTCTGTGCATTTTCCCTCCCTAAGGGTTGTGTGGTTGTTCGTGTTACATAACCTATTAAAATTTCACCCCTCCGCAGGGATGTTGGCAGGTCTTTGGGCCTGAGTCCCGAGTTCAAGTCTGAAAGCAAGGGATAAATAAATAAATAAATAAATAAATAAATAAATAAATAAATAAATAAATAAATAAATAAATAAATAAATAAATAAATAAATAAATACCCCTTGATTTGTATTCCTGCCTTGAGCGGGGGGGGGTTGGACTTGATGGCTATTATAGGCCCCTTCCAACTTTATGATTCTATGATTCCATGACTTAACACGTGGAAACTGCAGAAGGGTGAAGAGTGAACAAATGGAGCCACAGACCCGTTTGAACCTCGGGGAGAGGAACTGGGAAAGCGAGTGGGGCCACTGGCACAGAGTGGGTGGGAAGTTCAGCTAGCAAGGTTGGGAGGCTAGAAATACAGGGCGCGCCTGGAACAATGGCCCTATCCAGATTCCTGGGAAAGGGGAGGTAAGAGGGAAGGCATGGCTGGAATCCCA
This sequence comes from Pogona vitticeps, assembly GCF_051106095.1. Taxonomy (NCBI): domain Eukaryota; kingdom Metazoa; phylum Chordata; class Lepidosauria; order Squamata; family Agamidae; genus Pogona; species Pogona vitticeps. The sequence continues at coordinate 118,540,737 of NC_135788.1, forward strand.
TTCTCTCTCACTCTCCCTTGCCTTTTTACGAGGTTCCATTCTGGAAGGTGACCTCACTTGTCCATTGTTTCAAAGCAGATGGTGCCAGATCCTGGGGACTCCCCCACCCCACCCAAAAGGGAATCCCGGCCCGGCATACATTCCCAGCTGGGCTCTTGGGTTCTTACCTGCTCATTGTTCTCCCTGCTGGACTCCCTACCCAGAGATTTGGCCTTGCTCTGCTTAACGCAACGGGTTTAAAAATAACATTCTTTTCCTGCTTTTTTCAAGGCAGCCTAAAGGAAGTCCTTCTGTTTTCCTCTGGTCCTCACCCAGACTGAAACAGGAGAGAAGAAAAAGTGGCAAGAGGGTGAAATACAGGAGGAGCTGACAAGCAAATACAAGAGGAAGAAAATTTCTCCATAAGTTAAGACTAGGGTCTTGGCCACACAAAAGTTTGTCCTGGGTTGATGCTAACTTCCTTTATATTGCTCCCTTGTATTCAAACTGCTGTTGCAGTGCATCCAGAAATAATTATTCCAGGAAGGCCCTTTTCATGGTTCCAGTGCTTTGAACATCTCCTGCTTGCTTTACTTTTCCTTTGCCATTAACACCACCTTCTTACTAACGGGCATTCAAATCCCTTCACTTAAAAAAAAAAAAAGTTGAGCAAGTGAAATAGCGCTGCATTGACAAGGCATGGAATTCATATTGTTTTGGTTTAGCGCTATAATGCTAAACGGGGAGAAGATATATTTTTAAATTTACAAATTGCATTTCAGTGGATAGCCTTTGCCAGCAAGCGCAGTAAGCAGGCAAAAAGGGGGTCAGATTCACTCCCACACCATGCTCTACTCTGTGCATCCTCCATGATGAAATCTGGACATGCTTATCAGCTGCCCTAAACAGGACCGATATTTGTGATTGCACAGGAGAAAAGCATGGCAAACGAATGCATGTAAAAATAAATAAACAAAAATCCCTGCCAGACGAACAAAATATACTCCATACTCATGCTAAAAGATCAGGTCTACTCATGATGTATGCTAACATCTCACAGTGGACGGAATAAAGATCAAGAGGAACAGTGAGAAACACAGCACAGATAACAGGAAAAATACCCCTCTAGTGGCTTGAAAGGGTAAACCTTAGACGTCAGCAGAAACAGGGTAAAAGAGGGCAGGGATTTACAGAAAATTCTACACATCGTTTTATATGTACCAATGCAAAACTGGAAATTAATTACAGTACAACCGGGTGGGAGAAACTGCCACCCAAAAATTTTACCCGCATGCATCTTGTTGTATCTGCAGCCCAAGAGCTGCTAATTCTGGGCTTTGAGGTCCCTGATATTATGATTCTTTAGCTTTCAATCAGAACTGAATCGGACCGTCCTTCAAACAGTGGACACCTTTGGAAAGAGGGGTGTCCTCTGTTGGTTCTCCAAGCGATGGACGGTCCTCTATAGAGGAGGATAATGTGGCCACCCAAAGCAAGTCCTTTGGCTTAGAAGAGAGGAAATGCCAGTGTGGGAACAGGAGCTGAAATGGACAGAGTGAAGAGAGGTGGAAGGAAGAGAGAGAGGAAAGAAGAAATCCTTTTGGGAGTGGCCTGCCAGCAGACTTGTGGCTCCATTCATCCTCTCTGCTGGTATGCGGCCCCACAGATTACCGTATTTTCCGTGTATAAGAAATCCCCATATATAAGACACCCCCCTTTTCTAATCCAAAATTAAGAAATATAAGTGGGCCTTAGGAAGTGTAGGGGGAAATGGATCAAAGTGCTGCAGGATCGCTTTGATCCCTGCTTTTCCCTCCACTTGTTTTTATTCTCTCCTCAGCTCACTTCCGTGTATAAGACGACCCTCAATTTTAAGTCTAAAGATTTTAGACAAAAGTATAGTCTTATACACAGAAAAATGCAGTACCTGCAAGGGAATGTAACCAACCTAAAGGTGGGACCCACCACCCCTGTTCAAGATGATCAAGCCTAATAAGTCAAAGAGGAGCCTGACCAGATGCTATTTTGAAAGCCTTCCAAATTGTCACTCAAGCCAGAAATAGACATTAGAAATAGCTGGTAACTGGAAGAGAGAAATCCTTAACTAACATGAGCCTCTGGGTGTCACATCACCAGGTTCTCTCACTTCCGGGATTGGTAATATTTGCTTTTTTGGTTTAGCGATTCGTCTTTCCACTTAAGCACGTGACTCCTTTGACATCTAATTTTTGCAGGCAATCATGACCCCAGTTTCTCTCTGCAGTTTTAATGCGGCTTCAGGTCCGTTCACGACCTACCTCTCACACCAATTTCTGCCCTCAAAACGAAACTTGATGTTGTTGGATCTGTAAGCCTACCTCCCAGAGGGATTGTGAAGACAACCGGACTGTGTTTTCTGCCTTGAGTGATTCAAAAAGAGGTGCGGGATTAAAAGCGTGATCAGTCATTTGCCCCACCTGTATGTGCACAAGCTTACAGCCGCAGATTGATAAATCTACAGATTAAAAAAAAGCTTTAAAAGAGTTCATCATTCATATATAAACTAGAAACTAGAGAGTGGTCCCTCGGGAATATTCAAACAATGCACCAGGAAAGAGCCACTGCTGCTTTGCATATGAAAAGACTAGCAGTACTGTAGCTGGATTAAACCCCTGTAACAGCCACAAAGCACCTGCCATCATCAATGCATCTTATCTTTAAGATGCCAAAGATTCTTCTCTTGGGCTCAATGCACAGACTTGTTCAGTGCTCCACTGGGATTTATCCTCATGTTATCATCGAGAGAATCTTTTTTCTTAAAAAAAAACAAATAACAAATAACCGTACTCAGATGGAAGAGTGGCATGATAATCTTTGCAGCCCCCATGATCGATTCAGTGGCATCTGCTGATAAAAGAAAGGATCAAACTACTTCTTTTAAGTGACACATAGAAAGTCAAGTGCAACATTATTGATCACTCGTTTGTCAACAGTAAATTCAAAGGCCGACTAGCTCCAATCAAGCCTGGCTATTCCAAAGTGGTCTACAGTAGCTCGCGCCTGGCTGCTCATGTAGCTGCACTTTCAGCTCTCTTGAGTTAAAGGGCATGGGGCAGGATTGACCCCATAGAAGAGGGCATAGCTGGCTTAAATGAATAGGAACACCAAATGCCTGCCATGGGCAGACACTAAACTGATTCTCATAGTGGCTCCTTCTCTATATGAACCCCAAACAGAATCATCGGTGTCTAAAAGGGGGTAGGATGAGGTTTGAAGAAACCCTGAGGTCTGTAGAAGGACCAACAGGGAAAAACAGTTTTAAACTTTTCAAAAAAGGCATTTAAAAACATACACACAGCGCCCTCAAATGCCTTAAAAGAAAAGTGTTTGCCTGCTGGCGGAACAAGAAAGTTAGCCTGGCCTCCAGTGGGAGGGAGTTCCAAAGTCTGGGAGTGGCCACAGAGAAGGCCCTTTCCCATGTTTCCCCCAAATTTGTGAGAGTAAGGGGGACGGAGAGGAAGCCCTCCTGATGCTTTTCAAACCCAGGCATGCTCATGTAGAGAAATGCAGGTTTTGTGATTGTTTACACTCGTATAGGGCTTTATGAATTGTGCCCAGAAATAGCTCAGCGGCCAGAGGAGCTTTTTTAACAGGGAAGTTCCCAGATCATTGTAGCCAGCTGCCATTAACCATCTGGAAGCAGCATTTTGGACCTGCTGAAGTTTCCCAGCACTTTCCAAAGGCAGCCCCACACAAAGTGTGTAACAATCATTCAAGCAGGATCTAACTAAGGCAAGTGCCCTTGTCGCCAGGTCAGACCTCACCAGGAACAAGCACAGCCGGTGTACTAGTTTCAACCGTGCAAATGCACTACAGGGCCAGTGCAAAAGATCTGGACATCCAGGCTGGGCCTTGTTATCCTCCAGAGGAACGGCCGCTCATTCCTCTCTAACTCCCCGGCTGGTTTTTTTACCTAAAATTTTGAATCACAGCCGCTTCCTAAGATTTCCCCACCCTTTGCGCTGAACCAGATACTCCATAGGAGTTACACATACAGGAGGACTGCAGGAGCTGTGGGGGATTCAGTTCTAACCTCCACTCAAAAATGCATAATTATGGAACAGGATCCATATAAAGCAGGCTTGTCCAACTTTGGCCCTCCAGATGTTCTTAGACTACAGCTCCCAGAAGCCTTCAGCACCACCTCTGCTGGCCAGGATTTCTGGGAGTTGAAGTCCAAGAACATCTGGAGGGCCAAGGTTGGACGCCAGAGACTATGCAATGTACAGCTTTCCATAGTCTCTGGTTCCCTCTAGTCACCAGTTCTGGTAAAAAATAGTCTGGAAACACACATAAATCCATATTTCTGGGTTTTTACTGTATTTAGTATTTTCAGGCAGTGGATAATTCAAACAGTGTATACAGATCCCGCTGATAGAGCCATCCTACTGTTTATTAGTACAGTATATGTATTTGAAAATCATGATTAAATAATAATAGTAATAAAAATCTACAATCAGAAGGTCTCCCATGCAGATTAAGCATGTTGTCCACTGTAATGTTTAAATGGAGGCAACCCACTTTCCATCTCATTAAACTGGGTGTCCTACAGATCCATTCAACTACAATTCCCATCCTCCCCAACCAGCCAGATGCCAGGTGCGGGAAGGCTAACAAGCTCAGCACAGAGACTCAGTAACGCTCCAGAGGAAGGATGCAACGTCTTATATACGGCATAGGAAAGTTGCTTTCTCTGATTTTTGTTTTGGAACCAAAACCCCCAGAATTTCACAGGGGAGGCCAACTGCAGCCAGAAAAAAGCAACTTTTCTAAGCCATGTGGCTTCTTATCCATACAGCTGACCAGCTAAAGCTTCCACCCTATATAGGCCCTTCCTAATCAGGTTGAAACGAGGACCAAATCTTTCTCTCTAGCAAAGTTTTCCAAAGACTTCCAAGTGGGTGCTGATTCGGCCAAACCTTTCCCACACGTGGCCAGTATTGAGCTCCCATTGAATGGCAGGGAGGGGAGGAGCATTCCTTTTCTCACACCTGTGAGGTGTCAGGGTTATACAGTATCTGGGAGCGATCCTAATGAAGGTCAGTAAAGTTTATTTATTTTATTTATTTATTTAATATATATGCCGTCCACTCTACCCAGAGGTCTCTGGGCGGCTTACAATAATTAAAATTCAATACAATAAAAATAAAATGATTAAAATACAATTAAAATACACCCCCTAATTTCCACGGCCGAGACTAGGATTCGAACCCAGGGCTCCTAAATCCAAGCCCTTCAGCCTATCCCCTGCCACACTGGGTAGCCACACGACCCCCCCCCGAAGCCTTTTCCTCTTTCTGATTGGCCAACGTTCGGACTAGGCGACCTTCTCATTGGCCAAACGTGCTCTGCAGGAGGCGGGCTCTTAGGCTCTATTGGTTAAGGCTCTTGGGCTTTTAAAGAGGCGGAAGCCGACTTAGCACCTCCTCCCCCTCTTCCTCTTTTAGCCCCGGCTTAAAAACAGTTCCCGGCCACGCCGTCGCGTGATTGGCTGAAGCGCTTCCGCCAAGCGGAAGTCTTTCAACCATTGGCCCGAAGCTGGCGCCAGCGTGGCGGAAGTTTGACGTTGATTGGCCAAATCTCTTCAGGAAGGCGGGCTCTCGCTCTGTCCGGTGGCCCAAGGCAAGGTTCCTCCCCACGTGGGGAAAAAAGGAGCGATGGCCGTGGCGGAAGGTCAATCCCAGCCAGCCGGAGCGCTGGCGTTGGAGGTGAGCCAAAGGCAGGCTGGGGGAGCATGTGCAGAGTGTTTTAAAAAAAAATCCCTGCAAGCAGCACCAGAAATTGGGCTGGGGGGGTATTATTAGTTTAATCATTGATTTTTTTAAAAAAAACATTGATTTTTATCTACTCTGTTTGGAATCCCTTTTTTCCTTGAGATTTGAATGATGCTTCGATGCATCCCAGAGTTTATTCAGCGCCTCGAAGCATCACTCCCTAGCCAGGGTTGTCTGATCTGCTCGCTCAGAATTTTTATTTAGATTTTGCAGGATTGCCCTTTTTCGTTTTCGTTTTGCATTGGTGAAGGATTTGGAACTGAAAGGACCAGGTTGAAAGCAGGAGATCCTAAATAGGGGTGAAGATCATGCTTGAAGCTGACTTGGTTGGTGGGTGACTAAATAATGCCATTCCAAAGTCATAAAATATAAAACTTTCAAGAATTAAGCTGCGTTCGTCTTAGATTGGTATAGATTTTTGTTAAAAGCCTCAAATTTATTGGGGCTTACTTTCAGGGAGGTATGTAGGATTTCACAGCCTGAGGTTGGAACAGCGTCAGGAGAAGGAGAGAGAAATCTGGGTTTGTATTGGAGGTGGAGGTAGAATCGGAAAGGAGTAGGAGAATTTATAGGAAGGGCAAGTGATGAAGAAAGAAGAAGTGTAGAGGGGAATAGAGAGGGGTAATGGGTAGGGGATGATTGGATAGTAGGGCAGTCCTAGCTGATAGAGGTCTGCAGATTCATGCTTTTGGACAAAATACACATCTGGATATGTCTATAATACCTATCCAATGGTGGGCTATTGTGGGAACTTCAGTTGTAATAACATCCAGAGCACGATATGTTTCCTACACCTACTTTAAGAGCTTGAGCGATTTAATCCCAAGAAAGTGAGGAGGAATTAAAGAACCTCTTAATGAGGGTGAAAGAGATGGTCTGAAGCTCAACATCAAAAAAACTAAGATCGTGGCCACTGGTCCCATCACCTCCTGGCAAAGAGAACAGGAAGATATGGAGGCAGTGACAGATTTTACATTCTTGGGCTCCATGATCACTGCAGATGGTGACAGCAGCCACGAAGTTAAAAGATGCCTGCTTCTTGGGAGGAAAGCGATGAGAAACCTAGACAGCATCTTAAAAAGCAGAGACATCACCTTGCCGACAAAAGTCCACTTAGTCAAAGCTATGGTTTTTCCAGTAGCAATGTGTGGGAGTTAGAGCTGGACCATAAAGAAGGCTGACCGCCGAAGAATTGATGCTTTTGAATTGTGGTGCTGGAGGAGGCTCTTGAGAGTCCCCTGGGCTGCAAGGAGAACAAACCTATCCGTTTTGAAGGAAATCAACCCTGAGTGCTCACTGGAAGGACAGATCCTGAAGCTGAGGCTCCAATCCTTTGGCCATCTCATGAGAAGACGCCCTGGAAAAGACCCTGATGTTGGGACAGTGTGGAGGCAGGAGGAGAAGGGGACGACAGAGGATGAGATGGTTGGACAGTGTCATCCAAGCGACCAACATGAATCTGACCCAACTCCGGGAGGCCGTGGAAGGCAGGAGGGCGTGGCATGCTCTGGTCCATGAGGTCACAAAAAGTCAGACATGACTTAACGACTAAACAACAAGAGAAGTCTGACTCTCTTCCCCTGTTTTTCTCCCCTGCTCCAGGAGAGGGTGGAAGCAGACCTGCCGGCTGCATTAAGCCTGTTGAAATCACTCCAAGAGCAGGTGAGAGAGATGCTCGTTGCTCCTATGTTACTGTTGTTGTTTTGTTTCTTTACTGTCATCTTGTCTGCATGATGGCAGCCTCCTTCTCCATTCCCTATTTAAGCAGGAACGTTCTCCTTTTCTCTCCTTGCTGGCATGCAGGCTGTTGCCGTGACCCGACATGTCCAGGGCTTGGCACAGAAAGTGCGGGCAGGCGTCTACCCCACAGAAAAGGTAAGGGGTTCCTGAATGAACAATAGAGGTGAGGGACAGGGGGAGAGAAGACAAAGAGGTTTAATTTGAATCAAGTTTTAATCAAGCCTCACAGTGATATCACAAAATAATGAAAAGATATGTGTCCTTCTGGGCATGTACAGAGTGCCCTGACTGTGGGGCTCGGCTTCAGTTTGTCCTCAGGCCTCAACTTGAGAAGCATCCTATTCATAGAATCATAGAATAATTGAGTTGGACGGGGCCACTAAGATCATTGATTTGATTGACGGCCTGCTTTTCTTCTGAAAATAGGACTCATTATGGCTTAGAATTAAGCAGATAAATGCTACCCAGTTCTTGCCCTTTCTTGTCTCTTTCTACCTGTTTTCTGCATCATCCCTTTGCTGGAGAGCTGTATGAGCTTCCAGATGTGGTTGATTGGCATCTCCCATCATCCTTCGCATTGCCTGTGCTGGCTGAGGCTGCTGGGAATTGGAGTCCGTCCACTTTGGGATAGCGACGTGGTGCCTTAAGCTGCTTTATAGCTTTGCAGATTTTCATCTTTTTAGAACTCAGACTCTCCCTTAGCTCCAACTCTGCGATGTGGATCTTAAAACCTGGCTTAACCTGTTGCCTGCTCTTAACCTGGGAAAAAGTGGGAGATGTTGATTTAAATGCCAGAATCCTTCCCTCTTTCTGATATAGTACTCAGTTTTCCACTGATTTGAACTTTCTGCTGAGTTTGTTCTGCCTCTTATGAGGAGCTCTCAAACATGCTCTTTTTTCTCTTTCCCTGTCTTCCTGTGTTCTACTTGTGAGTAGGCTTTTATTGCTGGTTCCTGGAGTAGTTGGTTTTCCTTTGGGCCACCCTGCCACGATTGTCTTGTCCTTCTCCTGGGTCATCTGTCAGAAAGAGAGAGCCGCCTCCTTTCTCGATGGCCAATCTGGTTATAGAATCATAAAACTGTAGATTTCGAAGCAATCTAACATGGTCCCAGCGTGAGAAATCCCAGGCTTGAGAATACCCGATAGTCATCCTAATGTTTACTCAGAACCTCCTTTCCTGTAATTTCAGCTGAACATTAAGATGGATTTTCTTATAGCTTTTCCTTTGGCAGCTGATCCGAATCAGCCTCCTTCCCCTCTGATCTCTTGGCTAGATGTGGGTTTAGTTCTTGTTCCCGCCCTGTTGCAGGTCTGAGATTCAGCCACCCCAGAGCCTGGATAAGTTACTTTTTCAGAGTACAGTGCCACAAATCAGCAGGCTATGGGATTCTGGGAATTCTCATCCATAGAAATAACATCAGGTTTACTGTTTCTGGGTATAAATTGCATCTCCTAGTCCAGTGGTTCTAAGCCTTGCATCTCCAGATGTTCTTGGACTGCAACTCCCAGAAACCTTCACCACTAGCTGTGCTGGCCAGGATTTCTGGCAGTTGTAGTCCAAGAACATCTTGGGGACCCAAGGTTGGGAACCTCTGGCCTAGTCCATTTTTTTCTGTCTGTCTCTTGGCTTTCACTGCTGGTGTCTCTTCACCCATCTTTATTTTCCTATCCTCAGGGCCTCAGTTTCCTGGAAGTGAAGGACCACCTTCTGCTTCTCTACCTCCAAGACCTCTCGCACCTGATTCTGGAGAAGATCTCCGGCCACTCCATGGCCAACCACCCTGCATTGCTGCGCTTGGTGGAAACTCGAACGGTATGAGGTTGGGTGGGAGGACTCACCGGCAGGACTTTGACCGTGGGAGGGCAAGGACAGGCAGGGCCACAAAGGCCAGCTCCGTAGGTCCATCTCAGAGCCTGCGGTTTGTGTGTACAAGGAACAGAAGATCAACCGCTGGCATCTCCAGGGGAAAGATTTTGAGTAACAGAGCCGGACGTAGGATGTTGGGTTTGGGTTTGAGGATGTTACTTCTGTAAGACGAGTCCTAGACTTCCCCAGCAAGCATGGCCGGGTTGGCTAAGACATTCTGAGACCGTGGTCCAAAAGGAGGAGGAGAATCTACAGTAATTGTCTGCCCTCTGCATCTTCACAGGTGTTGGAAAAGATGCGCCCCATCGACCAGAAGCTGAAGTACCAGGTGGACAAATTGGTGAAGGCTGCTGTGACCGGAGCCCTGAGTGAGTCATGCCACGGAACAGATTCTGGGTGGCGGGCAGCAGGGAGCAGTTTGGAAGGTGCCACCTAACCAGACTTTGTGGGTCGGTGCTCTGTTCCTAGGTGAAAACGACCCGCTGAGGTTCAAGCCGAATCCTAACAACCTGATGAGCAAGGTATGTACGTATGCGTGCATTTTTGTGCCATCCCTTCCACACTGAAAGCAAATACAAACTGTCCTCTGTCCAGTTCCCTGATTTTGCTGGTTTTGTGACTGCCTCTTTGCCTCAACCTGCTGGACAAGGGTCTCTTCAAATTGGGAGAGGCCATGATGCACCGCCTGCCTCCAGGCTGAACGCTCAGATGTCAGGGTTTCCCATCTGTTGAGATCCATTCCTAAGGCCTTCAGATCCCGCTTGCAGATCTCCTTGCATCGCAGCTGTGGTCTCCCTCTGGGGCAATTTCCCTGCACTCATTCTCCATACAGGAGATCTTTTGGAATCCGACCGTCAGCCATTCTCACGACATGCCCAAGCCAACGTAGACGTCGCTGTTTCAGTAATGTATACATGCTAAAAGTTTGGAGCTTTGTCCTGCCAGGTGATACCAAGAATGTGTCGGAGGCAATGCATAAGGAATGTGTTCAGCTTTCTGTCCTGCCGTGCATGAAGGGTCCAGGACTCACTGCAGGACAGGAGTGTGCTCAGGACACAGGCTCTATAGACCAGGATCTTGGTCTATGCCGTCAGCTTCTTATTGAGCCATACTCTCTTTGTGAGTCTAGAGAACATGGTAGCTACTTTGCCAATGCGTTTATGCAGCTCGACATCTAGGGAGAGAGTGTCAGAGATCGTTGAGCCAAGGTACACAAAGTCATGAACAACCTCCGATTCTTGCATGGAGATGATAATAGAGGAAGATGAGTCCAAGCCCTGGTCCATGACGTGTTTTCTTCTTTCAAGCAAACAGTGAATTACAGCACAAATACCATGTTTCCCCAAATATAAGACCCAACCTGAAAATAAGCCCTAGTATTTTTCAGGATGCTTGTAACATAGGCCCCACCCCCAAAATAAGCCCCAGTGAAGTGAAACCCCACACCTTAGAAGGGATTTTGAATGGCACTCACGTTTTCCCAGTAAAGCAGAGCGGATGCAAGATATTCAACCAAGATGGGAGTGAAAGACCTCCCTGAGAAAGAAATATTTGCAATTGCCTTCTGAATGAGTGTAGGGAGGGAACCAGCTCCTCCGGAAGCTGGTTCCAGAGCATTGGGGCCACCACCGAGAAGGCCATGTGTCTACTTGAAAAAAAGTGTGGCTCTGGTACTGGAGCAAGAGTACTTAGATCTCACCAAACTGGGGCAGGCGGGGAAGAAGTCTGTGAAACCAGCCTTCCCCAGTAGTTGCTGAGCATCATGGGACTTGTAGTCCAAGGCCTTGAGAGAGGCGGGATATAAATCTGAGGAAAGCAGATCTGTTTTGGGTTTAACCACAGTGCCATTTTCAAATCTCAACCTATGCTTTTGTACCATTGTCGTCCCATTAATGCGGAGTTAACGAGGAAAGTTATAAATCCAATTTCCTGATCAATCCCAAAAACCCATTTATTTATTGGCACACTTCCTGGCAGGTCCTTAACAAGTTCTAAAAGAAAGTCGGGGAGAATGAAGGAGCCATCTTTTATCGTGAAACCTTCATCTCTCGGTGGGTCAGGTCAGGATGCAGAATAATTCTCTTGGATTTGACGGTTTCAGCCAAAGTAGCCTCACCGCAGTTTTTTGAGGCTTTTCAAGAAGAGAGACACCTAGTCTTGAGGCAGGATAGATAAAAATCGATTGTTTTTTTAAAAAATCAGTTTGATTTAAATCACAATTTAAATTAGGACTTTATTTTTTTTTAAAAAAATTATTTTTATATTTAATGCATCAAAAAAAATCTGATTTTTAAAAATTCAAATAATGATTTAAATCAATTTGATTTAAATCAAATCCACCCTGCCTTGAGAACGGGCCCATTGGTAAGGCTCAAAGAGCATTTTGAAGGACAAATTTGTGTGTGCAAAGCAGCCTGTATATTTGAAAACGTGAACATGGCTAAATGTGAAAATGTATGCAATTGTAAAAAAACAACACTCTCGTCAGCGCGGAAATATACATATATTAAGAACAATGCATTAAAATGCATATATTTGCACAGTAGTAACAAAATGAGGGCAGAAATTGTAAGTGGAATTTCGGGAAATGAATTAAAGCTGACATTGGGTTGTTCATATGCTTAGATTGTGACCGTACACCTATTGTTACCATTGCGTGTCAGCAGTTTCTTTTGTTGAAATCTTCACCTAATGGCAGTAGTTCCCAACCATCTGCCCCCAGATGTTCTAGACTACAACTTCCAGAAATCCTGGCCAGCACAGCTAGTGGTGAAGGCTTCTGGGAGTTGTAGTCCAAGAACATCTGGAGACCCAAGATTGGGAACCATTGCTATACAGTGAAGATTTCAACAGAAGTGCAAACAGCACAAGTTTGCCGTGGAATGTCTGTTGGTGTGATCCTGACTCAAGAAAGCTTGGTTACTGTTGTTTCTTCCCTTCTCCAGCTTAGTGACTCGGAGGAAGAAGATGGAGAAGTTGATGTCGTGAAGAATTCTGGGAAAGGAACATCAAAAGGAGGAAGCAAGAAATACATCCCGCCTCGTCTGGTGCCTGTACATTACAGTACGCGAGATCCTTGATGGCTGAGTGGGAAGGGAAAGCACAGGCTGGCTGTATTGTTCGGAGTTAGAACAGCCAGCTGTCTAAAAAGCATTCCTGCAATCACCTGGATTATTGTTCTCAGTATTGTCTGCCAAATCGTCTTGGGCAGGGACTCCAGAAATACAGTAGGGCCCCCTTATGCGTGGTACCAATATCCGCAGTTTCACTTATCTACAGTCTAAAAATATTAAAAGAAAAAACTAGAAATACAGTGGTGCCCCGCATAGCGATGTTAATCCGTTCCAGGATTAACGTCGCTATCCGGATTCGTCGCTATGCGGGGGGGGGACCCCATAGGAACGCATTCAACTCCGTTTAATGTGTTCCTATTGGGGAAAAACTCACCGCTATGCAGGGAATCATCCATCCGGCCGCCATTTTCACCTCCTGGTAAGCGAGGGCAGGGTGCGAAAACGCTGTGGGCAGCCATTTTGTTGACCCGGTGGCCATTTTGGAACCGATCAGCTGTTCCCAAAACATCGCAATGCGAAGATTGGTAAGTGAAACGCTTACTGATCATCGCAATGCAATGTTTTGCCTATTAAAACATCATAATGCGATCGCATTAGCAAGGCGTCGCTATGCGGATTCGTTGTTAAACGGTGCGCTTGTTAAGCGAGGCACCACTGTACATATTTTTACGATGTATTTACCAGAACAGGTCACTAGAGGGAAGAATACATAGCGTGGTCTTTGACTCTCTGTTGGCCAATTCTGGTAATATATGGAGAAACTTCTGTGTATAGTGTTCACTATTATCTGCTGTTTTCAGCATCTGCGGGGGGGGGGTTGGAACCAATCCTCTGTGGCTATGGGGGCCTTACTGTATTTCTGGAGTCCTTGCCTAACACGGCCTTTCTGTTGCTTCTCTGTCCCAGACGAAACGGAGACCGAGAGGGACAAGAAGATGCTGGAGCAGGCCAAGAAGCGTGCTCTGAGCAGCTCTATCATCCGTGAGCTGAAAGAGCAGTACTCCGAGGCCCCGGAGGAGGTGCGCGAAGGACGCTACGTGCACGCCACCAGACAAAGCCAAGAAGATGAACACAGGTTTGTGTTTGTGTGTATGTATGAGAGCAGAGGTGTGAAGACTGAAAAGTATTTCTGGTAAGCAGAGGGATGCTGGAGGGGATAGGACCCCCGCATCCACTGATTCACTTATCCACTAGCTAAAAATAATTTTTTAAAACCCTAGAAATACCTATTTATATGTATTTCCAGCATCTATGCGCCAGGACTAGCCAGTGTAGGGAACCTGAAACCATGTAATATATAGCGTTCCACACTTCCACCTTTTCAGCATCTGCAAAAGTTCTTGGAACCACTACTCCCGCAGTCGTACTGTATATGGAGCAGAAAATTCTGGGAGATTAATGTGGGAAGGTGGGGGTTTTCGAGCTGGTTTCGAGACTCTGAACTAGAAAATGGCTGAATGCGGGGGTCGGGGGATGCGCAGCACGGCAGATGGTTATGCGCCCCATCCCCTAATGCAGCTAAGCAGTTGCATTGCAGATAAACGTAACTGCTTTACATTTTATTGTGTTTTGATATCACAATTTGCTGGCGTTTTTACCTGTACCTTTTACACATTCATGTGAGCTGCCCCAAGTACCCCGTTTACGATCTAGCTCGGAGGAGAGACACGTGTCGTTCGCATGTCAACAAGCTGCTTCCGCCCCCACCCTGATTTCCTTCTCTAGGACCAACTATGAGGAAAGCATGATGGTCCGTCTCAACCTGACCCGGAAGGAGAAGGCGCGCCGGAGGAGAGAGGGCGTCCTGAGTTCCCAGCTGAATTCGCTCACCCACTTTGGGGACATCAGTGCGTTGACGGGAGCTCCAGCCGCGTTGGGAGAGGTGAGTCTTATGCAGAGGCAGTTAATTCGGTCCGTAGCCAAGATGAGTTGCTAGGTCTAACCACAGAGAGTTAAACAGGAAACTGGAGACGGGATGTAAGCAGGTAGTTTTCACAACAAAGGAAAGTTGGTCATATTGAGCCCACAACTGTTTTTCTCATCATTTTCTTTAAAAAACAACAACACCAAATCTGAGCCAGACTCCTGTTCTCAGTTCCAGCTGCTGACAAAACTCAGATTGGATAGGATAGCACTTTTCAGATACTTGAAAGGTAGTCCTATAGAGGAGGAGCAGGATCTGTTCTCCATCATCCCAGAATGCAGGACACTTCATCATGGGCTCAAGCTGCAGGAAGCCAGATATATCATGCTGTATATCTGGAAAAACTTCTTAACTGTTAGAGCAGTACGGCAATGGAACCAGTGGCTTTAAGGGGAGGTGGTGAGCACTCCCAACACTGGAGGCATTCCAGAGAAAATTGGAGAACCGTCCGTCGGATCTGCTTTGATGTACATTCTTGCCTTCAGCAGGACGTTGGACTTGATGCCCTTACAGAAACCCTTCCAACTCCATTGTTCTATGACCTTGTAAATCCTCACAGCCATTTGTAACATGCCAGCGGAGACGTTTGCCCTTTGCACAGGGTGGTGTGGATTGGCTATTTCCTTTCCAGCTGTTTGTCACCAAGATTTGTGCCAATCACCTTACACTGGAGCAAACGTCATAGAACTCTGCCTGGAAATGTGTTGAAAACAAGGTGGGGAAAAACTGTGGGAGATGACAGGTTATGGGGTGATGGCGCCAGTCTTGAAACAGCAGAACAGGTCACGAAGCCAGATTTGTCAAGTGAACCCCAAGTGCTCTGGGCTGACGAAAACATGTCGCCCAACGAGTTCATTGAGTAGGGTGGCGGAATCCCCACGATGAGAGCTGTAGCATGTGGTAGTTACCTTTTGGAGAGACTGTGCTTCGGCTCTACTCCATGGAGAGTTGTGGGCTCAGACTTGTTTAATTCAGAGTTGAGCTGCCGGAGGGATTTTCCCAGAAGATGCTGAGGCGGCCGTTCAAGGAAACGGGAGAAGTGGCTGGCCTGATCCGACCAGATGCTGGGGAGGTGTTGTTGTTGTTTTTTGTCATTTTGAACTGAGGGCTGGCAGGAACCCCAAGGTTTTCTGCAAGTCAACCGGGACAAGAGGAGCTTTCTGTATCCCACATCACCTTAAGCACCACATGTCTTGGGGGGGAGGGGGGAGTCCTGTAATGTGTGTCGTGAAGTGACACCTAAGTGTGCGTCCATGGGTCTGACCCTTTGTGAAGGAGGCCCAACTCTGAGGTTGTGGGAGGGATGCTTTGATTCAACAGGGGACCAGTGGGTCTTCCTTCTTGGTTGCTTGATGTATTCGATTGGAGTTGTGTAGAACCCATTTCTATGCTGTTTCATGCCTCCAGCTTTAGTGGGAGCCACACACATAGAAGGAAATCACCGGTACCATATTCCTAAATTGACAAACCTGTTCTGAGAGTAGCTTATAGGGTGATAAGTGGCTTAACCTAACCGGAGAGTATGCCTGTGTTTGGTCTTCCATTCCTTCCTGCCAGTTTCAACACAGGGAAGACATAAAAACCCTCTGGGTTACTCAAGTTGTGGTACTTCCTCTACCTAGGGAGGGAAAGCCAGCTGTCTGGGGGCACTGAGCCTCAAACATCCATGCCTGCATGGACTCAGTAGGGCTCCATCGCATCTGAGGGCATCCCCAGGTTTCCTTTTGCTGCATTATATCCCTGTGCGTCCCTGTCACCCATCTGTACAATAAAAGCAAAGCGTGCTGCTTCTATACCACCACATAACACTTAAAGCACTCATTGGGCATTTTACAAATTAATTATGTAGGCCACATGTCCCCCCCCCAGTGTGCTGGGTACTTAATTTACCGACCTTAGAAGGATGGAAGGCTGAGTGAACCTTGAGCTGGCTATCTGGGGTTGAACCCGGGTTGTGAGCAGAGTTTGGGCTGCAGTACTGCAGTTTAACCTCTGCTTCATGAGGCTGACCTTCTAAATAAACCTTCTAAGGCACCACTTGTGGTGCTGGAGGAGGCTCTTGAGAGTCCACTGGACTGCGAGGAGATCAAACCTATCCATTCTGAAGGAAATCAACCCTGAGTGCTCACTGGAAGGACAGATCCTGAAGCTGAGGCTCCAATACTTTGGCCTTCTCATGAGAAGAGAAGACTCCCTGGAAAAGAGCCTGATGTTGGGAAAGAGTGAAGGCAGGAGGAGAAGGGGACGACAGAGGACGAGATGGCTGGACAGGGTCACTGAAGCCACCAACAAGACTTTGACCCAACTCTGGGAGACAGGAAGGCCTGGCGTGCTCTGGTCCATGGGGGTCACGAAGAGTCGGACACTCTGGTCCATGGGGGTCACGAAGAGTTGGACTAAACAACAACAACAATAAAGCACCAGTGGCTTCATCAGGACTTGAAGAATGGAAGTTCATTAGTGCGCCCAGCTGCCGTTTTATGGATTGTCTGCCACAGGAGGAAGGAGATCAACACACATGCAAAAATCTAGGGTTCACTTTTTGTCTGCTTTGGATATGCAAGGTGATTGCAACAATCAATTTAAAGGCCCGCCGCTCATTTGGAAAGCTAGCCAACAGCCTTCAGACAATCTGTTTCTAGAACGCATGTCCTGTGTAGGCCAGACGCTTTGTAGTTTTGTTGAGGAGCTCTGTGTTAGTCGACCAAGGAGCCAGCTGTTCCTGATCTGGGAAGGAATGAATAAAATATCTGAGCGTCTATGTTCTTCTGATGCAAGGCGTTCCTAAGGAGAGGTAGTGTCCCCATAACCAAGGATCCTGTGGCCCAGGCAGCTGCCCCATGGAATCATATGCTTGTGCTAGGCCATCGTCCCACATGGCCTTATAAGTGCTGGATAGCTCAGTGATTTAGGCATCTGGCTGCAGAGCCAGAGGTTGGGAGTTTGATTCCCCCCCCATGGTGCCTCCCTGATGGGGTCAGACTGGATGATCCTTAAGAGTCCCTTCCAGCTCTGCAGCTCTAAAATGATTGTACTTGTTGCAAAATCCCTCATCCGTTGCAAAGCTTCTGGGTCACAGTCCGGAATCTGTATATATATAAAAAAATCACACAGAGCACCAGACCGGTGTCAGCTTTGCCCGATAAACTCAATGTTACTGCCGTTGTGTGGAGACGTCGGGAGGGAGAACAAGCCGGCTTTTGGGAAAGGGGGCTTCTGTTTATAGTGTTTTCACCCAGTTCACTCTGATGTCCCTGAATATCAGTCTCCTACTGGATCCAAGAGGCTCCCATTTTGATTTTGTGATGTTCCACCGTATGAAAACATCTTGTTCCATTGGGCTGTAGATTTATTTATTTATTTTGTATAGCGCCTATGTGGTCTTACGACCACTCTAGGCGGCTTCCAAGCACAGACATAAAATGACATATAAAAATTATTAGCACTAGGAATTCATTACATCAGATAAAAGATTTTTCAAGAAGGGAAAAAGAAAAGAGAAGAAAAAAAGAAATAAAAATCAAATATTAGCTGGAGGGAAGGCCTGCGTGAACATCCATGTTTTTAATTGGTTTTTAAAGATACCCAGCGAAGGGGCCACACGAATCTCCGGAGGGAGATTGTTCCAGAGGTGAGGAGCCACCGCCGAGAAGGCCCGGTTTCTTGTTTTCTCCTTCTGGGCCTCCCTCGGCGTCAAGCTCCTCAGCTTCACCTCCTGACTCACTCGGGTGAGATCTGTCGATTGTTATTTCCCGTTTCCAAAGGAAGGCCAGTTTAGCCTGGCTTTCTTCCCAGTCCGTTGAGATCCTTTTCGAAAGGTCTTGGGTTAAAAAAATAATATAAGTTAAGAAAATGCTTAATTTAGTTCTGTGTCCTACCTTGAATTCTTGACACGCCTCTCTTATGCTCTTCCCACATTCAGGACGCAAATCCCCAAAATAAGAAGAGAAAGAAGATTGGCCCAAAGCGAGGAAAGAAGAAAAAAGGTAAGAACTGTTTGTTTGTTTTTAAAGTGTCTATATTCTTGACAAGTCTTAACACCTCGGCTCATCCTAGGCCCTACAAAATGCCAGTGGAATAGTAAAAATGGTTCTGAGACATGCCACAAAAGTTTATATATAGGAAAAGCCATTGTGATTTCTTCTTGTGCTTCAAAATCTCATAGTTGAGTACTTAGAAGGGGCGGGGGGCTCCCTAGGCATTCAAAACAAATACAGTGGTGCCTTGCTTAACGAGCGCCTCGCTGAGCGATGAAATCGCTTAACGAGGCGCTCTGGGCCATTGCTGGAGCATTCGCTCAGCGATGGCCCCTATGGCAATTTTTCGCTTTGTGATATTCGCTAAGCGATTCGCTTAGCGAATATCGCATAATGAAGCGGGGGAGAACAGCTGATCGGCGGTTCCAAAATGGCCGCCGGAAGGTCCGCGCCGCATTTTCGCGCCCTGCCCTCACTTACCGAGGGCACGAAAATGGCGGCGCTATGGCAGAACCTCGCTTAACGGTGAGTTTTCAAGCCATAGGAACGCATTGAACAAAGTTCAATGCGTTTCTATGGCTTTTTTCTATTCCGTTTAGCGATGTTTCGCTATAGCGAAGGTTAATCCGGAACGGATTAACCTCGCTATGCGAGGCACCACTGTATGGGTGGGTAACATCTCGGGTAGAATTGTTCTTCCTGAGCCTATTTTGAGTCACCTCCTATCCTTCTAATGTGAGCAGGGCTTCACTGTAATGACCCTGTCCACCCATTTGAAAGAAATGTTCACAGGATCCCCTCCTATTGCACCTGACAGCACTTCTCTACCCTTGGTTAGTGACACTTCCTCCAAGAGGTCTAGCAGCTTGAGAAAAAAAATGAATAATGTACTTCTTCTAATCCTATCCTGTCTTCCTCATTCATTCATTCATTCTCTTTTTCTCTCCTTCCTCCCTCTCTCCTCCATCTTTCTAGGTTTCCACAAGAGGTGATAAACTCCCTTACACTCGTTGGGGACTGATCTATACCTCGGATTTGTTTTGTTTTTTAACATGCCCTGTATGAGGGGAAGGGAGAAAGAGTGTTGTGGACAATAAAACGTGGTTTGCCTCTTTTCCTGTCAAGAGTGTATCAAGTTTCTTTTTCTTGCTTCCTGGTCAGTTTTGAAGGGGGGGGGGACCTTTGATGCTTTTTAAAAATCCCCTTGGATGGCAGTAAAGGGCACAGCCGTAACCAGGGTGGGGTGAGAGGGGTTTTCACAGGTACAAAAAAATTGCGGTTCGGAGAAGTACAAACACACTGTTGATATTTGCTGCTTGGAAGGGTGCAAATCCAGCCTTCCTAAGAAGCTCAAAACAGACCGGTGCATGGTGGAAACCCTACGGCGTCATCCATTTAAACCCAGTCTGTCTTCCCAGTTTCTGCCTTCTTCTCCCTGATTCTGCCTGTCCCACATCACCCAACCCTAACCCACAGTGGGCACCAAAATTACTAGCTCCAGTTCTGATCAAGAGAAGACGCAGAGATCCTGTCTTCTTCGAAGTCAACCTAATCATATATTTTATTTATTTATTTATTTATTTAATTCGATTTTTACCCCGCCCCTCTAGACAACGTCTACTCGCGGCGGCTTACATCAGTTAAAACAAGTTAAAAAACATACAAAATGCATTTATACTAATTAGTTCTAAACAAAAGGTTTCCAAGATGGTGGTATACAAAAGAAAGAAAGAAAGAAAGAAAGAAAGAAAGAAAGAAAGAAAAGGAAAATTACTTAATTGACTGGGGGGTAGGCCTGTTTAAACAACCAAGTTTTTAATTGGCTTTTAATTGGCTGTGGATATCTCGGTCAGGTATCTGAACCTGGGAGTTCAGTTCTCCAGGGTACCTCCTGGGAGTACAGCCAGCCTGTGTTGCCCTGGGCAAGCTGCCCGGTCCCAGGGCGCTCCCAGAAGAAGTGGGAAACACTCCTGAATAGTCTTCACCCAAATGACCTGGAAAACGGTCACTGAAAGTCAGTTTAGACTTGAGGGCACATTATTATTATTATTATTATTATTATTATTATTATTATTATTATTATTATTATTATTATTATTATTATTATTATTATTATTATTATTTTTATTTTTATTTTTATTTTTATTTTTATTTTTATTTTTATTTTTATTTTTATTTTTATTTTTATTTTTAATTTTTTTATTATTATTTTTATTATTATTTTTATTTTTATTTTTATTATTTTTATTTTTATTTTTATTTTTATTTTTATTTTTATTTTTATTTATTTATTTATTTATTAAACTGACTGGAAAGGTCAGGGGTTTAGGTTGGGAGTCCAATTCCCCCCACGGGGTCCCCTGGGAGAAAGACCCAGCCCGTGTAACCTTGGGCAAGCTGCACCGTCGTCCCAGGGCGCCCCTAGAGGAAGGGAAAGATAAAGCACTTCTAAATCTTCTCTGCTGGGAAAACCCTGAAAAAGGGTTGCCGGTTAAGTCAGAGTTGACGGCCCATGATGATGATTAAGGTTCTTCAAGTACCAGGTTGATAAGATGGGGTTCAGTCTCTCCCTTCGTATATATTTCCAGCGTCCTCCTTCCCTCCGTCATGACTCTTAATCCCCTTTGGGCTTTCTCCGAAAGAGGCTTTTAAAGTTTGCATTCACTTGTTTTTCTTTCTTTCTCTTTTTTTTTTTTCCGAGCAAGGGAACCTCTTTCAATATGGGAATCCCCACGCTTCTCTCTCTTGCGCTCCCTCCCCCCCCCCGCGCGCTCTCTCTCTCTCAGCCTCCCTTCACCTTGTCTGTTTGAGAGCTACTGGCAGAATCAATGCCATCGACCTGGTTTTCGGGGGGCCGGGAGCAGAGAAGGGAATCCTCGGCTGCGTTCAACCCTGATCGGGCTAAGTGGAATCCGATAAACATGAGGAGGAAATCAATTGCCCGACACGCTTGAGAAGTGGGGAGGGGGGGGAGAGAGGAAGAAGGGAGGGCCGGTCTTGCCATTGAACCGGAGGGGGATTCCACCGAATTAAGAGAGCAGCTGTGGTTTCCAGAGGTGTGGGGGGGGCACAGAGGGACAGGTCTATCCCCTGCCCTGTATTGCTTTGGGCGAAATGGCCCCCTCCTCTTAAGCTTACAGCCCAGCTCACCATATCTGGAATATCCCCCCCACACACACACATATATATATACACACACACATCTTCACCAGCCCCCTCGGGGGACTATGGTTCCCTGAGTCAGCAGTCCCTGCTCCGACCTTTAACAGAGTGCAAAGGAGAAATAGATTAATTCATTAGCACGTTTAGATTGAGGGGGATGAAGGTTCAGAGACAAACGGCGGGGGGGGGGAGGAAAAGGTAGTGTATGTTGGGGAGGTGACAGGAATGGTGGGTTTTTTTGCACCAAAAGCAGCTTCAGGAATGAACACGAAGGCATCGGAGGGGGGGGAGCGGTTTGGCAGCCAGCTTGAGACCTCAAAGGAACGGGGTTTAAATCTTGGCCGCTCGTGGGTAGAATGGGGGGGTTGGACGGACTGGATCGGGGTGACCCCCGGATGGGGCGGGCAGGGTGGGTTGGGTTGGAGGCCGGCGGAGAAGAGCAGGCCTTTGGGAGACATGGGTCAGAGAGGACCCCCTTGCAGGATGGATCTTTCATTTGGGGGGGGGGAGACAAGAATCAGAGACTTGGCAGTTCCTTGCCCGTCGCATGAGATGAAGCCAGGGGTTCCCATCCGATGAACTTGGTAGTGCTTTTTCTGCAACATGCACACATGAGTAGACCTATGTCTAGAAGGACGGGATAAAAATCAAATCAATCAATAAATTAAATGGTCACCCTTCTTTGGAGTGGCTGCTTTTCCTTCCCCAGGGTATCCATCCTCTGTCCTTCCTCTCCCCCCCACTCCAAATTTCTGCCTTATGTTGGGCTTTGCCTCCAGGTGGCGCTGTGGCAGGGCTCCCCCCCCCCCCCGGCCCACCTCCCCTGCCAGCTCATTCTCATTCCTTCCACGCAGCCGCCCGCTCCCGTCCTCAAATTAATTTGGTGCCGCGTATTCTTGCGGTGTCTTTTTTTTTTATTCCCGCCTCCCCCTCCCCGCCTTCTTCTTGCGATGCCTTTCTGCCTGCCTGCTTCTTTCTTTCCCTTTTTCCCCGTGCAAACATCTCCCTTCCCTAGATTTCGTCCCCCTATTGAAGGTTTTGCCCCCCCTGGATTCTCTGGGCTTCGGGGTCTGTGCTTAAAAATCCTCCCCCCCCAAAGGGAAGATGCCTTTACAAAACAGGGAGCATTGGCGGGGTGGGGTGGGGAGAGGAGAGGGTGGATGTCAAAGCGGTTGGGGGGAGGATAGTCAAAAGCCAACGTGACAAAGCCATTTTATAATTTATCAACAGGGCCGCTGTGAGGCGACGCGTGGTACATTAAATACATAAGGAGTTTCTGTTTAAAACACAACGGTCTTTACATCCTCCCAGCCCCCCCAAAAAATAAATCAGTTTTCACCCCCTTCGAATGCTCCCCATTGTTCTTCGGGAATTTAACCTGATTTTTGCACAGATGTGTTTTTATTTCTTTAAAGAAAACGATACTGCACATTTCACTTGGTAGCAATTCCTTTTCAACTCGACGGGGCAGGCTTTTGGAACGGAGGTGTCGGATGGCGCTATAAGATCATCATCCGATAACTGCAGAGCTGGAAGAGACCCTACAAATCATCAAGTCCAGCCCCGTCAAGGAGGCACAGGAGGGGAATTGAACTCTCAACCTCTGGCAACACTACTGGGTACCTAAACCATTGAGCTATGCTGTTCTTTAAAATCCTGCCCTGCTGGCAGAGTTATCTGCCCTTCCCTCTCTTTTCATCCTCTTTTCATCTCTCACAATGACCCTGTAAGGTAGTTCTAAGACAGACAGACAGACACACACACACACACACACGTGTGTGTGCATAGTGCAACTTACCAAGTGAACCTCATGACTGTGGATTTTTGAAACAGGATTTCCCAAAAATTAGTGTGGCTCTTAAGTTAGGGGCCGAAAACTTCATGGCTCTCCAGAACCGGTGATGGCAACTATGGCCTCAAGGAGATGTTTTCTTCCTAACGAGCATGCCACTCCGTGGTGAGCAATAATGGAGGCCTACAATATCAAAAAGACCACCGTGACTCGTCCTTGTTGTAAGACGACGTTAAGACTCCAGCTCCTATCATCCTTGATCCTTAGCTAATGGCCGTTTTGGGAATCGTGACATAGGGCAGACCACAGACCAAGCCAGCTCTAGATTCACTAGAGAAGGCGGGATGGAAAGATTTTAAATACACTTATATTTGAGGCTGTAGTTACAGGCCAAATGTGAATTTTGCAGCTTCACAGCAGAGAAAGTGGTTTGCAACAGAACAGATTTCTCTTAGGCCTGTGTAAACGTGGATTTAGTGTCCTGAAGCGCTTGGCTTGTCCTGTTGACCTTTCTCAGGAATGGCCTTATATTAGACTAAGCTGGAAGAGGCTTCAAGTCAAGGACTGTCCTCCTTAGAAGAGGGTACAAAGACACCCTATTCCAGACCTATCTTCCGGGGTGGAATGGGAGTGGGGGGGTAGCCAGAAAACCTGTGTGGGATGGATAAAGTGAACTGGCAAACATCACTGCTTTCAGCAACGTACGTCAACAGACTAAAGAGAGGGGAAAGAGACACAGAGGAGAGAGGCGGGTCTCTCTTTGGTTCAGAGGTGGGGAAGGAATGATTGGTTAGTTTTGGACAGATGGATAGTCAGCCCAGCCCAGAAAGGGCCCTCCCAGCCAAACCTACTAAAGGCAGCATGCAAGGTTGCAAAGACTCCTGACATAAATAGTGTTGGAAATTGCTTTGCGGCCGTCCTCAGAGAGCGCAGCTTGGGGAGAATATATCGGCCCCGTGGTCCCTCAGTTGTGGGGTTCCGCAGGGTTCGATCATCTCCCCAATGCTGTTTTATCATTTATATGAGGCTGTGGGGTGGTCATCCGGGGATGTGGAGCTTCGTGTCACCAATACGCTGATGACACCCAGCTCGACATCTCCTTTTTCCTGTCTGCGGTGGATGTCGTTCTGTTTCTTGGGTGCTGCCTGGAGGCCGTTCTGCAAAGGATGCAGTCGAATGGAGTAAAGTTGAACCCAGACAAGACGGAGGTCCTGTGGGTGGGGCCCCCCAATGTCAGTGGTTTGGGGAACTCTCTTTTGGGGGGGATGACTCTCACCACAAAGAATTCAGTTCACAATCTAGGGGTCCATCTTGACCCGGTGCTCACCATGGAGACCCAGGTAGTGTCTGTGATTCTGTCTGCCCACTTACATCTTTAGTGGATCGCCCAGTGGCGTCCCTATCTCGACATGAGGGCACTCACCATGCTGGTCCATGCGCTTGTAGTCTCAAGAATAGACTACTGTAATGCCCTCTGCGTGGGGCCTCCTTTGAGACGGATGCAGAAGCTTCAGAGGGTCCAGAACACGGCAGCCAGGCTCTTAACAGGGGTGAAAAGATTTCACCCTATTTCCTCCACCTTGGCCGCCTTACACTGGCTACCTATCCACTTCTGCATTGATTTCAAGGTGCTAATCATTACATATAAAGCCCTTAATTGTTTAGGACCTCGATACCTGGCAGAGCGCCGCCTTCCGCCCAATTCTACCTGTATTACCTGCTCCAGGCAGGCTGGGCAACTGAGGTGCCCAACACCAAGAAAGGTCTAAAGGGAAAAAACTAGGAGCCGGGCCTTCTCGGCAGTGGCCCCTCGCCTCTGGAACAACTTCCCTGTAGAGAGCCGCCTGGCCCCCTCGCTGAGAGCCTTCAAGACCCAATTGAAGATATGGCTATATAGGCAGGCCTTCCCTACAGCCATCAGCCTGTCTCCCCTTTTTCTTTTTCTTTTCTCTCCTTCTTCCTCTTCTTCCCCCCCCCCTTTTTTCCTTTCCCATCTTGGATTAATCTGGATTTTAGTTTATTTTTTGATATGATATGTAAACCGCCCAGAGTAGACCCATTCTAGATGGGCGGTATATAAGCCGAATAAAATAAATAAATAGGTTCATCCCATCCGCTGTTAAGAAGAGCAAAAGTCCCCAGTGGAAAAGGAAGGTTTTTGTCATTTCGGCTGCCTGCCATCGGTTTAACTGGAGTCGGCGGTGGCGAAGCCGGACCTTGCCCATCCAAGACATGAGCTCCCGTCTTTGCCAGGGGCTTCTGAACCATCCCTTCTAACGCTGGGGTTCACGGGCAGCCAAGCTTGGCAAGCTGGCTCTCGTGGGCTGCGATGCGCGGGAGCAGGATGTGCCCTTAGGTGTAAACTAATCACACCATAAGCCCACCCGGAGGCCATACCCATTAGCTCACCCGCCCGTATTAACTCAGCCGCAGGCGCTCGGCCATGATCTGCGCTCTCCCTGACTGTCAGCAGAAGTGTTACGATTTTTCCCCCCTCCCCGTTCTTCTGCCTCATCACACCAGGCTGTGTGTTGTTGTATTTTCCGTGGGCTCAAAATCAAACAGAAGTTGAAATTTGGAGTGATGTGACCTCTGGGGAATTCGGGGTGGGAGGAAAGCCTAGCTTTCCCGTAGTTGCATGTGATTTTTTTTTTTTTAACGGCTATTGTGTCGCACGGCGAGTCCTGCTAATTAGAAAAGGTGGAGTCCGGAGCCCCAGTGGCTGGGCATCTGACCTAGTTCAGCAGCTGCTCTGGGTTGGACCGGCCTGAGGATTACAGGGACCCTCGGGCAAAAACGACCATGGTGAGCCAGATCAGGCAAATTGTACTAAGATCTGGATAGGTTTGCGCATTGGGCTGAAAACAACAGGATGAAATTTAACAGGGATAACTGCACCTGGGGGGGGGAGCGAATGCACAGTTAGAAGACGCCGGATACTTGGCTCAGTAATATTATAAGTGAGAAGGATCTTGAAAATGTTATAGATCCGAAGCTAAATATGAGCCAACCGTGCGATGGGGCTGCAAAAAAGGCAAATACTATTTTAGGATGCATTAACAGACAGTGTCTATATCCCATGAGCTACTAGTCCCCCACCATTCAGCACTGGTTAGGCTTCGTCTAGCACTGTATCCAGTTCTGGACACTGCACATCAAGAAGGATGCTGACCATTCTAGAGCAAGTCCAGAGGAGGGCAACAAGGATGATCAGGGGGCTGGAAACCAAGCCGTAGGAGGAAAGACGGAAAGAACTGGGCAGGTATAGCCAGGAGAAAAGAAGGTTGAGGAGAGAAAGGATAGTACAGTACCTTCCAAAAACTGGAAAGGTAGTCCTACAGAGGCGGATCTGTGGAGCACACAAAAATGGGCTCAAGTGACAATAAACCAGATTTAGTCCGAATATCGCGAAAAACTTCCTAACTATTAGAGTAGTATGACAATGGGACCCATGATTCTGGGAGGTGGTGAGCACCGCTCCAGTGCTGGAGGCCTTCAAGAGAAAAATTTGGTCAACCCTCTTTCCGATCCACTTTGATCTGGATCCTTGCATTGTGCACGAGGTTTGGACTCCATGGCCTTGTAGGCCCCCTTCCGACTCAATAATTCTATGATTTTAAGCACTATTCCCTTTGCCCTCTTCGTGTTCCTCCATGGCCAGGTATAACCAGAGCTTATTTTTAAAAAATGACATTTGGAGGTTCTCCTCCCCTGGCCAACATATGGATCCTGAGATTTGGTAGTCCAAAAAAAAATGTCTTTTTTTCCCAGCTCGGCAGTGTTGTGAACTGCAGCAGAAGAATTTTTCCTAGTGCCTGCCCTTCCTGCTATTTTGGACTACACTTCCCTTTATCCTCAACCAGCACATCTTAGGAGAAGTATTAAACTTTACCATATGTACAAGCATGGCAGCAACACAAATATTGACTCCAAAGAGTATATAAACGATAGTCCTGGTGTACCCAATTTTCTAACTGGAACTGCGCTCCGTGTCCCTCATAGTTTACTGTTTCTCCTACTCGGAAGTAAAACTAGGGAAATCCGTGCTTCCCGTCTGTATGATATTTTCTGAGGCTGCTAGCTTTTTGGAGGAAATCGTTTTTGGATCAAGCCAAAGCGACATCCGATCGGAAGCTTGGAAAAATGACTTAGGGTTAGCTAGGGAATCGTGGGAATTGTACGTACTGTGGGGGGAAAAGTAGTTTTAGTCGTTACAGCCGCTAACTAATGACTTAGTATGTTGGGAGGACCGATGACTTAGTATGTGGAAGAATTAAAAATTAAATAGGAGGAGGCTGGTTTAAAATTAAATAAAAATAATATCTAAGTGGACGCGCGCCAGAGGAGGTGGAGCTTTGAAGCACCGGAAAACCTGTTCCGCCAATAAATGAACCAACACGAACGGCCGACCTGGGAGTTTATGCCCATCTCTGGCGGGGAAGGAGCACTTCACACTGCAACATTTTGTTGCTTTACCTGCTATGCTGGATATCAAGATGGCAACATGGACTCCTCCAACCTCATGGTTTTAGAACCAAAACATAACGCCATCACCTCCTCACCTTTATACGTAAAACTTTTTTTGAAAAAGATAGTGTGGGCAGCATATAAATTAAATAAATAATAATAATAATAATATCAACTGGGGGGGGTATGTGATCAGGCACCACGTACACAGATGCCAACAGGATCCTGCCCAAATATGTTAGTCATATGTATGTGTGTGTGTGTGTGTGTGAGAGAGAGAGAGAGCGAGAGAGAGAGAGAGAGAAAGGGGTCTTTTTCAGTTTAAAAAGCAATTTTGCATGAAAAATATTTTAGGGTGGCCTTTGCTTGAGTGGACACCGCCCTCTTTAACATCCAGGGGCAGGTTTGTGGGACTCCTGGACTTCTTGAAGTTATTCCCCTGTTATATATGAAAATATGCTTTAAAACGCGTGCGCGCCACACACACACACCCTTCAGCCCGTTAAAGATTATATTATAACGTGAGACAAAAGTTAAATGTTGGTTGGGGAATTAAAACAGTGGAAGAAGACCAGGTATTAAGAAAGCTCCCCGTTTTCCCAGATTGTGCGATCTTGTTTTGTTGATCTGAGCAAAGTTAAATTTTTTTGTGAGCTGCCAAAATGCAGGAACAGGTCCTCCTTTCTTTTTTTTTTTTTTTTTTTTTTTTGCCTTTCTTTGGAAACGAGTCTGATTCCTTGTGTTGCCTCAGGGTGACGGGTTTCAGGGTGAAGACATAATAAGTGAGACGTTCACTCGTTGTTTTAGGGTTGTTTTTATTCTTAGGCTTGGATCAATCACAGGAAAGCTTTCATTCCCAAATTGGAGTTCATGAGACTGCAAGGGGAAAAAAAATATTTTTTTTGGTTTCAATCCACTTCAACAAGTTCCTGTAACAGGTATCATTGTTAGAACGTAGAGTTGCTTAAGACACCCTGTTTGTGCTCATTTAAAAATAATAATTTCAATGACATTTTTTGCATTTGTTTCGAATCCTAAATTATGCAGTGCTACAGGGGGGGGTTGGTACGTGAGTTGCATAATGGTGCAGAAGAGATGGGAGACGTGAAGGTTTTTCAGAAAACAAGGAAGGGTACGATGGAGAAAAGTGCTAAGGGATGGAGTAAGCCTGCACGAGTTTTTATTGCTGCAAAGTACAGTAATTATTTATTTCTCCTAGCCAATATGTACTGGTTTTCTGTCTGAAGGTGCACCGAGGGATTAGGACTGTCAAATGCAAAACAAGCAAACAATGGAGTACATCAATATGGCTAAGCAGTGGAATCGTAAGACCAGCCCCCCCCCCCCCCCAAATGAGTTCAAACAGAAGGAACCCAACAAAATATGCCACCCTTGAGTAAGGAAGTTTTCAAAAGGCACTGAAAAAAATCAGCCACCAAGATTTTCTCAGGTTTCCTGGGATTCCATAACTCAGACACAGGTGGAGAGCTTATAAAAGTGACTCTTTCGAACTCCTCCGTCTCCACATCCCTCAAGAAGCATGACTAGTGACTATACTGGCTGGGGGATTTTGAGATCTCTTGTCTAGGAAAGCAGCTAGTCAACGCTGTGGCGCAGTGCTTCTCCACCAAGGGTCACCAGATGTTCTTGGACTGCAACTCCCAGAAACCCTGGCTGGCACAGCTGGGGGTGAAGGCTTCTGGGAGTTTTAGTCCAAGAGCATCGGAGGAGTCAAGGTTGGGAATCACGTCCTGACATATATACATCAAAAAGGTTTTTCTGTTTACAAACAAGCCCCTGAGAGGATCTGGGTAGGATAGAGAGTCGGCTTCAGAAATTTAGAAATATAGACTATACCAAGCTGCAGCTTTTTTAATCTCTCTCCCACAAATTTGGGACAAGCATCTTTGAGCTTTTTTTGTTGTTGTTTAGTCATTTAGTTGTGTCCGACTCTTCGTGACCCCATGGACCAGAGCACACCTGGCCCTCCTGTCTTCCACTACCTCCCAGAGTTGGGTAAATTTCATGTTGGTTGCTTCGATGACCCTGTCCAACCATTTCGTCCTCTGTCGTCCCCTTTTCCTCTTGCCTTCACTCTTTCTCAACATCAGGGGCTTTTCCAGGGAGTCTTCCAGGGAGTCTTCTCTTCTCATGAGATGGCCAAAGTATTGGAGCCTCAGCTTCAGGATCTGTCCTTCCAGTGAGCACTCAAGGTTCATTTCCTTCAGAACGGATAGGTTTGTTCTCCTTGCAGTCCGGGGGACTCTCAAGAGCCTCCTCCAGCACCACAATCCAAAAGCATCCATTCTTCGGCAGTCAGCCTTCTTTATGGTCCAGCTCTCACTTCCATACATCGCTACTGGAAAAACCATAGCTTTGACTATGCCAACTTTTGTCGGCAAGATGATGTCTCTGCTAAAAGAATGCAAAGAATGGATACAGGTTTCTAGTCCTTCTTAAAGTTGAGCTTCTCACCACAACCAAACCCTAAATAGCAAAGGTACTATAGTCTTCCCGCTTCCGCTGTGTGGCATTAGTTTTCCTGTAGAATTTAATTTTAGAATAAAACTTTAGAATTTTAGAACTTCAGAATTTTATTTCTGTTTTTCAATTAGACCTTAAGTGGTTGATTCCAGAAGGTAGCCAGAGAAGTTAGATCCCATCTACCCGCTTTTTTAAATTTTTGTTTTACGTTGAGTCCCACCTGCCCTTCAAAAAGTGTTATATGAAACAGGTGTTTTTTCATTCCATCTCAGAGCACCTCCCAAAAACGCATGCCTCTCCATCGTCCAAGATAGGAAGGCTGGCTAAGTGGAGACACCCCGACACCCAAAATCCACCCCCCAAAAATTTAAGCTTTGTAAAAGGTTGCAAGCAGACTTACAGTTTGTTCTTGTTGTCTCTGGCTTAGGACTGGGCATCCTTGTGAGATGTTGTGTTCCTGCAACTTTGAAGCCCAAAGATTTTGCTCCCCTGTCAGGGCTGGGGATAAAACCAGATCTGCCCGCCTGCCACCCGCCATCCAAACACAGACGCTTCCTGTGCCCACTTTTTCTCTCTTTCTCTCAATGCCCAGTGGAGACCCTCTATGCTTTGCCTCTCTTTCCCCCCCTCGCCTTAGCATTGCACAGACAGAATGTTAATTAGCATCCACGATTTAATTAATTCAGCTGCCAATTAGTGCTATAGAGAGGGGGAGGGGCCCGAGCTACCGACGGGGGGGGGGCACAGATGGTTCTTTATGGGCTGGCACCGTGCCACTTTCAACAGCGGATTGTAGGGTGGCGAGAGGAGAAGCGAAGGACTCCAGTTTTTGTGTGTGTGTATGTGCGTGCGTGCGTGCTTCTATACGGATTGAGGTGGGCGGGTGGGTGTTTCTTTGCCGGTAGGGACACCAAGCTTGCCCCCCCCCATGCACTCATCACCCACCCTGGGTTTTCCCCCATGGCCACGCCACCGCGCAGCTGTAGTTGGCATAAAAGAAGTGGGCACCTGCTATAAAGGAGATAGATGGACTGGGTGCTAGAAGGAGGTTGGCGCAAGAAACCGAGAGATAGAGGAAGAGAGAAGAGGGAAAGGATAGGATGATAGGAAAAGACCAAAAAAAAGAGAGGAGAGAGTAGAAGGATAACATTGCCCAGAGGTATGAGAAGAGCAAGAGAGCAGGAACGGGGGGACGGGGGGGGGGGAGAGAGAAAGTCAGAGGATGGATAGAAGGGGAAAGCCAGTGCTAAAAAGAAAGAATGGAGGGAAAGGTTTGGGGAGAGGGGAGAGAAAATAAAGGAGGTGGCATATGCCAGTCCGATACCCGGAGCGATTCTGCACAGGGGGAGGGGCGATGACAGCTGGCACGGAGCAGCAGCCCGCCCTACCACCCTCCCTTCCCTCTGCGGCATTCGCTTCGCTCGCCAGCTCTAATGCCAACTGGGGAGGGGGGGGGTGAGAGGCAGAGTGTGCGATGCCAGGTTGGTGCATGAGAACAGCCAAGTGGTGGTGGGGGTGAGTGGGGAGACCAGGAAGGGGGAACGAAGGCAGCAGCTGGCAGAGCTGTGCCCGCAGGGAGGCGAAAGCACGCGGAGGGCCAGGGCCACTGATTGGCACCAGGGTGGAGGCTGGTGCGGCATTGATTCGCGGCTGTGCTTTCGAGGGCTGGCACGGTGCCCCATGGCCCAGCCACGTTGTTTGGCACGCCAGCCGGCATCGGGAGGCAGGGAGGGAGAGACGAAAGGAGCCAAAAACGGAAGGCGAGAGGCGTCGGTGTGCTTTGATGGCAACGGGCACCCAAGACTGGAGCCAGGCACAGCGTTATGGGCACTTCGGATGAGAGACGGAGGATGGCGCCAGGATGGGATTCGCCAGAGACGATGGGCAGAAAGATGGGTGCCCAGAAAGATGGGTTTGAAGGACATGGGTAGAGCACCGCTAAAATCTGCTGGTTAGGTGCCTCTTGGGTTTTCTTGGGGGGGGGGACAGCTGCATAACTGAGCCACCCAGACGCAGAGATCGGCACCCCAACCCGCTCTGCATTAAATAGCTCTTTCTCTTCTTCCCCCATCCCTCCGCCATTGCTTTTTGTCCCCCTGGCACACCTGTGCCCATCTGACGTTGGCACCGTGTCAAAGCCAGTTGGGGCTGGCATCACCTACGCGGGCACGTGAACAGAGTTGCTGATCTTGGCGCTGCGGCAAACGGTGAGAAAGAAGAAGGAGAGGGAAATGATAAGTCGTTGCCACGAATGCCATCCGGGCACACACAGCCTTGTAGTAACAGCGGATGTCCCAGCGGGCATGGGAGAATGGTCAATCCGGGATGGGGTGGACCTCTTTCTCCTCTCTCTGTCTGTCTGTCTTCTTCCTCCTTTTCAGTAGCATCTGCCTGCCCCATTTTAAAACACCGGATCCTTCTCCTCCTCTGCGGGTCAAGACACTGGAAAGGTCTGGGAATCATCTGCCAAGATCCTCCATGAACCTCAGAGGTGAGACTTCAAAAAAAAATATATTTTCCCCCCTAGACTTCTAAGAATAGGAACTCTGGATTCTTGGACAGCAGTTTGGCTGGGGGCATCATCGAGGGGGGAGAAGATTTGTGGCCGCATGAAAAATGTATATATGTTGGGAATATCATGGGATGGGTGTGGTGGATGCTTCGGGCTATGACAATGCTTTGTGCTGATTGGTGGAATGGCAGCCAGAGGAAAAGTCACTGATGATAACTACTCCATGTTGGGTTTTGTTATATTTGTGGTCGTTGGGCGGCTACAGGTGTCCCTTTTAGTTCACTAGAAACAATGGGAAAATATTATTATACAGAATTAGAATTCCATGGTCAGAATATGAGGACAGTAGTTAGCTTCCACCTCCAGTTTTCTCTCTCACACACTCGCTCTTCTTTCTAAGATTTCTGGATTTTTCAGGGTGCTTCAGCTTAGTTTTCCTCTCCTTTACTAGTAAATAATTGGAAAAAGCAAGTTTTCACTTAACCTTCCTTCTCCCTTCCTATTTGTTCAAAAAAAAAAAAAGATTCCAGATTTTTCAGGATCCTTCAGTTTAAATCTTCCCTCCTTTTACTAGTGAGGAATTTCCAGTTTTCACTTTATAAATTACTGCGTATAGGACTGCAGCCACACTGTCTAAAGCGGGGGGGGGGGGGGGGAAGTGTGTAGTGAAAACTACATTTTTTTGATGAAAATGATGGTTCATGACATATGGAATAACTATTTCAAAGGCATGATTCGGCATTCAGTTCAATAATTCCTTCTTTATTCAGCCAGAATCTTCAAGCAGAGAATTGGCTTGTTAATTCAAATTAAAATATAAAATTCACCTCAGCAACCTCCTGGTTCTTTTATGTTTCCATTCTTATTTTCTAATCTTAAACGTTTCTTCACCTTCCAAGATTGCTGCCTATTTCATATCTTCGCATTATCCAACAGGTTCTGTTCCCTTGAATGTTTTCATAATCCTCAGATTGTCTTAATATTTATGTGAGGTTAAAATTCCAGCCAAATTCAACCATCTCCTCTTCCTTCACGAAGAGCCAAGCTTTGCTCCTTAAGAACTTGGAATACTTGTGAGCATTCCGTGTTGTCACAGAAAGCTTAGCCAATCCGTCTTTGCTGCTTCACCATTACATGCACAATGCAATATAGCTAAGTTTTAAGGCGAGGAAGTGCATAAATCGCATTCCCCGAGATACACGTAGGTGGGTTAATCCGTGCTGCAAACACAGCACGGATTAAAATCTGATTAATTCCCCGCATTTTAATCTGTGATTAATAAATCACTTGATTAATCATATCGAGTCTTCAGCCTAATAAACTCTAATAGACGATTTTCATCAAAAGGAATTATTTTCCATTTCCAAAAGCTTTAAAGTAAAATGTTGGTGTCATCAGCAAGCAGAATTTTGGAGTCTGAACATGGATTCTTCGATGGACTGTTTCTGAGAAATTTTACGCTCTTGCCAATTTTACTTCCTCGACATCGTTATTACACCGTTTGCCAGAGAATCTGTTTGACACATGGAAAATGCCTCTCCTCACCTCAATTATTCCTAGAGAGAGTTTGGAAATCCATCCTCTGACACATTTTCCCACCTCAAAAAGAAGCCCTCAGCCTGCCATACTTGAATGTATACTTGAAGAATAGACTTCGGTCTAGATGGGCAGGGTATAAATCGAAGAAATAAATAAATATATTTTTCTTCCATGAGAACAATATGCTATTCTGATTCATAGAAAAGATTTATCGGGCAATAATAACGACTACATTTATTATTGAATTCTTCCTTGTGTTTCCACAGGGTCTTACAGAACTTGTTGTCTTTTGACTTATAAGGACCTTAATTATTTATCCCAAGGCAAAGTTTGAGAAAGGCGTTTGGACTAACAAGTTCCCGAATTCCTTAGTCATTCGTGTTAGTGGCTATATTTACCAAGCAATTTACCAAGTTATGGGGTAGAGGAGACGTAACCTACCCAAGCTCACCTTCTTCTCTCCAATATTCAATCCAATCCTTTGAGATTGGAGTAAATTCTTTTTCAGCTTGAGGGCCGTATTCCAATTGGGGAAAATTCTTTAGATTCTTGCATTCCTGTGCATGCCAAATAAATGGAGTCCATCAAGGTGCATGGACTAGCTATAATTCTTAACAATCTGGACATTTTTCAAACAATGCATACAAAAAAAATTAAATAAAATTTTAGCTCTGTGTATGTCTACTCAGGTGTAAGCCCCAGTGCAAATAGCTTACGGGGATAAAGAGCGTAGCTCAGTGCTCCTCCAAAAGAAAACACTCAGCTCTTTAAATACACTTCAAGAGCAAGGTACATAATTTTCCAAAGCTTTTAGATCACCGCTCTTATGTCCTGCCCCTGATTAGAGATAAGAGCCGTAAGTTGCTACATCATGCTGGAGACAGGCTGTCTTCCTTCAAAGCTCTGCATGGACACCCTTGCACTTTGCATCCATGATTTGCTTTAAGATCAATCCATTAATTCCCTCTTGAATGTAGTATTTCCATATCTTGTGTCAACCATCACGCACATACAGTATAGCTTATATGAGCCTGCTCAAGTGCTAAGGTCATCTGAGGAGGCTTTTCTCTGGGTCTCAGCACCTTCACAGACGTGTTTGATGGGGACACAGGAGAGGGCCTTTTCTTTCGCTGCTCCAAGACTCTGGAACTCCCTCCCACTGGAGGCCAGCCTGGCCCCATCTTTGCTGTCCTCCCCCAAACAGGCAAAGACCTTTCTCTTAATGACTGGCTGCCTGAGTGGGTTTTTTTAAAACGGGGTTGTTATGCCTTATTGCTGTGAACGTGTGTTGGCGTTGTTTATGTTTTCTAGTCTGGATTTGATCCTTTTGAGTATTTGCATTCTCACTGTCGTTAGCTTTCAATATTGTGTTTTAATGATGTAAGCCGCCTTGCATGAGGTAAAATCAATACTTTAAGGAGAACGGTGAGGTTAAAAAAAATGACTTTAAATAAAAATAAATATCTACGAAGATGAGATAGCACCCTGACATTGGAATACCCTTCCCAAAGAAGTACATCTGGTACAGACAGTACAATATTTTCAGTGTCAAGTTATGATTGTTTTTAATTTGACAGTACATTGGGAATTTAAGTAATGTTCAGGTAATGTTGCCTGTTGTTATTTTTTAGGCAAGTTTTTCCTGTTTTCCCCCTCTTTACGGTATTGTATTTAAATTGGTATTATCGTGGTTTTTTGCATTCTTTTGTATACCATCCTGGAATCCATTTGGATTCAGGTGGTTTGGAAGTATTTTAAATAATTAAAAGTAACATAGAATGATTTTTTTTTTCTGATTGAGTCACAAAGAGGCGATGGAAGTTCAGTGGCGTTTACCGTCCGACACATCTGCTGAGTATCTCAGCTTTATAAATCCCTTAAAATCTGGCCACGGATGTCTTTCAGAAGTGCCTTTAAGTCGACATTGGCTCCGGCGAACACCATGCTTAGCTATGGTTTCTTCCTCTTAACTATGGTTAGGATTTCCTGAGATAGAGAAGGTGAAGCCCATGCTTCTCTGTCCCAGAATGCAAGATGTAATCTGATTCCTGGAACATTTACCAATTTATTCTGTTCAGCGCAAACCTCCATTTTGAGACTAAGTCCAAACTGCAGACGATACTGACTTAATTTCTGGATTCTTCAGTTTCATTTTTCCATCACCTCCTTTTTGTATCATTTAGTTTGGTGAAGAGTTCTATAGAACTTAGAAGCTTTCACATTTCTGTGGTATTTTGGTTGGTCCTTATAAAGGCATCATTTGACTGTGAGTTTGGGGTGTTTGCCCTTGTATGGAACAGCACAGTTATTTTTGATGTTTTGTTATACAAACCATATTCAAGATTACTTCTCTTTGTGCACTGAAACAATCACCTATATTTTGCCTCTATATTTGAAATCATAACCAGGGGTAAAGGAGACAAACCATGATTAGCACTGATCATAGTTAAGTGTTGTGTTTTTTTCTCAGCCTTATGTATGGGGGGGGCTTTAGTTCAGTTGCCAGGGTGAAATATTGTGTTGTGTTTAAAGAAGGCACTGTTGGTGGGTTCACACATAATGTGTATATGAATTCATCACCATACAAGGACGTACAGAGTTTCCTGGGTGTCTGTGGAGATGTAGAGAACATGTGAATGTAAATTAGCCTCTTGTTTTCATGGGATTTTTTTTGTTTCTTTAGCTGTAATTAGCCTTCCAAAATATTTGGGAGGGGAGGGGTAGAAGTAAATCTGCCCCACTGAACCAATTATAGTCTCGGCCAATGATTATATTCTGCTTCTTATTCAGCTTTTGGAATGAATGTGGGTCCCAGTATGTTGTCAGAACCATAACTCTTATCTTCCGGCACTGTTGATCATCTTGGCAAAAGGCTGATGGGAGCTGTAGGCCGGAAAGCCACCCCTTAACTCTCCTTATTTCTTCTCTTCCTTTAGAAAATCATAAATACATTGCAGCAATTTTTAACGTAAATTATTTGCAAATCATAGGAACAGCCATGCTTTAGGGAAGCAAGGTTGCGTAGACCTAATTACAGTCTATTGCGTGCCCTCCCTAGAGCATAATTGGAGGGCAGATATCACTTTACTTCTACAATTCTTCCCGCACCTGTTGGAACGAAATCAATGTTTTATTGCTTTTGCTGTTGAATAAATGACACACTGGCTGCTAAGACTACAGGACGTTATAAATAAACAGTGGTTCAGGCAACGTGGCAGGCTAATAGCTTAGCATGAATAATTTTAAGAGTGCTGTAGCCATGAGTGTCTACGTTACAGATGTTGGACCTCTTTCAAACCTCCGTAATGGTTGTAGGTAGCAATGAAAAGTTCACGAGAGGAGTTAGAAAATAATGCTCTGCACCTTTCATGAGTCTTGTCTCTCCAGACTCCTTTGAATAAATGCTGCCAGGTGGGTGGATTTTGAAATGATCTGGATCTGCAGAGCAGATATACACAGAACGTATGCGCGGAAAAGAGTGCTAATAAGCTGGTTGATTTGGCGGTAGCGAACGGGGGAGGTTTTAATCAGTCCAAAGTCAGCGGCAAAATATTGTGCTAATCATGGCTGATAATGATTTTGCAATATCCACATGACGATAATGAAATGCTTGTAGGAAAGGAGATTTTGTGAGGACCCTGTCAGAAGTTCATTGTACCTCCTGGCATTCGCCTGCATTAAGGGTCTTGTCCACAGAGAGAAGGCATAGCTTTTTTTCCTCCTTCGTCTTCGGATAGCATTGGAGGAATTAAAAATAACTACATCATTGCTGTGGAGCACGACTTGGTTTGAGCCAGAGTTTACGACTGCTTAGCCCCAGAACTTGTTTTCTGAGGCAGGGGGCTAATCCATCAGGAATATGTAGAAACCAACAGCAATGCCAACGCCACCAGACAAAAGGATTAGAAACATATATTTTTTAAAAAAGAAGAGACCCAGATTGGTCTTCACTCTAAATCAGCAATCATCTTTCCTTAACTGGCCATCCTCCACAATTTTTATTTTTATGTCAGCCTTTGCTTTGGTACGTGCAGATTTCTGTTAATCTCGGTTAGAACGGAATACATGATTTGTGTGCGAGAAGAAATGGGAAGCATTGTGCGAGGGTTTGTGGACGTTGGGAGCATAGATCAAACTGAGCAAACCCTCTAAGTCCTATCCTGTCCCCCTCACCCACAGAAATTATACGCTGCTGGAACGTTGGATAGATATGGTCTGGGACTTTCATATATGGAGGCTGTAAGACTGATAGGTTGTAGGCTCCTTCATGGATTGCTGCCTTGTCGTGGCGAAGGAGCTTGAGTCATTCAGAGAAGCTATGGGCTATGCTGTGCAGGGATACCCAAGACGGACAGGCCATAGTGGAGAGTTCAGACTAAACACGATCCACCAGGAGTAGGGACGGGCAAGTCACTCCAGTATCTTTGCCAAGAGAACTCCATGAACAGAAACAAAAGGCTAAAAGATATGATGCTGGAAGATGAGCCCCTCAGGTCAGAAGGTGTCCAACATGCTACTGAGGAAGAGCGGAGGACAAGTACAAGTGGCTCCAGAGCTAATGAAGTGGTTGGGCCAAAGCCGAAAGGACGTTCAGCTGTGGACGTGCCTGGGAGTGAAAGGAAAGTCCGATGCGGCAAAGAAAAATACTGCATAGGAACCTGGAATATAAGATCTATGAACCTCGTTAAGCTGGATGTGGTTAAACAAGAGATGGCAAGAATAAACACTGACATCCTGGGTGTCAGTGAACTACAATGGATGGGAATGGGCAAATTCAATTCAGACGATTACCATATCTACTATTGTGGGCAAGAATCCCGTAGAAGGAATGGAATAGCCCTCATAGTCAACAAAAGAGTTGGAAAGGGTGTACTGGGATACAATCTCAAAAATGATAGAATGCTTTCAGTACAAATCCAAGACAGACCTTTCATCACAGTAATTCAGGTTTATGCACCAACCACCAATGCTGAAGAGGCTGAAATTGACCAAGTCTATGAAGACTTACAACACCTTCTAGAACTGACACCAAATAAAGATGTTTTTCTCATTATAGGGGACTAGAATGCTAAAGTAGGGAGTCAAGAGATAAAAGGAACAACAGGTAAGATTGGCCTTGGAGTTCAAAACAAAGCAGGGCAAGGACTAATAGAGTTTTGTCAAGAGAACAAGCTGGTCATCACAAACACTCTTTTCCAACAACACAAGAGGTGACTCTACACATGGAAATCACCAAATGGGCAAGACCAAAATCAGATTGGTTATATTCTCTGCAGCCAAAGATGGAGAAGCTCTATACAGTCAGCAAAAACAAGACCTGGAGCTGATTGTGGCTCTGATCATGAGCTTCTCATAGCAAAACTCAAGATTAAACTGAAGAAAGTAGGAAAACCCACTGGGCTAGTCAGGTAGAATCTAAACCAAATCCCTTATGAATACACAGTGGAAG
Organism: Pogona vitticeps; assembly: GCF_051106095.1. Taxonomy (NCBI): domain Eukaryota; kingdom Metazoa; phylum Chordata; class Lepidosauria; order Squamata; family Agamidae; genus Pogona; species Pogona vitticeps. Next base: position 118,580,516 of record NC_135788.1, read on the forward strand.
TGAAGAAGAGACTTAAGAAACTAGATTTGGTGGACTGAGTGCCTGAAGAACTTTGGATAGAGGCTCGTAACATTGTACAGGAAGCAGCAACACACACCATGACAAAGAAAAGGAAATGCAAGAAAGCAAAGTGGCTGTCCAACGAGGCCTTACAAATAGCAGAGAAGAGAAGGGAAACCAAATGCAAGGGAGATAGGGAAAGTTACAGAAAACTGAATGCAGACTTCCAAAGAACAGCAAGGAGAGACAAGAGGGTGTTCTTAAATGAACAGTGCAAAGAAATAGAGGAAAAGAATAGAAAGGGAAAACCAGAGTTCTGTTCAAGAAAATTGGAACTATTAAAGGAACATTTTGTGCAAAGATGGACATGATAAAGGACAAAAATGGTAGGGACCTAATAAAAGCAGAAGACATCAAGAAGAGGTGGCAGGAATACACAGAGGAATTATACCAGAAAGATCTGGATGTCCCGGACAACCCAGATAGTGTGGTTGCTGACCTTGAGCCAGACATCCTGGAGAGTGAAGTCAAGTGGGCCTTAGAAAGCCTGGCTAACAACAAGGCCAGTGGAGGTGATGGCATTCCAGTTTAACTATTTAAAATCTTAAAAAATGATGCTATTAAGGTGCTACACTCAATATGCCTTTACGTTTGGAAAACTCAGCAGTGGCCAGAGGACAAGGCTGTATATTGTCTCCCTGCTTATTTAACTTATATGCAGAATACATTATGCAAAAGACTGGAGTGGATGAATCCGAAGCTGGCATCAAGATTGCCGGAAGAAATATCAAGAACCTCGGATATGCAGATGATACGACTCTGATGGCAGAAAGTGAGGAGGAATTAAAGAACCTCTTAATGGGGATGAAAGAGGAGAGCACAAAAATGGTCTGAAGCTCAACATCAAAAAAAAACTAAGATCATGGCCACTGGTCCCATCACCTCCTGGCAAATAAAAGGGGAAGATATGGAGGCAGTGACAGATTTTATTTTCTTGGGCTCCATGATCACTGCAGATGGTGACAGCAGTCACGAAATTAAAAGACACCTGCTTCTTGGGAGGAAAGCTATGACAAACCTAGATAGCATCTTAAAAAGCAGAGACATCACCTTGCCAACAAGTCTGCATAATCAAAGCTATGGTTTTTCCAGTAGCGACATATAGAAGTGAGAGCTGGACCATAAGGAAGGCTGACCACCGAAGAATTGATACTTTTGAATTGTGGTGCTGGAGGAGGCTCTTGAGAGTCCCCTGGACAGCAAGGAGAACAAACCTATCCATTCTGAAGGAAATCAACCCTGAGTGCTCCCTGGAAGGACAGATCCTGAGGCTGAGGCTCCAATACTTTGGCCATCTTATGAGAAGATAAGACTCCATGGAAAAGCCCCGATGTTGGGAAAATGTGAGGGCAAGAGGAGAAGGAGACCACAGAGGATGAGATGATTCGACCGTATCACCGAACCAACCAACACGAATTTGACGAAACTCCGGGAGGCAGTGGAAGGGCCTGGCGTGCTCTGGTCCATGGGGTCACGAAGCGTCGGACATGACTAAACGACTAAGCAAGAACAGGACTGATAGGAGCTGGTCTGATCAGCTCCTATCGGGAAAGCAGAAAAGGTGTAGACCAGCGATATGTTTTCTAGGCTACAGCTGTGGAGGTCAAGAAAGGCCAAGGGTGGGCCAGATTTCACAAGCTCATTGGGTACCAAAGTAAAAGCCGGTTCCTGCTCAGAGGCTGGAAAAAGTTGCTATGTTAGCTCGAGAATTCTAGGAGTTTTACTGCAAAAGGAGAAAAAAATATCCTAACTTCCATTCTTTGTCCTTGCAGAATTATAGCCAAAGCCAAGGAGTGCCTTCAGATTCCTCAGTATCAATGCTAATGTTAACTCAGGGTAGTGTTACCTGAGGATATATGCCTGTAGCAGCTGACTAGTTTGCCAGAATTTATGTTGAGTGCTGTATGTAATTTAACTGCCAGGATCTCTGTCCCTCCTTCTTTAAAAAAAAAACAAAAAAAAACTCCAGTGATATTTTTCCTCCTGGTTTTATATTTCCAGCAACCCTGTCAGATAGGCTAGCGTGCAAGAATATGAATTGTCCATGGTCACCAAATGCCAAATGACCTTGCTGGCTAAGGAGGAATTAATCGAAGCCTCCTCTCTTGGGCCATTATACTGTTTTGGCTCTGCATGGCTCCAAAGGGGCTCTGGGTCCTATGGATGACGGAGCCTGAGGTAGTAGACCCGATTCTGCAAAGCCTAGAGAAATGCTAGGTGGCATGACGTGAATAGCAGCTCCGTGTTTCATATCAATATGTCCCAGGGCTCCCCAAACGGCGCCTGTTTCCATAGCAACAAAAGGAGTCAGGCCCAAGATTCCCCAGCTGGAGATGTACCATCATAGAGCAAAGAATATTCCCAAAGATTAATCATTTTATGGCTCCCTGCCAGAGGATGGTGATGGCTTCAACACAGTGGGGTGGACCATCTCTAGAAACATGGCTACGTGGAGGAAAGTCCTTCTAGGGGGCCAACTCTCCTCCCTATATATTAGTGCTCCCCCACACAATTCTTTTATTATGATATTTTTTCCTTTTACAGAGGAACTTGTGCAGGCCTCAGTCCCCTCTCTGAGCTCTGAAACAAGGCCTTTAAGACTGCCGTGTTGTCTGCCCTTGCTTCGTAATTAGCGGTGTTCACATTCACAGGAAGAACCTCGTTAAGTTGCACCATGCGTAAACCATGCCAGAGAGTAATAAACAGGATGCGTAATAGATGTAAATAAAAGCAAAAACATCTAGGGATAGTGCGTCTAAACGCCAAAGGCCTCTGGATCTTGAGGGGCATGGTGAGATGAGGGGGGGTCTGAATTTGACCCAACTCCTGTTTGACCTCATCCATCAGGTGTCATGTTGGTTCTTGTTTGTATATTTTCCTTCTAATTTTTCATGCTCCGGCATGTCAGAATATAGCACTCAAAAGCTAGGATTTTTTTTTTCTGATGGATGAGACCTCAAGCCCATTTTAATGTATATTATTTTGGAAGTGTTCTTTCAAATTCACTTTCCTGTCAAGAACTCAAAATGGAACCCCAACCACTAACGACACGGAAATGTAATACGTACACAGAATACGACATAAGCCAAGAATGGCATGCCTCATTTAAGCCAGTAGCCATTTGGGATTATCTTATTGCTGGCTTTTCTTTCCACATCAGTCTTGCGAGTCCGAAAATATTTGGATTGTTCGCCTTGAAACTGATGCTAATAGAAAAACAATATTGTATTTTTGTTTCCATGACAGTCATTTCCGGGTACGCTAAGCAAAAGTTTTCTATAATGTCACAGGATTTGAGAAAACACAGAAGTCTGGATTGGTTTGTTTTGATGGAAATTGGCAATAGAAGGTTCTGTTTATCTCCGAATTTTGCCTTGGGTTTTATAGCAACAGGGTGTAAAATCTTTGGGACTATGGCTTCCTGTCTATTGGGAACAGCACCTGATTCTTGCTAGGTTAGATATGTGAGCAGAATGATGCCCAGAAGACAGGATTATGGGCACACAGAGAAATGTAGAGCTAAACTAATGCAGGATGAATAGTTAAAATGGGTGCATTTAAAATCACGTACAGCAGCAAACAGAAAAGGAGCCAGATATAAGATCAGTATTTGTTTAGTTCTTCAAGCCCCCTCCCACAAAATATTTGAAACCCACCCACCAGGTTTCTCCAAAATCACATTTGGATATTTTTTTTCATCATCTCTTTAATATAATTTTTATTTCTTTTTCTTTTATTTTTTTTTAACGTTCCCCATCCCCCCCTTTAAATACACAACAGAAAGACATTCCCCCCGCTGCCCCATTCTGGGGTGTAGAGTTTGGGGAGAAGGGGGCTTTGAGGAAAACAGGGTGGCTTGGAGGGTGGGCTGCTGTATAGACCCATCCCTCCTTAACACTCCATATGTCGTTTGGTTATTTGTGCGGGGCTGCGTTTATTTTTTTTTAAATATCCCCTTCTCTACCGCACAGGTTTCTTCTTAAAAGTCACATCCATCTTTGTGGCTTAGGAGGGTGTTAAAAACATTTAGCAGGAGGGAATGAAAAAAACAAACAAACCAGGAAAAGAACAAACCCCCCTAAAAAATAAACCAGACACAAAGAGGAAGGGGGAAATGTGAGGGGGTTAACTTTTTCTTCTTCTTCACCTTATGTCTCTTTTTTTAAAAAAAAAAATTATTTCCAGTTTGCTTTTTATTATTTCTTTTTGTTGGTGGGTTTTCTCTCTCTCGCTGTTGGTTTTCTCTTTTTTCTTTTTGGTTATTGTATAGAAGTTTTTAAGAGCTTTGGATTCATAAAGAGGGTTTTTGTGTTCTTTTTTTTTCTTTTCTTTTTTCTCTTTTTTTTTCGTTTTGCAAGGACGTCGGCACACGGCACGTGGCGAGTAGCTGCGCGTAGGATGTGAGGGTCCTTCTGGGTTTTCACCTTTTCTTTAAAGCCATTGGAGTAGGTTTGGTGTCGTTTCCCGCACAGAGACGGAAGTCACGTCTATCCGGAGGAAAAAGACAGTGAGGTTGTTGGTTTTATTTGGTTCCCCCGACGCAGGGTAGAGACCCAAGCTGGGGAGGAGGAGGAGGAGAAGAGAGAGAGAAAGAGAGAGAGAGAAGGAAAAAAATTGGTGGGAAAGAAGAGAAAAGCTCTCTTCTTTCCCCGTTTGGTTGCTGTTCAAGTCGTTCAAATCCATCAACAGTTCGGGCGTCTGTCCATTCATTCTTGACGGCAATTATTATACACAATGGGCTGAGCATGCTCTGGGGTGGAGGGCGGGAGAACTCAGTTTCTCATCTTTACCCCCCTCCCCCCGTAAGTTTTGTCTCCTTGGGATAATAATTTTCTTTTCCTTTTTCTGTCCATTCTTTTTGTTTGTTTTGCTTTCTTTTCTCTCTTTTTTTTTGGCCTTTTTTCAGTCTGTTAGCACAGTAAAAGGATGGCAGGTGAGTGTGAGAGAGGGTTCTCTGACAGGGTTGTGTGTGTGTGTGTGTAAGTAAGTGTGTGAGAGAAGAGAGAGAGAGAGAGAGGAGGCTCAGGTACAGGATGGGTATCAAAAGTGTGCCAGCATCTGTCACAAGTGGGGTGAGGGTGGTATGGGGAGGTTCCTAACCACACACGGGGCAAGGTGAGGGCTTTGGGCTCCGTGTATGGCAAATATTCGAAAGAGACAAGGGCGTGAGGAGAGACGATGCAGCTTTTACATACAAAGAGAGCAGGGTGAGGAAACCTGACCTCTAAGGAATGTCCCAAGCCAATAATGGCAGCAATCGTCTTGAGATCTTATGAAGAGATTTCTGGAAATGCACGGTGGGGAGAGAACCATGAGGGAGTCCTGCAAGTAGACACTGGGGGAGAACAAGAACCTTCTCCTGCCTCTTTGACATATGAGGTACACGGGTATGTCACAGGAGATGGAAGACTCTGGAATACACGAGTGGAAGGGAACGGGCATCCCTTAACAACTAAAGCTGTCTAGATGGGATCTAATTATGGACCATGGAGAGGAAAGGAGGGAATCGGGATCAAATGATAACACAGGGTAGTGAATGAGAGCGTTGAGCAGTTTGGTTGATAGTTGATGGGGCAAAAGGAAGGTCAACACGATTGGCTTGGTAAGACCCGACAAGGGTGTGCATTTCCTTCCCCCAAGCCAGCCCTAGGGGCTGCGGTTGTAAAAATGAACTTTGTCGAGGCCAGGGGATCAAGTGGATGGGCTGCCTTCCTGAATCCCACCTCAACGGAAGCAGTCTTCCTTCAAGATACAATTCCACAGGATGGGTAAAAACGGGGTCACAACGACCGAGTGGGTGGCCGGGATCAACCTGGGCGGATGGCGCCCTCTTGTATTCAACCCTTGCTGGCAATAAGAAAAGGTAGAGGCTGGATCGGGCGGGGCGCTGAACGATGGTTATTCGTTACAGGTAAGAGGTGGCACCCAAGCAGGTGACCCCCCTCCCTCCTGGGGCTAGTTCATTAGTCATTCTCTCTCACTGGTGGCAGTGTAGCATCCATCTCTATAAAGCTAGTAGTGTCGTAGAGGTAGCGTTATTTTTTGGGTTGGAGTCCGAGTGAGGTAATTTGGATTCCTCTTTGGCAAACACCGATGCGGTTGCTGCGTTGGAGCCGGCCTTGCGCCGGTGAGCGCTGGAGCGCAGGTGGGCCCCCAGGGCCTCGCGCCCGCTCACAAGCACCTCGCAGGCCAGGCAGTGGTAGGTGCACACGGGCACGCGGAGCGGGGCTGGGGCTGCCGGGGGCTGGCGCCCAAAGTAGCAGAAAGCGGCTTGGTGAGCGGCGGCCGCCCCCTCGCTCTCGAAGGCGGCCTTGCACTGGCGGCAAAGGTACTGGTGAGTCACGTCAACCGTAGAGATGCCAGGGGCGTCGGACACCTCCACCGACGGCTCGGGCGCGGGCGTCGGGAGCAGGGGGCTGGGCAGCAGCCCCATAAGTGTCTGAGGTATGACAGGGTTCATGGGAAACAGCCCCTTCTTCATGCCATACAGCTGCTGGAAGTAAGCTCCGGGCAGCTGGGCTCCAAAGAGCGAAGGGGCAGCCGCGGTGGCCGTTGGCAATGGGAAGGGCAGGAACTGGCCACCCAGCAGGGCGGGCACGGTGGCCTTCAACGTCTTGAGGTTCTTCAGTGTGGCAGTGGAGGACAAGGAGGGTTCCTGGGCTGAGTTTGAAGCCGGTTCTGCCTGGCTGTCGCACGGGGAGGTCTCCGGAGCGGGAGCTGGAGTGGGCTCTGCGGAAGGACCAAGCTGAGCCGGTTCCGGAGTGAGGTGAGGAGGTAAAGGGGGACCGGGCTGGGTGGAGGCCAAAGGGGAGCTCAGGGTCCCAGAGGAAGAAGAGGAAGGGCCTGTTGGGAGAGGAGGAAAAAAAGAGGGGTGAGTCGGTTGTCCTGCCTCGCGTCAGTTCCACCAACCTTCTCGAGGGCGGTCTGTCTTCCCCTCCCACCCCACTTCCATCCGTTTGTTCTTGCATAGTCTCTAAGGCCAGCTCCGTCACAAGTTGGCCACTCTCCATCAACAAGCATGTGCTTCCGCCCGTTGGGTAAACAAAGGTTTTCTTTACAGCAGTGGATTCTATCCACAGCCCCTGGCAAGCCGCTGCACGTCTGGAAGGAAGAGCATGAGATTCCGGCATTATTCCCACCCTAACGGCCTCCCTCTTCTCGCTGCATGCAACAGAAACCGTAAGGATGGGGAAAGACAGAAGAAAGGACACTCCAGTCGGACGGCGAAGGTTCGGCCAGGACCAATTTGCTGAAGAGGAACTATGACTGAGTACAAAAAGGGAGCGACCAAGTTGCCTCTGCAGCCATTTCAGAAGCTTCAGTCAGACCAATGAGACGAAGAGATGCTACATGGGAAAATGGTGGTATCTCTGTTGCACTCCTATGCTGGCAAGACCAGAGGTGGGAAGCCGCCACACAGCTTTATCTTGAAGACCCCCGTCTCGGATAGAACATACCTTACCTTTTTTTACCGCTCACTCACCTGACACAAATGGGGCGATGCTCCCAAGGGCAGATGGCATGGTAGTGGGAGGCAACGAAGCTCCCAGCCGGGTTGGTGAGGGTGTCCCTTTGTCCGGCACAAGCTCATAGCACCTGCTTTCACTCTTGAGCTGGGCCTTGATGGCCTCCTTGAGTCGGGCTAGGTGGCCCCGAGAGAAGAGGTGGCCGCGGCAGGAAACATAGAAATCGTACTTGACTTCACAGTAGGGGCACTCGGACTGCGTGGGAGCACTGGGGGGACCCTCGTCGGCGCCACTGTTCCCACCGGTGGCCGACTTGGCTTTCTTCTCCTTGGCCCTGGCATTCTGGAACCACACCTGAATCACCCTCTTGGGCAGCCCAATCTCCTCGCCCAGCACCTCGCACTCCTGCATGGTGGGCGTTCGGTAGGCTTCGTAGCAAGCCTTCATGATCTTCAGCTGGAGGCTGGACATCTGCGTGCGATACCGGCGTTGGCCCAAAGAGTCGTGCGCCCCTCCAAGCCCACCCTCCGTCGCTCGACTCCGCCGGCCACTGGAAAAATCGATATCGGCCAGCGAAGAGGACGAGGACGACGAGTCGCTCAGCTCCCCTCCCGACAGGCTCCGGTCTTCGTTCTCCTTGGGCAGTTCTTCTTCCACAGTTTCCTCCTGTGTTTGCACTTCGGCAAGAACTTCTGGCTTAACGGGTGGTGGCTGTAAGTTAACTGCAGGGAGGCTTGGGGTGAAGGAAACGGCGTAATGGACAGGTGGGTCTCGAGGTGGAGGGTTGAACTTTGGGAATGCGGTAGGGAGGGCTTGTGAAGGCTTGCTGGTTGGGTTGGCGGTGCTGGTGTTGCACCGAAACTGGCCTTTTCTCTCGCGGGCTCTTGTGTTCTGGAACCACACTTGGACCACCCTCTTTTTGAGTCCGACTTCTTCCGAGATACAATCGAGCATCTTCCGGGTGGGATTAGAATCCTGCATGTACCAGCGGTACAGGATCTCCAGCTGCTCCGGCAGAATCGTGGTGCGCAGGCGTTTGTCTCGAGGGGGCTCACTGTCCCCGCCTGCGACGCTGGCGCACTCACTCCCAGTGGGCGATAAGCTCCCATCCTCATGTTTCCGTTTCTGGGCACGGGACGAATCCGAGTGAGGGATGCGTTCGCCAAATACCAAAGGGGTCAAGTCTACAGATGTTTGGGAGCCAGTGGTGGGTAAGGGGGGAGCTGTTGCTGACACATGATTAACACGATGGATACTCAAGAGGTCAGAACTTGAGAACCTGGCGGTGCACTGATCACAGGGGTGGCTGGCGCAGTCGTCTGGTTGGGCCGCTGGTGCTGGCGGCTCCTCTTCCAAGGGTTTGTCTCCAGCATCATCTGTCTTAACGTCACCTTCTGTCCTTGATGGCTCCTGCTGTTCCTCTTCCTCCTCCTCCTCTTGTTCCTCCTCGTCAGCACCTTCGTTCTCCTCCTCTGCACCTTCTCCATCCCCTTCCTCCGGCTGATCATTGTAACACTTTTTGAGGTGGCGCACCAGCTCGAAAATGCAACGGAAGGATGACCGGCACTTCTTGCAGGACGGCTGCGCCACGGCGTGCCCACCTCCCACCCCAGCCTCGCTCCCGCCACTCTTGCGGGCCTTCTGGCGCGCATTTTGGAACCAGACGACGATGACCCGGTTCGGCAGGCTTAAGAGGGAGGACAGGCGCTCCACTTCGCCGTCTTTGGGGTAAGCACTGGACTCAAAGAAAGACTGCAGAGCCTGAGATTGGAACTCGGTGAATTTGGTCCGGGAGAAGCGCCGGGTGGTGGGGAAGGCCCCCCGGGAAGCATCGAGGGCTCCAGAGGCGCCGCTGCCTTCCTCATCCTCCGCCCGAAACCAGAGAGATTTCAAGTGCTCGGGAGACAAGCGGGGAGCCTCACCTTCGACCGGAGGCAGAATGGGCATCGGTTGCATTAAAAAAGGTGGGCAGAGGGAGGGGATTTCCAAGGGGATGGAAGCAGGTGCAATGGTGACGGCAGTGGTTTCCATTGTGGCTGCCACGGTCGTGGTGGTGGTGGCGGCAGCAGCAATGGCCGTAACTGCCGTGGTGGCAGGAGTCTCCGTGGGGAGCGGTGGGGGCGGGGGCGGATACATGCTGTCGTAGCTCTTCCGGAACTGTGCCGCGTAGCGGTTGAGCGCCTCGAATGGCAGGAACCGCCGGTGCACGTGCTCCTCGTGGGTTTTCAAGATCAGCATGTTGGAGAACTGCTTCCCGCAGGTGCCGCACTGCAGCTTGCCCGCTGGGGGGCGAGGAGGGATCGCCGGCGCTGGCGCCACCGGCTGCTTGCCCTCATTGTACTGGATGACGAGCTCAAAGCCGAAGTTCTCCAGGAGGGCCTTGGCCGCAGTGCGGGAGGCCTCGCTGCCGGGCTGGCTCCCCTCGGCCTCCTCCGCTTCGGCCTCTTCCGCCGGCTCGGATTTAGGGTTGCTGGGGGCCGCGGGGGCTTGCTCTTCCTTGTTTGGCAGAGGCGGGAGCAGCACGGGTGGTGTGGCGGAGAGGGTCAGTGCCGGGGCGGCTAAAGCCAACTTGGGGGCCACCTTCAGGTCGTGCAAGTAGAAAGGAAGCAGCAGTTGCTGCTGCTGCTGCTGTTGCAGTTTCAGGAGGGACTCGGGTACCAGCGGGAAGGGGGGCAGCAAAGGGGGTGTAAACAGGGGTGTAGGGAAGCGCTGTAACTCCGTTGCGGAGGGTGCCAGAAAAGGGAGCGCCGGCACCTGCACACAGCTCGGAGCCTCTGTTTCCAACGGCGCCTCGTTCGAGTGCTCCGGCTCGACCGCCGGCACCTCTGCTTTGCCGGCCGCTTCCATCTTGGCGACGCGGGAACGAGTCTGGTGCAGGACGGAGCGCATGTGGATCTCCAAGGTGGAGCTCTGGTTGTAGGAAACCCGGCAGGTGGTGCACTTGTAGGGCTTGTCGGATGAGGGCTGGAGACCCCCCGGGGTGCCCGCCTCGCCCCGGGAGGGCGCCGAAGGGTCAGCGGAGGCCTTCTTCATCTTGTGCAGGTGAGAGACCGAGTTGTAGTGGACCAGGAGGATGTTCTTCTGAGTGAAGGATTCCTTGCAGACGGTGCATTTGTACGGACGGGCCGGATCGAGGAATTTGTCCAAGGCGAAATTGGTTGCCTTGCGGTAGGACAGGGGATGCCGCGGATCTTGGTTGGGCGCGGCAAGGAGGGAGACCTCAGGCGGTTCAGCTGGGACGTGGGATGGCAGCAGCTGCTCCTCTGCTGATGCATTTGGGCGAGGAGGATCTTCCTCTTCAGACTCAGGTAGAGCAACAGGAGGAAGAGGAGGAGCAGGAGGTGGTGGCAGCGGCGGGATTGTTGGTGGCGGTGCTGGTGGCGGTGGCGGTGGCGAAGAAGCAGAAGGCGGCTTTTCTGGAGGGTCAGCCGGTAAAGCTGGGGAGGCAGGAGGAGGAGGGGGAGGAGGCGATCCTGGACAAAGCTTAGGGGCTGGAGGGTTTTTTTCCCCTGTCGTCGGTGCTGATGAAGGCAGAGGTCAGAGAAATAGTGGGAGAGAGAGAGAGAGAGAGCAGGATTGTCATGTACACTGAAAAACGTGTGTAGAGATAGCAAGGGTAATCTGTTAAAGCACAAGTAACAACTTTGAGTCTGTCTATACCAGTGGTTCCCAACCTTGGTTTAATCCAGGTGTCCTTGGACTGCAACCCCCAGAGAGCCCCCAGCCAGCACAGCTAGTGGTTGAAGGCTTCTGGGAATTGCTGTCCAGGAACACCTGGGTTACCCAAGCATGGGAACCACCAGTCTATACAAAACCATTAAAGCAGTCAGAAGCCATTTTAGTTCTCATGGCTCCATGCTATGTAATTCTTGGCTCTGTGGCTTGACGTGGTAAACTAGAGCTCTCTAGCTGAAAATACTACGTTATCTCACCAGATCCCAGGATTCCATGGGATCAGCCCATGGTAGTTAATATGGTATCAAACGGTTTCAACTGCAGACAAAGCTGAGGAATGTGGTGGCCCCTGAAAAGCGAGTGGGGTTTCATTTGACCCAAGCTTCTGCGGTGTGGGCTGCAGTCCAGAAAAATCTTATGCCAAATAAAACTTGCTAGTCTTAAATGTGTCCTCATACTCCGTGTTATATTTACATACATTCTGTTTTCTCCCCACCCCACCCACCCCTTAGCCTAAGGTGAAATTTGTCATTCTTGAACATGGAAGGACTGTATAGCAATACACGTATGTGGATGGAGGAGCTAATTTTCAGCCGTGTAGAAGCTTAGGTAAGAGTGCTATTTTAAAAAAAAACACCTTGCAAATGTAGACTCATGTAATTTAGCTGGTGTAGGAGGCTGGGGTTCAGGATAAATAGATCTGTAATGTTTATTTGTTTATTTCTTAACTCCATTCACAGCTTACGACTTCCACAAGGGCTAAACATTTATTTTAAAAATAGTAAACAAAGTGCTCATTCTCAGGACTCCAGACAGAAAAATTTAGGACTGTGAAGGAATTCCCAAAACAAGGTGTTCCTCAGTTGGTTGACAGCTGCTTTCCCTACTTAGATTCCTAGAATCATGGAGTTGGAAGGGGCCTCTGAGGCCATCCTGCTCAAGGAAGGTGTCCAAATCAAAGCAGATCTGACAGAAGGTGGTCTAATTTTCTCTTGAACTTCCTTTCCTCAATGATGTTGGGAGACAGCCCAGAGCTGAAATATCCTGAATGTAAATGTGAGCCTGTGGGGCAGAAATTTACATCCTTCCAACACTTTCCTTCACAGAACAGAACATGGCTTACCAACGAGGGGGCTCTGGGGTTCATTTCCAGCCCCTTGCTCTGAGTTGGGTGTCCCGCCTGGCTTGGGTGGGTCAGGAGGAAGGCTGGGGTCATGGACAACTTTGGTGGCAAAGGTCATTTCTACAGTGGTAGCCTAGATAGGAATGAGAAGGAAAGCGACACGGAGCGGCATTAGAGAGGCACTCCCTCCCTCGCAAATGATGAGCGACCATTCAGAATGTTCTCAGCTCTACAAAATGCTGCTGCGACTGTTTCATGGATGACAGAATCCCGGCTGAAAAGGCTATCAATCCGTTGAGCCGCAAGAATCTCCCTGGCAAAGTCCCACCAACAATAACCACCTCCATGATTCTCCAGGTGTCCAGCTGGCTTCAGCACTAGGTGCTCAGGGCTCCCCCCGCCTCCCTCCGCAATACCTGTATTTGTTTGTCAGGATTAGGGTCAGCAGGACAGACACAGTTGCAACAGGTCATCCCCCTTCTTCCACCGGGGATTTTTTTAAAAAAGCTTATCTTGTTGAATGACTTTGCTAGGCAATCTGCTGAAGCAGGGGATGGGGAGTTTGTGTCCTACCAGGTGTGTCATTGTACTGCAACTCTCTCCATCCCTGATCCCTGGGGATGAACTGGGATTGTAGTCCAACCAAATCTGGAGGGCCACATTCACTCCTCACATTAACTCTCTGTGTTAAGAGACGCAGACGCTCAGTCTGCACATTATTTCATTCCGTTCCAACCATCTATATTTTGCTCTCCTATTAAAAGCCAGAGGGGTTGGGTTTGGGGGAATGGGATAAAGACACTTCCTGCGCTGACACTCACCACAAGCAGCAACTTCTCCACACATTCGGGCACCACGTTGTGAACGTGGCTGAGGTGGAAGTGGAGGTTGGTCCGGCCCACCAGCTGTTCCTGGCACAGTGGGCAACGGTACTTGGGCTGCACCGCATGCTGGGAGACGGTGTGCGCCCGGACGGCTTCAACGGAGGGGTCGACATAATTGCAGAATGGACAGCAGAACACCTGGATTGTAGGAGCGGATGAAAGGGAGAGAGCAAAGAAAGGGTGATTTCTCTGGAGAAACCGGTGCCTTGCTTCCTAGCCTGGGTACCATACATTGCTTCATGATCCAGGCCATTTCTCCTTGCAAGCATCGTGAGGCGGGCAGGGTAAGACCAGGGGAGAGAGAGAGAGAGAGTACTCCTTGGAGCATTAAAATGAGAAAAGGTAAGTCGTTGTTGTAAAAAAATAATCCTACGTTACTTCTTAGTCATTGCTTAACAAGGGGAAATCAGTAACGTGTGTCCTTTTTGTGATTTTTAATTACAGTGGTGCCTCGCTTAACGAGCGCACCGTTTAATGAAGAATCCGCATAGCGACCCATTTTTGGGGGTCACTAATGCGATCGCATTGTGATGTTTAGATAGGCTAAACATCGCATTGCTATCATTTCTGCACCCGGCGGCCATTTTGGGAACAGCTGATCGGCGGTTCCAAAATTGCCGCCGGGTGCAGAAAATGGCTGCCCGCACCATTTTCGCGCCCTGCCCTCGCTTAACGAGGGCACGAAAATGGCGGCGCTATGGAGAAACCTCGCAGAATGGTGAGTTTAAGAGCCATAGGAACTCATTAAACTAAGTTTAATGCGTTTCTATGGCATTTTCCGTTCCATATAGCGATGTTTCCCCATAGCTACGGTTAATCCGGAATGGATTAACCTCGTTATGCGGGGCACCACTGTAATTTACAATGCTCAAGAGCAGGCAAAGCAATCCCTCTAGCAACGTTTTAGAAGTAATAAGTAAATATTTGTTACCTTTTTTTAAAAGGGGCTACTATGAGTCATACCTTCATTACTCCCTTGTAATCTATTACAGGTAGTGCCACTACATCAGGGGTGGGGAATTAATTTCTATAGGGGGGGGCACATGAAAAATCTGTACTGTGTTCAGAGGCCGAACCAACTTTACTTAAAAATAAAAGATAAGCAACTGATCAACTTTTAGACAAAAAGCTATAAACGGTTTTGATGTTTAACTTGTTCAGTGAGAGTAATCCAATCTGTCTTGGGCTTGAACAAGTGTTTGAACTGCAGCGACGACCGGCAGACCGGACAGGAGCGGCTCGCGGGCCGTATGTGGCCCTTGGGCCACACTTTGCCCAGGCCTGCACTGCATTCAAGGTACTTCTGCCAACCTTGGAGAGGGGAGAACAGAAAACATTTTGGAAGGAAGCAAACTGGCTAAGAGGATAAAAGCCGCAGCCTGGCAGCTGGATGATTAGGGAGTAGAGGAAAGCAAGACTTCTCTAAATCTCAAAGTTTGGCTTCTGTAATTTACTTTTCTGCCCCGTGATGTTCAAAATGTAGGGTTGAATTTAGTAAATAAGTTGCAGTTCTGGTGTATTTTCTAACTCTAGATCAGAAGTCGTCAACCCCCAGTCTGTGGCCCGGTGCTTGTCCATGGCATGAGCCGGACTGGGCCGCGGAGACAGACCTCCTGCTCCACCCTCGCACGCACTCCCCTCTCAACAGCTGCTTTGCGCACACATGCACATGGCAGTGTCGGCGTGACCGCTCCCCCACCCCTTCACACATGTGCCTGAGCGACTGCCGATGGGGTGGGCATGCAGGGGCTATTGTGCATGCGTGAAGGGGCGGGGGAGCACTCATGCAGGCGCTGGTGGGCATGCACATGCTCCCCCACTGCTTCGCACATGCACCCAAGAGAGAGAGCGCATGCGCCCAAATGCAGGGGGGTGCCCCACCTTCCTCAGAGGCTCAGACGGTCCACAGTCCCAAAAACTTTTGAGGATCACTGCTCTAGATCACTAGCTTTGAACCAGGCTTACTGTTTTACTCGGCAAGTTCATCAAACAAACAGTTGTACCAACTACTCTAAAAGCGATATTCTATATGCATAGCCCCGCTGAAGGGGTTTTATCATGATTTTCAAGGCAATAATACTGGAAAATATGAAGCGCCAGTTGCATTTATTCTCCAGTGGCAGAAAAGGAGTGCTCCAGAATCCTGAACAGAATTTTCATTGGAGTACCATCATCCTTTCGCTTCCATGCGATTCCTGCACCGCCACCCCACCCCGCCATCCCGGTGAAAAGCCCCACTCACCGTAGTGTCGCTCACACCACCAGCTTTCGTTTCGGCCTCGTCAGAAGCTGCAAAAAGACAGGAAAAAAGAAAGAAAGATATCCTGCATCTTCTTTGGGTCTATTTCAAAAGGTAGCTGAGGAAGTTTAATATTAGAAGGGAGGTCTGTTGGTGTAAAGTGGGGATGTTGGAAGAAACGAAACCATTATCCAGGCATCTGCCCTGGATCTTGGCCACAGTGCCACAGCACTCTGGAAAGGAACAGCACCACCACGGACGAAGAGCAACCGGAAATTCACGGAAATGAAGGGGGGAAAGTCCCTGGGACCAGCCCACTCGAGTCGAGCCTCTTTTTGGCAATCTTGCAGGCATCCTCGGAAATGAGTCCGAACCACATTTCTGGGCAACACTGGCTGGCACCAGAAGTTGGGATCCTGACTTCTCTTGATTAGGGGAGCTAAATAGGGTTGCCTCTGGTTGGTGTTTGGGTGGGCCACCCTCCAGAAATACCGGATCTCCACCTAGGGCTAGGAAAGAATCTCTCCCAAAATCTACAAGACCCATCTCTTGCTCACAGTTTGGCAGCAATTGGGCCAGGTGGACGGAGGATCTCTGGCAGCAGGAGGAAGTTCCCTTTGCTCTTAAGAAGACCCAGGCCAGAGTGGGCGCCGGCTCTCTTCCCCAAGAGCTGTGTTTTCATGAGGGTCTTTTGGATGGCACAGGAGAGAGAGGACAGGCGGGGGGGGGCAACCCTGTGGCCAGGCAGGAGTCCCTGAGCTGTGCCAAAGATACAGGGCAGGAGCCGAGAGCGTGGCCAACAGTGGAATGGTACCCCTGGAGATGTGTGTGGCTCATGCGAGAGAGAAAGAATTACTCACTGGGCGTCCGGGCTTTATTCTGCGTTTCCTTTTCAGGGGAAGAGACCTCTGGTACAGTTTCCTTCCCTGGAAGCGGGCAGGGAACCAAAGGAGAGAGGAAAAGGGGAAGAGGTAAAACAGTTGCAAGCACTCCCGTTTCTAGAGACAATTTGCTTTTTTTTAAAAAATACATATCAATATATTTTTTTCCTCAGCTGCATTTCATCTCTTGCCCCCCCCTTTCCTTCAGGGGGTTGGGAACGCCGAACACCCGAGAAGCCCAAAGGTTGGAAGAAGAAGAAAAAAACTAGATGGAAAGGGGGAGAAAACGGAGGGAATTCCACCGCTGACGTTGCAAGAGCCGGAATGACGCATGATCCAGGACTTTATCCTCGTCAGAGACTAATTAAACTCTCAACCCAAGTGGGATCGTTAATATCGAACGGGCTTGCCTCCCCGCCCGGTAGGAGCAACCTCACTGCCATTGGCAACTCAATTAACACTCTTCAATACACCCGCCAAGATGCTAAGACCTCCATTTCTCACTATACCGAGTGTTTTTCTCCCCTCACCAACCCGCTCTTCCTCCGGCACGCTCTCGCGCGCGCACCCACATCTTTTCCACGGTGGTTCCCGATCCTTCCAAACTTTGCCACGCACTCCAGTGGCACCCCTTTCCTCACAAAAACTTCCCACGGCCTCCATTTTTCACTGTTCCACCACGCTCTCCTCTCAACCCTGCCTGGACCCCCGCTTTGGGGTGGCGGTGAGTTCCCACGAGCCCACCTCCCAAGATCTCATTCCTCCATCGCTGCCTCTTGAGGGCCCGCAATCCTGACCCACAGCTTTCCTCGGCACCCCCCCCACGCCGGGCGCACTCCTTCCCTCCCCCTCTTTGCCTCGTTAAAAATATGGGGAGCCTTGTTGACGTTTGCACACAGGTAGGGACGGAGGGTGGATGATGTTTTTGAAACATAACCTGAAGCTGGTATCAGGGCCAATTGGCCTCGCTTGAATTGAATAGGGTCCCTCCCCCCCCCCATACCCCCAAGAATGAAAGACATGGGGTGGGGAGGCAGCTACGGATTGAGGGAAGAGAAAGCAAGACGGAGAAAAATGTTTCTTTTTTCTCCCCTTACTTCTCTTTCCTCCACCAGCCCCCAACGGCCTGTGGTCCCTCCATCCCTCTTTCTCATTTCTCTTCTCCTTCATCCTTCCTCCATGTTGCTAGGCAACCACCCCAGTATCTGTCATAATCCATTATGAAGCGGGGAGGGGGGGAGGGAGAGGTTGACGGTGGCTGTGGAGGAGGAGGAGGAGGGAACAAACCTTCAGCTGCGCTTCACTATCCACAGACACAGGGGTGTGTGAAACACAGCACAAGGGGAGACCGGGGCGGGCGGTGAGATGGGAGCAATGGCAGGGCATTTGCTTCCCTCTTGTCAACTGGCTTTTCTTGTCCCCTGATGCCCAAATCTACGTTTTTGCAGGTCTAAGATAATTAGCAAGGCTATTGCACATGCATACACAAACACAAACACACCCATGGGCCTCGAGGGCTGAGCGAAGGGACCATTACCAGCGGGGTTAGCAGGAGCAAAGCAGATGTATCTCTCAAGACCTGGAGTGCCCTCCCCATTCTGGAGCAGTTGGAGCCGCCACTGGCCGTGAGCATCGCGGTGCTGGGGGGACCGGAGGTGCTGGACCATCACCAGGCGGTTTGGGGTGTCCGTGTGGCACAGGAGGCAACGGAACTGGGCAGGTTCGGGACCCACGGTTGGCAGGGCTGATGTTGCTTCCATTTCCAGGAGGAACTAAGGAGAGAGAGAAAGAGAACTGCAGCCCACCAAAAGGAAAGAAGAAAACAGCGTTTACTCCATGGCCACCCTTTCCTTGCTCATGGTTTCATCCAGCCTCTTATCTAATGTCTCACACTTCTCCAAAGGCACCTCCATTCCCGGGCTCCACCCGTCCTCTGGTTTAACTTCACCCACCTGGATCCATTTCTGTAGCAAGCACCTTCTCAGTCAGGTGACTGGCTCTGGTCACCTTAAGCCCCACCCACTTCCCTGGGCCCACCCCTAAGGGTGGTACCTTGTAACCCTGCAGCGCCTCCTGATGGCCAGCGCCTGCCACATGCAGCCGCATCTTCTCCTTGCTGTTGGTCTCGTATTCGCAGAGGTTGCAGTGCAGGTGAAGGGGCGGGCCAAGTGGAAGCTCTGCCCCCACATGGGCTCCGAGGCTGCCCCCTTCGCGCAGGTGGGCCGCCAGCTGGTACTTCAAGGCATGCTTGTCGGTCTTGAGGTGCAGCTGGAAGTTGGCCTTCAGCTGGGTGCCGTAGGCGCAGAGCCTACACCGGTGCAAGTCCCCGGACACCTCCTTCCACTCGGCCTCAGGCAGCGAGCGTGGTGCCGAGGCGTGCCTGAGGAGGGCCTCCAGGCTATCCGTGCCAAACACCTGGCATACCAGGCAGCCAAACAACCTCTGTGGTGCTGCTGGGTCGGATCCGGAATGGGGTGGCAACGGAGAAGGTGGAGCAGGCTCCGGAGAGAGCGATGCAGGGGCTACGGAAGGCAGAGGAGGAAGGAGAAACGGAGTCAACAAAGAATATAAAATCACGTGCAGATAAATAACAGAGAGACAAAATGGGTAAATGAAAGAACGGAGCAAAGCAACGGAGAGATGTAGGTTCTGCAGCTGTCTGGAGGTCTGAGGATTTATTTTAATTCCTTTGCTTTCCCCTGAATACCACTTGAAATTTCTTCCCCTCATTTCATATTAGACTGCAAGACAACAAGGAAGATCAGGGGACTGGAAGCCAAGCCCTAGGAGGAAATACTGAAAGCTCTGGGCATCTTTAGCTTTGAGGGAAACATCTGAGGAGAGAGATGATAGCACTCTTTATATACTTGAAAGCTCGTTGTACAGAAGAGGAGCAAGATCTGTTCTCAATCATTCCAGAGTGCAAGACACGTAAAAATGGGCTCAAGTTACAGGAAGCCAGATTTCTGCTGAATATCAGGAAAAAGTTCTTAACTGTTAGAGCAGTAAGACGATGGAGCCCACGACCTTGGGAAGCAGTGAGTGTTCCAACTCTGGAGGCATTCAAGAGAAAATTGGTCAACCTTTTGTCAGATCTGCTTTGATTTGGATTCCTACATTCAGCAGGAGGGTTGACTCCATGGCCTTGCAAGCCCTTTCCAACACCGTTATTCTATGATTTGTGGGTTTTGTGTATTTTTTTTCCACATGGAAGGTTCTGCAAGCTTTACATGACTCGTTGGTACATAGTCATTTGTGCATTTTAAGCACTTCGCTCTGTGCCCACTTTATAGGCCCCCTAAGTCTTGGAAATGTGCAGCTTCTCAAGGAGGAAAGGCATTTCCTCTCTCCATGAAGCACAGAGAGTTACTTTCAACCGAGCTGTGAAAACTAACCCATTTCTCAGTCATCCCAGTTTTTACACTGAGGGGGGAAAATAAGAGAAATGAAGGCAGGGCTTGTTTGCCGTGTTTCAACAAAAAGAAAAGAAAGGAACAAAGGAATGAGAGAACTGAGGAGGAAAATAAAGAAGTTATTTTTTTTGTTGTTGTGGGTTTTTCGGGCTCTTTGGCCATGTTCTGAAGGTTGTTCTTCCTACTCAGCTCTCCAACAAACAGCAACAGAGCATGGGCAGAGTTCCGACTCCAGTCCTCTGAAGATGCCGGCCACAGAGACTGGCGAAACGGCAGGAAGAACAACCTTCAGAACACGGCCAAAGAGCCCGAAAAACCCACAACAGCCATCAGATCCTGGCCGTGAAAGCCTTCGAGAATACAAGTGTATTTTTTATTTGGATAAGCCCCTTGGAGATAAAAAAAACCAAAGAGGAAATGGAGGCCATGGGGGGAAAGGATGTTTAGTCACCAGAGGTGGAATTATCTGCTTAGTATCAATAGACAAGTGTGGTGTGTGTTCAATCCTTACGTCTCGTCTATGCTGGAGCAGCAGAGTTATGGAAGGGACTAAAGGAGTGGATAAAAGCAGTTCTCCTCTTACCTGACCCCAAGGTACACATCTTTCTGCCTGTGGCACCGAGGTGTGGGAAGCCTCCGTTGAGTAAGAGTTGAGTTTGCTCCAAAGCCTTCTCTCCCCGCAGGGCTGGGCTTCCCCCGGAATGAGGGTGGTGGGGATGCGGGTGGTGGGAATGGCCGAGGGTTTGAGCCCCATAGAACTGGAAGAGTTCTGGCTGCATTTTGCCTCCCGGGGGGGCTTGAGATTGCCCCAGCAGTCCCGGTAACGCCAAGGGCAACCCTTGATGGAGCAAAAGGATGTTCTGCATGTGCTTCTCGGACGTCATGTGGATCCGCAGGTTGCGGGAGATGTTGGTCTCGTAACTGCACACCTTGCACTGCCAGGAGGATTTGCCTTTCGGCTCCTTCTCTTCGGGAGAGGACGGGGAGGGGGCCACGGGAGGGGCCACCACCGAAGAGGCCCCGCCTGCCCCCGTGGCCTGATAGCCTTGGAGGTTCGCCAAGTGCTTGTCGGACTGCATGTGGATGCTGAGGTTACCTTTGGTGGTGGTGGAGTAGTTGCAGGCCTCGCAGCGGTAGGGTTTGTAGCCGCAGTTGTAACTCTCGCCCCTGGCCAGGCGCGGATGGGGGCCGCCTGTGCTGCAATACGCACAGTGGCTGTTGTTTTCCGGATGCTTCTCCTTCATGTGCACATCGAGGGTTTGCTGATACTTGTAATGCCAGTTGCACTTTGGGCATTTAAGAGTCTTGCAGGAGTTCCGAGAATGGAGCAGCGACATGTGACCAGATAGGGTTAACCCAGAGTAAGCCATGGCGGTGTAATCTTCCCCGAAAGCAAGCGCAGACCCTCCGTTGTGATTACTGTTGCTTATTCCATTGTTGACTTCGAACCCCACATTAGTCATGTCGTTCGCCATCCCGACGTTCCCGAGGGGGTGGGCCAGGTCGGTGGCGCCAATGTCATGGGACAACCCAACGCTTGGGGCTTCGGTGTCGTTGGCTAGGCTGTCGTTATTAACTTTGGTGGCTAACCCGATGATTTCGGTGGGTAGTTCTGTAGGAGCGATCTCATGAGCCGGTCCTGCGTGGCTGGCTCTGTTGGCCAACCCAACCGCGCCGTTGGCCGACTCCAGGTGGACGTCTTCCTTGGGCAGCCCAACGTTAACTATGGTGTCAGTGCTGTTGGCCTTCCTCAGCGGTGTCTCTGAGAGGGGGGTGTTAGCACCCATGGGTGGGCTTTGGCCATCTGAGCTTTGGTCTGGAAGAAGCCTTCCCTCCTCTTTCTTGTTTTCAACCACTACTTCCTCCTCCTCCTCCTCCTTTCCTTCTTCTGGTTTGTCCTCCATGCCCCCCTTTGCCCAGTGCGTGCCTCCGACCCTTGAATCTTTGGCATTGGGTGGCTCGCGTTGTCCTTCTGGGCTCCCGTTTTCCTCCTCCTCCTCCTCCTCTTTCTTTTCTCCTGTTACATTCACCCATCTGCTACACATTCTGGCATTGAGGTCTGCCTTGGTGGTGGGAATATTTGGTTCTAGGAAGCCAAGTGTGGTACCCTGGAACACGGCAGAAGCCCCTCTGGACAGGGTCTGGCATTCGTTGGTGTTCAGCTGCACCCCGTGAGCTGCGCGGGTGTGCGTGGCCAAGGAGCGGCCCCGGCCGAAAGAGAGGCGACAGACCAGGCAAAGCCAGATGGGCGCCTCCGGGAGCTCCTCTTCTTGGCCAACGTTGGCTTCCCCTTTGAGGGTTTCCTCATCCTCCACATGGGTGGTGGGAGCATCTTTGGGTTCGGTGGGAGCGTTTTTGGCAGATGTGGTTCGAGCAGGGAGCCCGGCCAGTCGGTAACTGTAGAAGGCGCCGTGAGGGGTCCACTCGCCTGGCGCTGAGGTATTCTGGGACATTTGGTCAGTAGACATAAAGCCTTGGTTAGGGCCTCCACTGCGCTGGACGTGGAGGATGGAGACTGGGGGAACTGTGGTGCTAGGGGAGCCCTTTGGTAAGAGAACATGGCCGCCACCGAGGAGATAGGTTGAGCCGTCGGCAGAGAAGAACAGCTGGGCTTCGCGCCCACCGTCCTCTTCCTCTTCTCCGCCTTCTTCTGCTGCTCGCTTACTCCCATCTTCGGCAGGGGACGTTGCTTGAGGGAAGGGTGATGGGTTTGGCGTTGCTCGGCCGCAGTCTGCTTGGAGTTGCGGCGCGGAGCAGGGCCTCATGGTTTCATCAAGAGCGGGCGAGGCATCCGAGGAGGAAGGGTCCGAGAGGGGGGTTTCTTTGGTGGCTGGAGAGGCAGGGGAGCCCTGAGCGGGCCGAACCACGGCCTTGTCATCCTGCCCGTTGGCCGAGGGGAGAGAGACGGAGGAGTTGGAGGAGGCAGAGTTAGAGGGGCTTTCCATGGCGGTGCAGGCGCGAGGGGTGCGGGGGGGTCATCTCAGCACAGGAGCCGAGACTCTGGAGGAGAAAACAGAGAATGCAAAGGCGGGTGAATCTTTGTCTTGTCGTGTTCCTGTTTACGAGACAAGAAAAGAAACTCTCACTTTATTTACGGTGCCCTTCGGATTCTGGGCGGCCTCGTTAGAAGGCGCCGTGATCAGGGAACTATCTGAAAATTGGGGTTTCAGTTCAGATTTTTTTTTAAAGTCCCTACAAAACTTTGCACACATTTTTGTGTGGGGGGGAAATCCTCTAATGTAAACATTTCGACACACCCTAACAGACGTATTTTTACAAGCCGCTTCCTTTAGTCAAATAGGTTTCTCCTATCTTATTTTTTTTTACCGATAGACATATATTTGTATGTGCTGTTCCCTGACACAGTACTTTTTCCACACTGTATTTCATGAGGGAAGTGCCTCGCGAGGTTTTGAAAAATACAGCTAGTGCCTCTTGTTCTGCTGCCTCTGAAGAAATGTGAATTAGGTAAAGTTTGCATTAAAAATATGAATCAGATGATGTCCTTGGTCCCTATTCCAAATTCCTGCCTCACTTCATCCTAGAAAATTCTCCAGAGAAGTGTCCTAGACATGATTCACCACACAACGCTGTGTCTCACAACTGTGAAGAAGCCATTGCAGGTAGAATGCAATGGGAAAGATGATGGTTCGGTGGCAGGGCACCTGTTTGGCATAGGATACTGGTTCCCAACCTTGGGTCCCTCAGGTGTTTTTGCTTGGACTACAACTTCCATAAGTCTTCATCATTAGCTGTGCTGGTCAGGATTACTGGGAGTTGTACATAGTCCACAAACATCTGGGGACCCAACGTTGGCGTAGAAGGAGGCCTGAGGTTCCATCTTTAGCATCCCCATTCAACAGGACCATGGAATAGTGTGAGGAACACCACCATATTTTGTGGAACTTACATGTAGCACACATCCACATTTGAAAATCCAGCTAGACCAAACCAAAAACCCATCTTATCCATGGTTGCCCACAGGAAGCCCATCAGAAGGACATGACAGCAGGCTTCAACCTCCATCTTATGTTCTCTGGCAACATCTGGATCTGGCAGATGTAATGACAACTCTGGTGAATGTACCTAATCCCCTTTCAGCTCTGTCCAGATGGACCGCCGTCACTGCATCCTGTGGCAGTGAATTCCACAGTTTAACCACGGGCTGTGTGAATAAGCCCTCCTTCCTTATCCCTCCCAAATTCCCTGCCGTTCACTTCCACAGGTAATCCTAATTTCTCTCATTATGACCATGTCAATGAATCCCAGCCGTGGGGAAAGGTGAGCAGCGAAAGAGCTGTGGGGTGTAACCCCCTTGATGGCAAAAGAGAAGCAATGTGTGTGTGAGAGAGAGATCTCAGCGATAGAGCATCTCCAGGAACTGACCCTAGGAATGAATCCTGCCTCATAGGATGGACAGCCAGTCAGGGTGGACAACTCTGTGCTACACAGACCAAGGAGTCTATTTAGAATAGCTGCCGGCGTTCCTAATACCGCCTGCCTCTCTCCAGGCCTGCGCTTCTGAACACAGCAAAAGCCACCACCTCATCTCCATCCCAGGTCCGGGAAAAGATTTGCAATGCAAACGAGTTGCATGATCCATAATCCACCTGTCCTGTGATCCAGGAACGCACTGCACAGTACATCGATCTGGTCTGTCCCTCCTACAGGTACACCTGTAGCCATACCCTTCTAGGTACCCCTTTCCCAACTTCTTCCGCTCTTCTGTCCACTTCTCTGCTCGTGTTCTCAAACGATCGCTTCATCCTTTCAACTTCGTGTGTCAGCCCATAGTCACAGGGGTGTCTCTGAGCGCATGGCGAATGCTTTTTCTTCATTGCTAAGAAGCCAGAATTAATTCCCCTACGGGTCTGAAGATAGGTCTTTCAAGAGCAGCCGATCAATTAAAAACAACAACAACCCTTGAGCCTCCAAAACACTGTGCATACCCCACTGCAGAACCCAACGTGGACTGCAGTTTGCCACTATAGATCTAAACCGTTTTTATGAATTTCCTGTCCTTTTCTCTTTCATGCACAGCTTCCTAGGCGTCTTCTCCCCCATGGGTCCATCTCTCTGCCTGTCCTACCTTCTCCCCTTTTCCAAGCATTTCCTCCCCTATCAGCCAAGGTGTAAGGCATCTTGACCCTGGCCATTCTATCTGAAGCAGATGGGAATGGTAATTTTGTAAAAAATGCTAGAAGACACCAGGTCCTGTATCATTTTATCCCACAGTAATGCAGAACTCGTGGGGATTCTGGGAGTTGTTCTCCAAAAACAGTAGCTTTTCTGAACTCTGTTAACAAGAATTGCTATACTGGGGTATGACTCACAGTCCACCTCATTCAATGGTCTGCCTCTTCTTTCTAACAATGGGTCAGCCGGTAGGTAAATGGGTGGACCAGCTCACTCAACACCGTATCCATCTTCTACGGAGCCATCATCCTTTTGAGAGAGTGAAGGGTAATTAATGTTAACAGCCAACACAGCATCCCGTAGCAGTCAGTTCCACAGGATATCAATACATTCATGGTGCTTTTTGTGGGGAACGTATTGGTATCCTGCGGAACGTACTGCTACAGGATGTTGGCCAACAATATTACCCTCCCCTCTATCAAACGAAGGCTGGTTCTCTAGAGGATGGATACGGTGTTTTGTGACCTGGCACACCCACTCGCTCTGACCCATTTACCCTCTGGCTTAATAAAGACTTCTGCTTGTATCAGTTTGAGTAAAAAAACAACAACCCCTATCTCTACTACTCAACAATGCTGGTGCCACATTGTGTTACTCTCCATCAACAAACAATACCTACTCTTTCATATCTCCAAAAACCGGGTGACCCATCAGTCGACGGAGCCTCAAATTATTTTCGCAAGATCAGGGGCCACCACACATGTGGCGTGCGTCCCAGGGAGTCCTCAAGCAAGCAAAATCTAGATTTGGCCTCTCCTTTTTGACCCAACATGGACTCTTCCCTTCCCCACCCCCCACCCCCGATGAGTCTACAATGGCCAAGCGTTGTGCTTGAATTCTGCCTGCAAACGAACGTTGTCGGGGCCTACATGGTCATGGCCTCCCCCTCCCAGAGGATGCTGGGAAGGGCAAGACTTCCCTTAGCCCCCTTTCCCAGAATCATCATCCTCAAAATGTCTTGGTGGGAGCCACAGCAGTTCCAAGAGCCTTCAGACTGATTTCAGGGGTGGGTGGCGTGGGAAGGGGTGGAGACCACCTGAGGGAGAGCAACGAGGGCATCTCTGTGGCGGCCATGTCAACAGCATCATCACGTCAAAGCCCTCCCCCCCACACAACCTGGCTCATCTCTCCAGACTGTCCGTCCGTCCATCTCTGTATCTAAACAGTGTCTCTCTCCCTTCCCTTTTTTTTGCCACAATTCTCGCCAACCCTATAACAATATTATCCTTGTATCCCAGGAGAAAAGACACCCTGTTAACATTTATTATTTTTGGGGGGGGGTTTCATTTCTCCACTTGGTGGAAGGAGAAGAAACAGGAGGTGGGGGGGGCCGAGGACATGGCCTCTCTTTTGCCTTTCCTCCCCCCTCCCCTTGCTCTTCCCCTCCCCCTTTCAGAGAGTGGTTAGTCAATGCAAATTGTCTCATTAAGGAGAAAAGGAGGCGGGAGACATAATTAGGCGGCTGCTGCATATTTACTATGAGGAAGCCAGAGACACAAAGGCTTGGGTGGGGGAGAGTGTAAAGGGAAGCATGAGAGAGAGAGAGAGAAAGAGAGAGAGAGAGAATGGATAAATAGAAGGAAAGAAAGAAAAGGGAAGGAGGGAGGGAAGAGTGAAAAATGAGATATGAAAGCAAGCAAAGAGGGAGACATGATGAAGGGGGGAAAAGAGAAGTGTGGAGGAGAGTCAGAATATGGGGAGGAGAAACAGAGCAGACACAATTGTAGGGGTGAAAGAGAAATGATATGTATCTCAGCCCTTGATACATTGACTTAAGGGGTAGCCCCATTGATTTCTTGGGGAGGGCTACTTCCAGGGAAACGAGAGCCTGCATCAGGCCTCATGCAAAGGGGAGAGGGGGGAACATGATGGAAGGAGTCAATATGGGGAGAAAGAGAGAAGAGGGGGGCAAAACCCAACATGATGGAGTGGAGGAAATGGGAAGGACAAAGCGTGACAGAGGAGGCAGAGAAAGCAAGAGGGAAGGCGGCCGAGAAAGGAAGGAAGGGAGAGGTGGTGGCGGAGGAGGTGGAAAGGACTGAGAGAGGGGGAAAGGAGAAAAGCAGGGAGGGAGGGAGGGAGGGAGGAAGGAAGGAAGGAAGGAAGGAAGGAAGGAAGGAAGGAAGGAAGGAAGGAAGGAAGGAAGGAAGGAAGGAAGGAAGGAAGGAAGGAAGGAAGGAAGGAAGGAATGAATGAACAAACTGGTGATGGATGGATGGATGGAAGGGAGGGAGGGAGGGCTGAGTGAGATCCAGAGAGAGAGAATAGAGAAAAGCAGGGAGGGATGGGACAGAGGATGTGGGAATGAAAGCAAGGAAGGAAAAGAGAAAAATGGGGGAGGATGGGAACATGGAGAGGATGATGGGGAAAGGGAGAGAAGAGGAAGCAGGAGGATGGAGCTCAGTGAAAAAGGACGGAGGGGGAATGAAAAGGGAGACATTGAGGGCCAGTTTGAGGGAGTCCATGGGAGAGGAAGGCAAGCGAAAGGCAAGGCAGGACCAGGATGGAAGAAAGGAGGGGATCGGATGGGGGGGGGCGGTGGAGGAGGTGAAGGGGCTGCAGGCGCAGGGGGGGGGAAGGAGGGGCTCCTCCGCGCAGGGCGATTAACGGGGAGATTAATGTCGAGGGGTGACGGGGGAGGCAGCGAGAGTCAATAAAACGCGAAGCAGAGTGACAGGCAAGCGCTTTAAATTACCCTGCGCAGCGGAGAGGGAGGGAGGGAGGGGAGGGGGAGAGGAGGCACACTCGGATCTCCTCCCGCCCCCCTTTAACCATCATCATCACCACCACCACCACCACCACGCTTGGGTGAATGCCCTTCAGGTCCCCATGGGGAGCCCTCCCTGCCCCCCCGAAATCAGATCCCCACCCCTCCCCACCCTCCTCTACCAAATCCCCCCCACCGTACCAGCATCACAGAAAGCGCTAAAGGGGGGGGGGGAGGTTGTCACAGAAATGTTCACTACCACTCCAGGAAGGGGAAATAAAAGGTGTTGGGGGGGGGAGGCTTTAGAAACAAGAAAGGTCGATCTGGAAAGAAAGTCTCAATATTCTGGAGAAAGATGAAAGCACCTTGCAAATTTTTTTTGGGGGGGGAATAAGCCTCTGTGTTCCCCAGATGTTGTCGGGGGGGGGAGGTTGAGGGGCTTTCTGGACCAGGCGAGCAGAAGAGGGGCTGTGCCAAAGAGAGAGACTCCTGGGCCTCTCCCTCCTCTTCCCCCCCCCTCCGGCTTTTGTTTAATCCCACAATGCATTTAGGATTTCATTTGTATGTGATTTGCATACAATATTGAGCAGAAGCGCTTCTGGGGGGGGGGTTGGCACCCTCCGATCTGCTGCCTTGAAGGGGAAAGTGGAGGAAGGGGGGGGCACAGAATACAGACCTTCCTCTCCCTCCCTCCGCCCCATGCCCAGGGTCGGTGCAAATATGCTTTGCACCCTCAGAAACGCCTGGGGAGGTGTGGAAGTTTTAAAAAGCAGAATAAAGGACTGCCCTCCCCGAGGACATCCATCCGTGCCTGGTTAACGCATGCTGGAATTTGGGGATACAGCCGAGGCCTCGGGGTGGAAGGTTCTGCAAACCCCACCATTAAATGCTCTTGTTTGGGGTTAGATTCTCCTCCCCTCCCCAAACTCAAGTTAGTTATGGGTGCAGCTGGGGGTTGGGGGAGAACAAAGTTGAAGGAAAGCAAATTATTGCATTTTTCATAAGCAGACAGCTTTAGAAGGATGGCTTTAAGCGCGGAGCAATAAGGCAGCTGGGGCTTGGGGTGGTTTGTTCTGCAGCTCTCGAACCTGTCCGCCCTAATCTGATCTTCCTGTTCGTGGTTTTTTTTTTTTAAAGGTGAATTTGAGTTATATCTTGCAGCATCTTGAAGCTGCACAGAATTCCATTTCAGTCTGTGCATGTAAGCCAGTGTGAAAGGCCAAAAAAATAGCGATTATGTTATAATCGTATAACCATGTGTGTGTGTGTGTCCAAACGGAGTAGAAATCAGACGGTGTCTCCTCCAAGGGCACCAATGCCTTAAGGGCAGAAGGACGACCCACCTTATGCGCCCCTCCAGATGGGCCGAACCACGACTGCCATTATCCCCAGCCAGCCCGAGCACTGCCAGGGCATAATGAGAATCGTAGTCCGAGCACGTTTGGGTGGGTGGGCAAGGGGGCTGGAAGGAAACAAAGGCAGGCAAAGGGTCGGGGCGTCAGTCCCAGTTTTGAAAGCAAAGCAACAAATAAATCAAAAGGGAGGAAAAATTGAAATAAAGAAGGCAGAGCGCAGGGGAGGACAGCCAATGAGGGAAGGGGCTAATTCGGTCTCTCTCCCACTCACTGGGAACAAGCCTCTGGATTCTGCCTGCCCTGCAGAACAATTTTGAAGGATGCACATTGTGTTTGTGTGTGTTTAGTCGTTTAGTCGTGTCCGACTCTTCGTGACCCCATGGACCAGAGCACGCCAGGCCCTCCTGTCTTCTACTGCCTCCCGGAGTTGTGTCAGGTTCATGTTGGTTGCTTCGCAGACACTGTCCAGCCATCTCATCCTCGGTCGTCCCCTTCTCCTCTTGCCATCACACCTTCCTAACATCAAGGTTTTTTCCAAGGACTCTTTTCTTCTCATGAGATGGCCAAAGTACTGGAGCCTCAGCTTCAGGATCTGTCCTTCAAGTGAGCATTCAGGGTTGATTTCCTTTAGAACTGATAGGTTTGTCCTCCTTGCAGTCCAGGGGATTCTCAAGAGCCTCCTCCAGCACCACAATTCAAAGGCATCAATTCTTCGGCGGTCTGCTTTCTTTATGGTCCAGCTCTCACTTCCATACATCACGACAGGAAAAACCATAGCTTTGACTATTCGGACTTTTGTTGGCAAGGTGATGTCTCTGCTTTTCAAGATGCTGTCAAGATTTGTCATCGCTTTCCTCCCAAGAAGAAGGCGCCTTTTAATTTCTGGGCTGCTGTCTCCATCTGCAGTGATCATGGAGCCCAGGAAGATAAAATTTGACACTGCCTCCATATCTTCCCCCTCTATTTCCCAGGAGGTGATGGGACCAGTGGCCATGATCTTAGTTTTTTTGATGTTGAGTTTCAGACCGTTTTTTGCACTCTCCTCTTTCACCCTCATTACAAGGTTCTTTAATTCCTCCTCACTTTCTGCCATCAGAGTGGTATCATCTGCATATCGGAGGTTGTTGATATTTCTTCCGGCAATCTTAATTCCGGCTTGGGTTTCTTCCAGTCCAGCCTTCCGCATGATGTATTCTGCATATAAGTTAAATAAGCTGGGGGACAATATACAGCCTTGCCGTACTCCTTTCCCAATTTTGAACCACTCAGTTGTTCCATGACCAGTTCTAACTGTTGCTTCCTGTCCCACATATAGGTTTCTCAGGAGACAGATAAAGTGGTCAGGCACTCCCATTTCTTTAAGAACTTGCCATAGTTTGCTGTGGTCCACACAGTCAAAGGCTTTCGCATAGTCAATGAAGCAGAAGTAGATATTTTTCTGGAACTCTCTGGCTTTCTCCATAATCCAGCGCAAGTTAGCAATTTGGTCTCGAGTTCCTCTGCCTCTTCGGAATCCAGCTTGTACTTCTGGGAGTTCTCGGTCCACATACTGCTGAAGCCTACCTTGCAGGATTTTGAGCATAACCTTGCTAGCGTGCGAAATGAGTGCAATTGTACGGTAGTTGGAGCATTCTTTGGCACTGCCTTTCTTTGGGATTGGGATGTAGACTGATCTTTTCCAATCCTCTGGCCACTGTTGAGTTTTCCAAACTTGCTGGCATATTGAACGTAGCACCTTAACAGCATCATCTTTCAAGATTTTAAATAGTTCAACTGGAATGCCATCACCTCCACTGGTCTTGTTGTTAGCCAGGCTTTCTAAGGCCCACTTGACTTCGCTCTCCAGGATGTCTGGCTCAAGGTCAGCAACTACATTGTCTGGGTTGTCCGGGATATCCAAATCTTTCTGATATAATTCCTCTGTGTATTCTTGCCACCTCTTCTTGACATCTTCTGCTTCTGTTAGGTCCCTCCCATTTTTGTCTTTTATCATGTTCATCTTTGCGCAAAATGTTCCTCTAATATGTCCAATTTTCCTGAACAGATCTCTGGTCTTTCCTTTTCTGTTATCTTCCTCTATTTCTTTGCATTGTTCATTTAAGAAGGCCCTCTTGTCTCTCCTTGCTATTCTTTGGAAGTCTGAATTCAAGTTTCTGTAACTTTCCCTATCTCCCTTGCATTTTGCTTCCCTTCTCCTCTCTGCTATTTCTAAGGCCTCGTTGGACAGCCACTTTGCTTTCTTGCATTTCCTTTTCTTTGGGATGGTTTTCGTTGCTGCCTCCTGGACAATGTTACGAGCCTCTATCCAAAGTTCTTCAGGCACTCTGTCCACCAAATCTAGTTCCTTAAATCTGTTCTTTACTTCCACCGTGTATTCATAAGGGATTTGGTTTAGATTATACCTGAGTGGCCCAGTGGTTTTTCCTAATCTCTTCAGTCTAAGCTTGAATTTTGCTATGAGAAGCTGATGATCAGAACCGCAGTCAGCTCCAGGTCTTGTTTTTGCTGACTGTATAGAGCTTCTCCATCTTTGGCTGCAGAGAATATAATCAATCTGATTTCGATATTGCCCATCTGGTGATTTCCATGTGTAGAGTCGCCTCTTGTGTTGTTGGAAAAGAGTGTTTGTGATGACCAGCTTATTCTCTTGACAAAACTCTATTAGCCTTTGTCCTGCTTCGTTCTGAACTCCAAGGCCAAACTTCCCTGTTGTTCCTTTTATCTCTTGGCTCCCTACTTTAGCATTCCAGTCCCCTAGAATGAGAAGAACATCTTTCTTTGGTGTCAGTTCTAGAAGGTGTTGTAAATCTTCATAGAATTGTTCAGTTTCAGTCTCCTCAGCAATGCTGGTTGGTGCGTAAACTTGGATTATTGTGATGTTGAATGGTCTGCCTTGGATTCGTATTGACATCATTCTATCATTTTTGAGATTGTATCCCATTACAGCTTTTCCCACTCTTTTGTTGACTATGAAGGCTACTCCATTCCTTCTACGGGATTCTTGCCCACAATAGTAGATATGATAATCATCTGAGCTGAATTCGCCCATTCCTGTCCATTTTAGTTCACTGATGCCCAGGATGTCGATGTTTATTCTTGCCATCTCCTGTTTGACCACCTCCAGCTTCCCAATGTTCATAGATCTTACATTCCAGGTTCCTATGCAGTATTTTTCTTTGCAGCATTGGATTTTCCTTTCACTTCCAGGCACGTCCACAGCTGAGCGTCCTTTCGGCTTTGGCCCAACCACTTCATTAGCTCTGGAGCTACTTGTACTTGTCCTCCGCTCTTCCTCAGTAGCATGTTGGACGCCTTCCGACCTGAGGGGCCCATCTTCCAGCGTCATATCTTTTAGCCTTTTGTTTCTGATCATGGATGCACATTGGTCTCCTTTAAATGCCTGAGGTCAAGGGACAAAATTGGTCCATTTGTTATTTATATGATTTCACAAACCTATAGTTTAAAAGCGCTGTGCAAAGGAGTTCCAGAAATCGGAAGAGTTAAATGGAAACTTCTAAGTCAAGAGTTTATGAGAGCACAGCTGCATTAGGGGACCCTGGGTCTTTCAGGTCTGCCCTTCTGTTAATAGCCCCCCCCCCCAGACACACACAACACCGTAAGGAAGCCCACAAGAAGGACTTGAGCATCACAGCAACGTGGAAAAGGTACACAGTGTCTTTGACACTGGAAATAACCCATAGCCATCATGGCCAGACAAGGAAAAATTACCTCGGTTTGGACTACAGTTCCCAGAATCCCCCATTCAGCAACAGCAACTAAGAACCACTGATAGGCTTATCCTCTTTGGCTCTCCATGTCTTTTTTTGGGGGGGGCCAAAACACTCCAGGGCCACAGCCGAGCGCTCGGCTGTGACTCAGACAGATCATGTTCTTTTCCTGTTCTCTTTCTAGCACAAACACTCCTTTCGGACTGCATTAAACTCGGGGGCTCTAGTTTCATCATCTGTCGTGGGCAGAAGCTAAAAGGGGCCAAATTTCCATGCCATTTTTTTAGATAGCAGGCAGAGGCAGGAGGAAATCAGCCACCCAGGGGGACGAAGTGCAGACGCCTAGACAGAGGTGCCAGTTTTAAGGCAACTTCCACTAGGAGTGGACAGCTCCTTGCAAAAAAAAACAAAAAAAAAAAACACCGCACACACACACACACACACACACACACACACACACACACACACACACACACACACACACACACACACACACACACACACACACACACACACACACACAAACCACAAAGGAGTAAATCTCCCCAGAGGGTTTCTGTGGCACATGGTTTGTTCTGGATGAGTGCCATTCCCACCCCCAATATCTTGCCTACAACTCCAAAACAAGTCGGTGAAGTTTAAATGCAGGTGACAAAGTAACAGGGACATATTCTGATCTTCAGTCATCCTTCCTGGCACTTAAGCAGCACAAAAAAGATTCCTCTTAACCACGAAAAGGACAAAGCAGAGTCAACCTGCCGATACCAGGTGTGTCACAACGATGGCCTTACATTCTGCAACCCAAAAAGTTCTGAACTCCAGCAAAATCACAAATATTTTGAATAGATCCACATACTTTACTCTGAAGCCAATCAGCTCTGAAGGAAGCATCAAACTGTTGAAAGCCACTTCAGTCGTTCCCTTTGAACGTCTTAAATATTTTACTTAGCAGTACCCATATTCCTGCAAGCCTGTCTTTGCATCAATAGGGACTAGGAACTTGACTTTCTCTTTTAGGATCGAAAACCGCATTGGTTCCCAGCCTTGAGAATGATCGCCGCCTCTGGGTGGAACATGAGCCTTCACTACTAGCTGTGCTGGCCAGGATTTCTGGGAGCTGTAGTCCAAGAACATCTGGACATCCCAAAGAACCACAACCCACAATGTCAGGTTGCAACTCTCAATGCAGAAGATAGTGAGAGCTGTAATCCCACATCTGGAGGGTAACTCTCTCTCTCTCTCTCCCCTCCCAGATCTAGCCTGACCTTATAACACTAACCAACTAGGTCCCTGTCGGCGCTTAAGAGCGATGGCAAGAGCCCTCTGCTGAACCTGGTATTTAAAGATAGAATACTCCTGCATAAGAAGGTTCGATGTAGTAGCTAAGGCTCACAGCCGGTTGACAAGATTTCCCCATGTGTTGGTCTAATCCTGCTTTTAAAGCCCTCTAAGTCCATGATTCAGGGATCGTGAGCTCTTCGATTCCGTAAGTTAATTATGTGCTGTGTGAAAAAGTAGAGCGTGGTGGTTGTTTTGTGCGTGCGGTCGGTTTGGGATTGTGCCTCATTGATTTATTGACAAGCGTGGGATTTTTTACATTCCACTTTAACTCAGCCTCAGAACAAATGTTCCTTTACAGAGCTAAAGTCCTGGAACACATAATCATTTTATATATATGTATAGATATAAAAGAAGGCCTCTGATTACATGGAAAACACTTTTTTTTCTTTGTCTGAAAATTTTTTTAAGGCTACCCTTCTGTAAAAAGAGAAGGATGTCCAGTGAGACAATAAGAGGCTGGGTGGAGAGCTTTCAGGAAGCCCCTCTCCCGTTTGGATCGAAGTTCAAACTGGCCAAGGATGTATTGCATGGCCTAGAGAAAGTCACTCATGTCCCCCCCCACCTCGAAATGCACATTAGGAAAAAAACAGGGGCTGCCTTGCAGGGTTGTTAGGAACACGAAGGTAGCCTCTCCTGAGCTGCAGTTTTGAGTGGGCATAGCGGGATATGTGTATGTGTCACTTTATCAATTTATTTACTTCTCTGCATGTCGCTGCGCCATGTGCACCTTTTTTTACCCATCTGGGGCCACCCTCGCCTTACAGCTGTATTCTGGAACTTATGCAAATTGCATGTCGTTAGGAACTCAGCGGGAGTTACTTCAGCCTGCATTTCTAGACAACACAGAAAGATCAAGCACAACCCGCCAGGTTTCAAACGCAACACACAACCCAAAGAGCAAGATAGATGATTACAAAGCTTCACGCTGTGTGGTATATATTAATATCATTCCAACCCCGGCCTGACCCTCCAGGTGTGTTGGGAGTTTAAAAAAAACCTGGCTGGGGAAGATGGGGTTTGTAGTCTACACACCGGGAATCGATTCAGCCTGGGAAGGCCACCCTGACACCTTTAACATGACCCTAACCATCTTATGCCTTCTTTTGACATAGGAGAAGTGAAAATTCCTTAATCCGTTTCCAGAAATCAGGAGCATCAAACTACATCACCCAGGGGTGGGGAGACATCATGGATCAAGAACGAAAATGAAATTTCACAGCATTTTGAAAAACCCAGTAAGCACCTCTGGATATTTTTGAAACTTGCATCAAAAATCAAAATTCTTTTTTTTTTAAAGGCAAGCCTGCAAAACCCCCACGGATTAATTGCACATTCAATATTGGTTCAGAACTCTGACTCAGGCAGGACTCTGAGTAATTTATTATTATTATTAAATATACCCTTACCCCACACCAAAAGCTAAATTCAAACTAAATGTGTTCGGTCGAGGCAGGCTCATTTAAGCTGAACATGAATCTCAGACAAGTAAGGACCAGATTGATTTTGCCACGGCATCGCTGTATCCCTCCAACCACATCACTTCTCCTCTGGCCTCAGTCTCCCCACCTACAATATGGGAACAACAGTGGCGTCTTGCTCACAACATCATAAGCCGAAGACAAACCCAGAATCACGACAGCACTTTGGCAAGTTTTGAAAATGCCGAACAACAACTGCTAGAAATCCTGGCCATTTAAAAATTTTCCTGAAATGCCAAACGTCAATTCCAACATGAACAGTCCAGAGACATAAAAATGGATTCAAGCCCATCTCCCCATATGAGTTAATACTGCTGCAAGAAAAGACCACAGTGCCCCTGAGCATGTAAGAAGTGCATTTCACTCACTACTGAGGAACCACGGAGCTTGATCAGATGTATTTTGGAGGGGCGAGGGTCTAAGATATTAAAGCACACAGTCTTTTGCTCAGAATGAACCCCAATGTACTCAGAACAAAAAGCATATATGAATGACAGACACCCATCAGGAGAGACATCCAGGTGGGTCAGAAGCTTTCCTTAATCCCTTATTAGAACATAATCTAGAGGACTAAAATTAAATTTTAAAAAGCCATTTCTCAACGCTCTTTATTCTGGGGAACCTTAGAGCCCTAAATCAGTTCCGCAAAAATAATAATAAAAAATTAGTTTTCTGCTTTCCCGATCAAGCCAAACTAAGGGATAGGAGAGAGAGAGAATAAGGGAGAAATAAGCAAGTGAGACAGAGCGAGAGCAAAAGCAGGCGGGCGAGCGAGGGAGGAGGGAAGGGAAGAAAGATTGTAAAATCAATTAAATGAGTTGCTAACGGAGCGTGGTGTCGACAATCTGTCGCTGAGTGGAAAATATGAGCTGCCCAAATACACTCCTGCTTTCCACACCTCTAACGGGCGGCCTAGCGAAGGTCCTTCCATCATTTCCGTCTCCCTCCTGTCAGAGGTCTACCAGAGGGGGATCGAGGCCAAGGGGTCAGAAGGCTGGCCAAGCAGGAGGAGGAGGAAGAGGAGGAAGGAGGAGGAAGGAGGAGGAAGGAGATCCAGAGGAAAAAGAAGGGAGCCAGATAGAAGGGGACTTCCCTGGGAGTGGGGTGCGGTGGAGGGGGCCAAAAGACTGAA
Organism: Pogona vitticeps; assembly: GCF_051106095.1. Classification (NCBI taxonomy): domain Eukaryota; kingdom Metazoa; phylum Chordata; class Lepidosauria; order Squamata; family Agamidae; genus Pogona; species Pogona vitticeps. The sequence goes on from NC_135788.1 coordinate 118,617,194, forward strand.
CAGGTAGATGGGAACCCCAGAATCCAGAGAAGGTGGGGGAGCTGCCGACTGCCCTAGAGAGAGATCATGGGATGGGGAGGGAGAGAAGGATGGATGGAGAGGTTAATTAAAAAAGGGGGAAAAAAGACAGATGTGATGTGTGGAGGGTGCAATGATGTATGTTTGCAAGCAAAGGAAGAGGAGAGGAAGGAAGCAGAAGAGGCACTGAATCCATGGGGAATAGATTGGGGGGGGTCAAAAAGAAGGGGAGGAGAAGGGGGTGCAAGCCTGTTCTGGGGGGGGAAGGGAAGGGACTGGGTGGGGAGGTGGGGAAGAATATAGCCTGCAAGACCAAAGGCGCGGGGGGGGGGGAAGGGGGGCGCGGGCTTGGGAAGAAAGGGAAGGAGGCGGGTTGGGTGCACTGGATTGACCTGGGTTGATGATGGTGGTACCTGGGAGGGAGCGCGCTTCCCTCCCCCCCCTCCCCACACACATCAATGATGAACTCGGGATGAGAGAATGATGATGGGCGGCTCGTTTTTCCCGGTGGGGTGTCCCAGGGAATGGAGAGCAAGGAGAAAGGAGGTAAAGACGGTTGTGAAGATCTGGAAAAGGGGGGGGGGGAGAGAAGAAGAAGGATGTGGGTGTCCAACGAGATCCCTCCCATTATCATCATCCTCTTGCCCCCATCCCCCACCCCCGTTCCGCTGACACTTGGGGGGCACCTGTCATCGCGGGCAGCCCCCCTTCTCCCTCCCTCCCGCTCGCGCCCCCCCCCCGCGCCGCCGCCTCCCTTTCTTCTTCTCCATCACTTTCCCTTGGAACGCCCCCCCTCACATTCCCCTCTCCCACCCCCACCCCTTCTACCCCCCCCCCCACACACCGATCTCCCCAGCCGAGGGGCGCATCCTTCCCCTGACCTCTTCGGCGCCCCCGCTCCTCCAAAACACGCCCCTCCTGTGCCTGTCTGCCGGGCCCCGATCCCCGATTCTTCCCCCCCCTCCAGACCATCCCCGTTCCCCCCCCCCCGCCCTCCATCCTCGGGGCTCCTGGCTGCCTGGGCGCCCGTCCCGGAGCCAAGCGCCCTCCCCGGCCGGCCATCCAGCCCTTCCTCCCTTCCTGCCCGGCCTCTCCATCCTTCTCCGGCGGGGCTGCCGGGCTGCTCCTCCTCCTCCGACCGGCCGGCCGGGCGGGCGGGGCGACCGGCGCGTCTTCCGGCTCCTGCGGGCCAGCGCGGCTCTCCTCTCCCTTCCCTCCTTCCCTCCTTCCCTCCTGCCTCCCTCCCAGCTTCCCGACGCGCTCGGAGCGAATGGAGAGGAAATCGATGCCACTTACACCTCCGCGGGAAGAGACGGCCGGCGGGCGGGCGGGCGAGGAGGGCGAGGAGGGGGGGGACCGCCGGGGGATCGGGCCGGTGGGGTGGGGTGGGGTGGGGGGGGCCGTCCGGCTGGCTCCCTCCGTCTGTCCGGTCGGTCCGCCTGCTGGCTGGGCTGGCTGGCGTCCTCTCCGCTCCCCGGCGCCTGCCTTGCCTTGCCTTGCCTTGCCTGGCTTCCTTCCTTGCTTGCTTGCCTTGCCTTGCCTTGCCTTCCCTTTCCTGGGCTCGCTCGGCTCAGGCAGGCAAAAATCGATGGGGTTCGCCTTCGCCGCCGCCGCGCCGGGGCTTCCCCATTGATTTCCCCTCGTCCGCCTCGCAAGCCTGCCTGGCTCTCCCTCGCCTCGCCTCGCGCGCCGCCGCCGCCGCGGACCTGGCGGCCGCCTGCCTGCCTGCCTGCCTGCCTGCCTTCCCACACAATGGAATAATCAATTCAGGCCGCCGCCGCCGCCGCCTCTCTTCGCCTTCACCCCCCCCCCACACTCCCTCCCTCCCTCTCTCGGCACACTCACAATCACACACACTCACACACACAAACACCAGCACCAGCCAGGAAGGAGGAGCGCCAAGCTGGGCAGGTGCAGCCAGGCAGGCTGGGAAATGTAGTCCCGGGTGAGGCCGGCCGGCGACAGAGCTAGCAAGGGCATCATCCTACCTCTCCCACCCCCCCATCACTATTAGAATCGCCCTTCCTCTTCCTCCTGGGTGCTGCCTATGCAGGGGGGGCAGAACCCGCAAGCTCAGATCTTTTAAAAAAAAGAGGAGTCAGCTCCTAAAAATCTGTGCATAAGGTGGCGTGTTTGCAAAAATACAGATGTTTGCGGTGCAGGGAACAAGGGAGCAGTTGTGGGCAATTGTTTTCCGTATTTTCAAAAATAACAGGCACAATCAACATGATAAACACGTGGATGGGTGCAAAGTTAACAGTAACAAGTTTTCACCAAAAACCTAAGTATCTGTTAAGTACAGACATAGTATCGAGTCTGTTCCTGATACTTTTTTTGTAGCTCCTATGTTGTTTCTGACATTTATTATTATATTGTTTCTCACCATATTGAGAAAACCATGCCAACTGAGCTTGTGGAACTGCTGGCCATAAAATCTAGTAGCTTTTAGAAGAGCTTATGGCAAGAGGAAGGAGGGCTACTTTGTTTGCATTCCACTTAAAAATATTGTGAATGCATATTTTGGAACAAGAACGAACTGCTGGATAGCCCAGTGGTTTGGGCATCTCCAGAGGTTGACAAAGGTTGATGACGAGAGCAATGATGATGTTTCCAGCACAGAGAAAAGCTGTTTTGGAAAGATGTTCCAGAGTCCCTTTGATTCTTAAACCACATCCCATGCTTACGGCTGGAAAAAAAATCAGATCAGATGCACGGAGTCGAGTCCTAGTATAAGAGGTTCTGCATTCGTACCACGGAAATGAACAAGAGCGGTGGAATCGGACTGCCATGGGAGCTCAGCGCCTTTTCTTACTGGACAAGACTGAGTCCATGACCAGGCATGTGACGCAGAAGCACCCAAGCACCTTGTCAATTAGGCGCAATTAACCACAACGACTTAAACAGATGTCAGGTGACTCTCAGAAGGATTCTGGCCAACAGAGCAGAATCAACGTGATTCATGTTATCACAGTCTGTGGGGTGCTTCTCAGCCCATCCGCGGATCATGGCCTGCCGAGGCTGGACACCTGGAGAATTCTCTGTGCGACAGATGAAAAGACAACTTTTTCAGACTTTGGGTGGATGGCATCAGAGCCACTCACAAGACGCCAAGATATCCTGAATATACAAATGAAAAGTGACCTGTGAATTACTAAAATTCTGAACTTTTAACCCCAAAACACACAGCCAGTGAATGTCCCTATTCTCCATGGAAAAAACGGTTGAGAAACTTCACTGTGCCAGACGTCCGCTATGAGCCCAAGAGCAGATTCAAGAAAGAGGCTTTGCAACCCTTCTCTTACCTTCTCCTTTCCGTGTATCTTGTTATTTTATCCTGGCAATTCCGGCTCCTTCCCTGCGCTCCTAAGAAGATTCAAGTAGTTGGCACTATACCTTCCCGTGACCAGTTTTCTTGTTACTGTTGTTTACTTCCTCCGAACGGCAATATAATTAACATCATCAACACAATTATTTAGGGCTGCAACTCAATTAAAGACATTTTAGTGGATACATCAGGTGAGTTTTAGTCGATGCAGCAAATAATTTATTGATTAAATTAGCACAGGTTTTCACAGAGGTAAACAATTGGGTTGAATTCAGATTTAACCGCCTTTGGAACAGACCCACTGAAATGGGTACCAGTTTGAAACTATTTATTATTCATTTATTTGTTCTATTTATATCCCGCTCATCTACCACCAAATTGACATGTAAGTCTGCCTTAGTACCTTGGCAAAAATGATGGAAAGCAAAAATAAAAAATAAAAAAAAATCGTGCTTTAAATACAAACAAAATTATTTTATCCACTTTTTCAGACACAGGTGTGGAAGTACACGCCCACTGTATTTACTCCATCATGATGAGACTGATGTCCAGGTGACCATAAAAATGATACACAAAGTGTTAACGCAAGACTCGGGCTACCAAGCTGTTCTTTAGCACGTCCTAGTCAGGCTGATAAGCTGGCTATTGTAGAATGAAAGGGAGGGGGGAGAAAGAGGAAAAATGCAGAAATAGGATACATAAGCAAGTTCTAGCACACCTCTAAGGGCCTAAATAGAGATCAAGGCTTTTTAACACACTGCATATACTGTATAAACAGTGCAGCTTTCCACAATATCTTATGGGTATAAAATAGCAGTCTCCCCTGACCTCCATCCCATAAACGACTCTTACAATTCCTGTGACATACAAGTCCACTGGAGGCAACCCTTATGACCCTGGCTAGGATCTGCTAATTAAGAGCTTGATATTCCCATTGCTGTGTTAATGAACTAATGTCACTCTTTGTATCCTCACAAGAACAGGAGTCTCGCCACCGTTTAGGGGATAAATATCGAAGACATGTATTTGCACTGCTTGTGTCTCAAGACGTGGATTTTGATCCACTAAAGGTCACGTTGAAATGAATCTTCGAAGGGTCAGAATATTTTCACTTTTATTTTCTTCTTCCTTTGACTGAAATTTATGAACACGGCCATAACTGCAACTAACTTAAAAATACCTCCTGCCCCCTTTTGACTTCAGTGGGTCCATCCTAAATTTGAAGTGTCAACTGCAACCTGGTATCCCTGAAGCAAGAAATCACATCCTCGTTTTCGGATCCAGAAGAGAGCTGCGTCTTCTCAGAAGAGGCATTCCCAGCCTTTGCAAAAGAAGAAGAGAGGAATGCTTCTCTCAAGAAAGAGGGTGTTGAATATTTCCAGTGCATGTAAGATACAAAACATTACGGTTTAGGGTTGCATTACAAAATCCTGGCCAGTTGAATTCGGGACTCCTTGTTCTAAACATGTCGCTCTGAATTGGACCCATCGACCAATTAAACGTTGCATCTTCTCCCACATCAGTGCTGTTAGCTGCAGTAATAATACATAAGATTTCCAATGAACAATCTAGATTTCAAGTTTGACTTTTGGGGGTGTGGTGGGGCAGCCATTTAATAGGAACATGAAGTTGGAAGGGGGGGCTCTAAGACCATCACGTTCAAACCCCCCCCCCCGGGTTCAAGGCAGGAATCCAAACGAGGGTCCCCCAATTTCCTCTTGGAGGCCTTGGATCGCTCACCACTTCTCGAGGTCATAGGTCAGGGGTCCCGTTCTCGTACTGCTCTAACGGTGGGAAAATTCCCCCCCCCAACATTAATTCTCAGAGGTACCATATACAACTTAAAACCAATATGGAACAATAATAAAATCCACCGCCATTTTTTAAAAAAATGAAATAAAATCCCAGAAATTGTTTTAGTATCCAAAGGAATCCCATGTATCCTAGACTCATTCCAGTGTGTGTGTGCCCCCCCCAAGGGGTAATAAATGCACACACACACACACACACAAACACACACAGATATCCTCCTCCTAGTCCTTTCCAGAGAACCCAGGCGTCCTGGCTCCTGGCTTGGAAGGGGTTAAGCCTGCATTTTCTCCCCCCCCCCATCCCCCTGCTGTTCTTAATTGCAGCTTTCCGGTTGCTGTGGCAACCGTGAGCGAGGGAGCGAGACAGTCGCAGGGGGAGAGGAATAAAAAATAGAACATGGCGGGGAGGGAATATAAAAAAAAGGGGGGGGGAAGCAAGAAAGCCTGCCCGGGGGGGGCGAGGAAGAAGAAGAGGAAGGGGGGGGGAAATGGGAAAGGCACCTGCTGGGAAAGGGCGAACTACAACTCCCAGGTGCCTTTGCGCCCCCTCCCGGCCAAAGGCCTCCATGACCATGGCGCGGGGGGGGGACGGAATTAAAACAAAGGGAGGAAGAGCCTGCTTTGAGGGGGGGAGGCTGGAATGAGAAGGAAAGGCCTCGGACGAAGGCCGCGTTCGTCCTCGTTCGGCCGCTGGCCCGCTCGCCAAGGATTCTGGGAGTCGTAGTTCCAAGCCGACATTCTCCGAATGTCCAAGATGGAGATGGGAGGAGCGCCCGCCACTTCCGGCTCCCGAGCGGGGAAAGGTCAGTGAGGGGGCGGCTGGCGGGCAGGGGCCGGGCCCAGGCACGAGGGGGCGCTGTGGGGCTGCTGGGGGGGCAGAAGGAGAGGGAGGGGCGCCAGGAGAGGGGGGGGCGAGGTTTGCAGCTCCCCCCACATTTTGCAACTCCCCCCCTTCCACGACAGTCCTTTTTTCCCCCTTGGACTACAACTCCCAGAATCCCCCCAGTCGCTGGCTGGGGGATTCTGGGAGTTGTAGTCCAAGAAAAGAGGACAGGCCTCAGCCTCTGATCAAAACCGTGGAGGTGGGAGGGGGGCCTTTTTCCAACAAGGCAGCTTAGTAGGGTTGGCAGTGACCCCCCCACAACCCCATTTTGGGGGGAACAAGCCCGCACCCCCTCATTAGCCCTACAGAGAATGGCAGGGGATGGGGTCCCCAGGATGTGCCCTCTAGACCGCTGCCGCTGTTGATGGTGGTTCCCCACCCCACCCCAAAAAAAGATGATCCTTGCCGTCTCCTGATGCCGAGGTGTCCCAAAATCTTTGGGGGATACCACCTACCCACCCCCCTTTTTCTCCCCCATTCTGAGAAATCTGTTCCTTCCCACCCCCTCTGTTTTAAAACCATCTTTAAGCTCCTTTCTTTAAAAAGGAATGAAAAAATAAAAAAATAAATTCGAATTTGCAATGGCAAATTAAAAGCAAACCCATCCATTTGGATGTGGAAATCTTACCAATGGGTACAAGGACAAGAAAAAATAACGGGGTGGAGGCCCAAATGCGATGTCAGAACACGGCAAACATTAAAAAGAAAGAGCCGTCCCGCCAGCGGTTTTGGCCCTTTGCTGAGGATGCGCAGCCGTGTTTTACACCCGAGGAGGCCAGGGTGCACAGGAGACCAATGGCAAAATCACACACACACCCAGTTGCTGGTAAAAGTCACATAAGCAGCAGGAGTCCAGCCAAATAGTTGTGAGGTGTTTTGGGGAGATGCTAAATTCTGACGACGCAACCGATCACCAAAATGGGCCTGACGCAGATAAAACCCTTTTCTTGCTTAATGAAAGTTTCTCAGTCTCATACTTTCCCCTTCAGAGCTTAGAAATGTGGTTTTTTAAAAACACCTCCCAAATCTCCATCGCCAGCGTAGCGAGCGAAATGCTGACGTCGGGATTCTTGTCATCGAATCGCCTCTGCCACCTTGTGAATTCTTATGCATGCAAAGAGGAGTGGGTCCCCCACAGATCAGAAATTAAAATTGTAATGTAGATGGATACTATAATAATAATAATAATAATAATAATAATAATAATAATAATAATAATAATAATAATAATAATAATAATAATAATAATAATAATAATGCATCAAGTAGATTCCAAATAATGGCGACACGTTCCAGATTTTCTAGGTAGAGAGTACTCAGAAGTGGTTTTCCATTCCCTTCTTCTGGGGAAATCCTGGGATGACGGTGCAGCTGGCCCAAGGCCCCCCAGGCTGGCTCTTCTCCTAGTTGGGCCAGTGGGGGAATCGAACTCCCCACCGCTGGCTCCACAGCCAGATCCCTAAACCACACAGCTATCCCACCAGCTTATAGACTGGGATATCAGCAAGCCTTTGGTTCGGAGGATGCACATTTTATTATTTTTACTTTTAACAATTTATACCACAAAATGGTGCTTATTTCCAAGTTAAGCTTCAGGGCAGCGGAAGCAAATTTCTGACATTCCCGAGGTCAAGATGAGGCGATGATGTGAAAATGCAAAAGCAATCAAAGGATCAAAGTCTTTTCGTTCTTTTCTTTCAAATCCAGCTCAGCAAACAAATTTTGCAGCGTTTTTTTTTTACTGTTGCCGTTATTGCAAAAAAGGGCTGGACAAAGTACGTACCTTGAGATGCAGCTGGACTTTGCCACCACCCCCAGCATCCCTCACCCTCAGCACAGCGTGCTAGGACTCATGGGAGTTGTAGTTCAAGAACAACCAGAAAGCCATGCTTTGCCCACACCAGGTTTCGTCTGTGGCAAGTTTCTTACAACGAGATCTAAGTGCATATTAATAACACACAACGAAACTCTGGCCTGGATGGGTCCCTGAGCAATGTGAGAAGAAGGGGCTTCGTAAGCTCACCTTCGTAAACTGTATTTAGCCAAGATACCCTGGAAAGTCAGAATTGATTTAATGGCAGATGATGATGATGATGATGCATTAAAGAGGATGCCTCCAAGTAGCGAGGAACCCTAGCAGAGCTGAGGAAAGTTATCTTTTTGATTTTTCCACTCCCAAAATCCATGGCCATTGAGATTATGTGAGGTTCAAAGTTGGGGAATTAAGTTGAAAGATATTTATAGCCCGGACGATTTGTACCTCCATCTGTCTCTCTTATATTTTAGAGATATTGTTCAAAGGCAAGCACTAAAACTAACAAGGAGTTGAGCTGTATTTATTTATTTATTTATTTATTTTTGGACTTATATACCGCCCCATAGTGCTACAAGCACTCTCCGGGCGGTTTACAATTTCATTATACAGGCTACACATTGTATGATAACACAAGAGAGAGGTACAGAAAAAACAGACTCTTTTAATATATATTAAATGTTTATAGGCTGTTTTTCTGTACTCTCTCTTGTTTTATGTATCTATCATCAGCACGAATCCTCTTTTTCCTCAGGCCCCGGGTCAGGATTCATTGAAGTGGAACAGAAGTTCTTTTTCGGGCCTGGTACTGCAGAGAAGCTGGCGGCATTAGGGGCAACTTTGGAAGGTAATATTTCCTTCCGCGATCAGTACTACGATGTACCGGATTTCCGGCTCACCCTAGCTGACCACTGGCTCCGGCAACGGGAGGGGACCGGCTGGGAACTGAAGTGCCCCCCGCAGCCACAAGAGGGCGCCAGAGTTCCAGGCTCTGCCACTGACTCGGCCACCAAAAATGAGAAGCCACCCGTTGGAGACCACGGTGACCTTCGCCAACCACTTCCACCACTGCAGCCACTCGAGAGAGCCGGCCGGAGAGAACCTGCCACCAAGTACCTGGAAGTGACCTGTCCCCGTGAGATCGTGGCCCGTGTCTGCGAGCTGATGGGCGTGGACCCAGAGCCGAGTTGGTGGGAAAACGTGGCCGTCGCAACAAAAGAACTCGGCCTGCAGGAGTTTGCCAGTTTTGTGACCCGGCGACGCCAATACCGCCTGGACAACCTGAACGTGGTCCTCGACGAGGCTGATTTTGGCTACGCCGTAGGAGAAGTGGAGGCCATTGTCAGGAAGTGGGAGGAAGTGTCGGAAGCTTTGGAGAACATACAGAAACTGGGATACCAACTGGGTGAGGAGGCAATCAGCTTTGGCCCTTTTTTAAAAAGTTAGTTTTGGTTTTTTTTCAGATATTTAGTGGGAATCACCTGGTTTTGAAGGTTTTTATTTTAAGGCCAATCCACAGAATTCCCCATCTCACAATGTGTCTTGAGAAAACATTTTTAAAAAAAAAGTAACATAGAACAGTTCGAAGTTCAAAATTTTGCTCTGGCATGAATGTTTGCATTTGGTTAACGTTGTGTTTTGGTAGCTGTAAAATTATAACCCATTTCTTTCTCGGCTCCCCTGCCAGGCATTGACATGAGAACACGGTTTCCCGGGAAGATGTCTGCTTACCTGTATAAATTCAGACCAGCACACTACAATCTCCTGATGCAAGCGGGAAGATTAAGGAGTGCGGGGGACGAAACGGATGGACAGGGGGGAAAGGACTCAGCCTAGGGGCTGTGCTTGGGTTCATGGTGGTGGTAAAAAGATCCTGCCTTTAGACTACCTCAATGGTGGCCAATATATGGCCCTCTAGTAGCAAACACACCACCACAGCTGGTTATTTGACCTTCTTCTCCAATCTCCAATCTATTAGCAACACAGAAAAAGGTGAACGGCGTCTCCTGGAAGACTCCAGATTATGTGGTTCATCTTTCAGCTCCCTGCACTGCTGGAACTCCCCAAAATAGCAATTTTTCAAAATTTTAAGTGGACTTTCAGCCACTTCCAGTTTAATTTCTTCCTGGGTTTCTTTACTTCCTGAAGCGGGGCCATTTTGCTTGGTCTTTCTGACCTCCAGCAGGTCCCGAGATTAGAACATTGTCCAATATTGTCCGCCGCCACCCTTGACTGCTTGCTTTCTGCGTCTGTACTGTCGTTAGATGGCAGAAAAGGAATTAAAGTGAATAAAAGAGTAAGAAGAAAGACCACCCTTTCTCTTTATAAGACCTGTTTTTCTCTTCTCGTCTGCTGATCTGGTTTATCAAATCCACCCAGGCCATTTTACTGCCTCCCAGTGTTTCAGAATGGACTCTTTCCCCCCTTTGTAGTTAGACCCCCATGGTGAGCATGGTGTGACATCACAGCAGGTTAGCCAATAGCATGGAAGAACAGAGAGTGGAGCTTGCTGGCAGCAAAACACCCCATTTGCTATGTGACAGGAGAAAATCAAGGGATCAGTGGAAGACGTTTATGCACACTCGTCAGGGTTATACGCGAAGAGCCACAAGGAGGAAATCTGAGAGATGTTGGAGAGAATGGCCAAAAGGACTCACAGATTCCATTGCGGATCTTTGGAACTCATTGCCACCATGTGATGGAACTGCGGCTGCTCGGCTGAAGCACCTTTTGAAGACGAGGTCATAGGAATATAAAGAGATCTGAGCTTATCCGTGGCTCATAAGCAGGAGTGCAACAAGGATAGAACATGGAGCAGCCGAAATTGGAGGTGGAAAGTTCAGAACAAGCTTGTGGAGACTCTTTGCAAGAACTGAGCGAACCCTGTATTTCAGACTGCAAGCTGGCTGGAGAAGCAGAAAAGCTGTCGTCCCAAAGGAGGAACGTTCCCCAACTTGGTCCCCTTTAGCGCTGTAGCTCCCAGAATCAAAGTGGCCATCGCTGGCTCTGTTCTCGGCAGGGTGGATGCAGAGAAGTGTGTAAACTGCGGGATGCTGAGCAGGTCTATTTCAGGCAGCAGGGAGGAGAGAGGTGAGCATCTTGTCCCCTGCCAAAGACCGTCAGAAGCAGCAAAACCCGAATCCGCCAATGAAGAGGGATAGGTTGTGCTTTGGTTGTTTTTTTATTGGAGATTTCTGTCTAACAACCCCCCCCCCTTCAACTCTTTATCTTCATTGATTTCCATTTAGTCCCGCTCAGTTGTTGTGGCATTTCCCCGTCTTAGCTGATCAATTGAATTGATTTCCCAGCAGCTGGCAGTGAGAAGGGAGGGAAACCGGCTGACGAAACACGGGATTCCCCCTGTTCTCTTCCGCTCTTCTACCCCTCCCGGCTCCATTTCTCTGGAAATGCTCTGCCTTCTCTACCTGTTCTTTCTGATGGCTGCTTTGAACAAGCTTCTCCTTCCCAAGATCCACCCACTGATGCATACAGCCTTCTTTCCTTTGCAGAGGTGCTAATTAAGAGGGACGTCCCGAGGAGAGAAAGGCACAGCCTGGCGGAGAGCTGCAAGCATCAGTGGTTTAGGTCTCTGGCTGAGGGGCCAGAGGTTGGGAGTTCGATTCCCCCACGGTGCCTCCTGGACTGGGGCTGGACTGGATGATCGCACAGGGTCCCTTCCAGCCCTGCCGTTCTGAAAGTATAATTTTTTTGCCCTTAAGAATGTGGAGATGATGGGGCAGAGCACATCACAGAGGTGGGGAAGGGCTGGGAGAACACCGTAAGCTACTCCCTTGCTGTTCATTTCCAGGCAGCCTCCGGGAAAGAGTTGATTTCCTCGATCTGCTGTACCGAAACCCCGGAAGGTAGAGTGTAGGTGAGCCGTAATCTCATCCGAAGCGGGAGCTGAGATCGAAAAGGAAAAATAAATCGTGCGCTGCCATGTCTTTGCCACACTTACAAACAGGATGTGTCACAAGCCTGAAATGGCGGATTTTACTCGGAAGGCAAGATTCGATATTCTGTTTTTACAAAAGCCAAGGCGCTAGTCCTTAAGGCAGTTATGGGAGTGGGGAACGATGGGTGTGTTACTTTGCATCACCCAGAGGGAGGAATGGACTGGATTTAGCCAGCCAGGAGCAAGGCTGCTGGAAGGAACAGGCTCTTCACGGTTTGACACCGCGTTGGAAGCGAAGAGATTTCCATTTTTGGTCAAGCGCTGAGTTCGAGTCCAAAACCACCCCCCTGCATCCCTCTGTAACCTATCACGCCCTTCCCCCACTTTTGCAGTTCTTACCTTTTTGGGGTTCAACACTCGGATGAGCTGCGTCACCGGAGGGCCACCTTGGCCGAGGACGATGGAGCTGCTGGGGGGCGAGAGGTCCGCCTGGAAGGACTGGGGCAAGAACAACAGAGAAGAGTTTGTTTTACTTTTTTCTATGACCCCTTAAAAATCCAGGGCTGTTTCCCTCCTCCCTTGCCCCAAAAGGGCCTGGGTTTCCTCAAACACTCATCCAATCAGGCTAAAAATAAAAATCGTATTATTTCACACCTCAACGTAAATATATTAAGGGCTGCTGATGAAGTTAGAATCAGGATCAGGTGAGAACCTGAATTAAGTTGGGTACATTAGGACTGCCATATCCACAGTTTCTCTTATCTACTGCCTGCAAATATTAAATACTTTTTTTAAAAACATAGGAATACGTATTTCCAAGTTATATGACTAGAACTGGCCACTAAAGGGAGCCAGAGACTATGATGATAGATAGATAGATAGATAGATAGATAGATAGATAGATAGATAGATAGATAGATAGATAGATAGATAGATAGATAGATAGATAGATAGATAGATAGATAGATAGATAGATAGATAGATAGATAGATAGATAGTGTTTCAATATCCGTGATTTTCAGCATCCATATGAGGGGTTTGGAGCCAGATAATTGCGGTCCTACCATATTATTCATTCCTCTGAATGAAGCTGAGTCACTAACGGCCAGAATATTTCACTTCTGGCTCACCCAATGGCATGTAATACTTTTTGAAACACTATGTTGTTGGGATAATTCTTGTATTAGCTCTATACTCTTCAGACACATAAATTTCCATGTATGGAAGCTGGACAGTAAAGAAAACTGACAGGAAAAATGTTGACTTTTGTTTGAAATGTGGTGCCGAAGGAAAGCTTTGTGGCTGCTCTGAACTGCCAGAAAGACAAATACGAGCAGGCCCTTACATCAAATTGAGCCAGAACTAGGTCTGGAGATTAAAAAAATGTTGAAACCAATGCTGTCCTGCTTCGGGCACTTCGTGAGAAGGCAGGATTCTCTGGAAAAGATAATAATGCAGGGAAAGGTGGAAGGCAGCAGGAAAAGAGGATGACCCAATACAAGATGGAGGGACTCCCTCAAGGAAGCCACAAGGTGGAATTTTCAAGAGTTGACCGGGGCTGTTGAGGACAAGACAATCTGGAGATCACTCCTTCATAAGGTTGCCATGAGTCGGAGGCGACTTGCTGACACATAACAGCATTTTTTTCCTTTAAAAGAACCCCAAAACTGTACCAAGCAAGTGGCTGAAATCTGGTGGTGGTGGTGGACACTATTTGCAACAATCTGGTTAAACTGTGACAGGGTGTCTACCTCACAGGCCTAATTGGTGGGAATTCGGCCACAATACAGTGGTGCCTTGCTAGACGATGATAATCCGTTCCACTAAAATCACTGTTTAGCGAAATCATTGTCTAGGGAAAAGCATTTCCCCACTGGAATGCATTGAAACCTGTTAAATGTGTTCCAATGGGGAAGAATCATCGTCTAGCGAAGATTGGCCATAGGAAAGCCGCTTTGCGAGCCGCTGATCAGCTGTTTAAATCCCTGTCTTGCGAAGTTTAGGTCCCGAAAACACCCGTTTTGCGAGCGCGGAGGGAGCTGTCAAAATCGTTGTCTAGTGAAAATCGGTTTGCGAAGCAGGGACCAAACATTGTCCAGCGAAATTCCCCCATAGGAATCACTGTTTTGCGAATCGCTATAGCGATCACAAAAAGTCAATGTCATGCGGGGTAACTGTCTAGCGAGGCACCACTGTATGTGTCTCCGGGAGACTCAATCCTTGGTGAGGATGAGGATTGATGTACAGAGCATGAGGACATAGTATTCTGGGAAGGCTGTAGGCCACTGGTGTCATCACCCAGACCTCACCTTGGGAACGGCCACTTGCAGAGAAAACCCAGGAACATCCTGGGGGGTTCGGTTGGATACCGTGGCCCTGATCAACAGCAAGGTGGGTTCCAGCGGGGGGCGTTCCATCGAGAATTCAACAAGCAGCCCATCCCGTTCATAGACGGTCATGCAGGACGAAGCCGTTTCTGTTCAGATGGGAAACAAAGGGGACAAGTGAGCGATTAACTCTATCCAACATATGCAACTGTGCTAAGGCATGTAATTTCTTCAGTTCATTTACTGCTTAAGTGAAACAGTAAAAGGGTGCATCTGAGCATGTGCCAAGTGCCTTGACCACATTATTCAGTAATCTCCAGCAGCCAGCCGGTCCATACACACCAGTCCACACATGGACTGTTTGAGCTTCCAGATCTGAGGTTTCTCCTTTAGAGTAAGCAAACCCTATGAAGCTTAGAGTCTGTCCACGCTGGCACATAGTTATGATGTACAGTGGTGCCTCGCTTTACGATTGCCCCGTTTAACTATGAAACAGCATTACAATGAACTTTTTGCAATCGCTTTTGCGATCGCAAAACAATGTTTCCTATGGGGGAATTTCGCTTTGCGATGATTAGTTCCCTGCTTTGGGAAACGATTCTTCGCAAAACGACAATTTTCCAACAACTGATCGGCAGTTTCAAAATGGCCACCGGGTAAACAAAATGCCCCCCCGCTGTTTTCTGGGACGGATTCCTCGCTGCACAGGCAGCGAAAATGGCCGCCCTATGGAGGATCTTCGCTGGACGGTGAGTTTACAGCCCTTTGGAATGCATTAAACAGATTTTAATGCGTTTCAATGGGTTTTTTTCTTTTCGCATTATGACGTCGATCTACAGCGATTTCGCTGGAACGAATTAACATCGAAATGCGAGGCACCACTGTACATTTCCTTGATTGCACTATTTGGCACAGAAAAAGACCTTGTTTGCTTGTGTTTCCACTTAAAATGATCCGTCCTTCCCCTTTAAGAGCTGTCCCGTATCTTTCTGGCATAGGTCCCGTATGGCATGCAATCTTTTTGGCATGATTCATTAAGATGCCAGATACGTAGCTCTTTGCTCTGCCTTCACAGACAGGTATCAAGAAATAAAATAGATGGCACAGAAGATAAGGGCCACTCAGGCACCGGCTGGATTGCACCAAATTTCACCGTGCTGACAAAACCATAGCTTCCTGAAAGAAAGGCAGCCGCCTTTCCTCTGCAGGCTAATTGATGACCTATGAAACTAACAAAGGGCCAGTGATGATTTTCTGCTAAGGGAGCGGGTGCTTCCTACCAGGAAAGAACATTTCCCCTCAATTCTGCAAATGTCAGTAGAAACGTTTTATTAGATTTCGCCATTTCTGCTTTGTTGTGCAACAAAGCTTCCTGGTCCTCCGCTGCCAAATAAAAATCCTAACTCACAAGACATTCAGACAAGGGGAAAAGCTTTGATTTCGCTCAAAGATGTTGCTGAACTAGAATGCCCATCATTAGGCAGGCTCACTGGGGCAGATGGGAACTGGAGCCCAACCACGGCTGCAGGTTGCCGACCTCTTAATCCAGAAAATCAAAATAAAACTTGGCAAAACTTTAGAAGAGCCCCCCTCCTATCACAAAAAAAGGAAGCCTTGAGGGAAACAAAGAGAAGGAAGAAGAAATGGGTATATTTTCGGAGACAATCAGTGGGCAGAACGGAAGGACTGCAGATCATCCTTTCAGTGGCTGAAATCCTATTGCTGGGCCTAATAAGTCACCACTCGAGTCAGTCCCCTTGAATCATGGCCACTTACAGAGGAGCAGACTCCCCAGATTCAATGGGCCTACTCTTGGTTTGACTTACTCCGCTTAAGCAACAGGATTTCAGCCAAAGTGTCTCGGGAGGTACCCATACGATTGGAATAACAACTTGGACAGAGGCCGGACAAGTGGCTTGGTTGAACAACAACTCCCAGAATCCCCTGCTCAAGGATTCTGGGATTTGTAGGCCGTCAAAGTAATTTATCCCGGTTAAATTTTGAGATTATAGAAGGAGAAGCTCTCCCGGCCTTTTCTCACTCTATCAGACTCGCCGGCATCTCTTGCCTCCCACGTACCTGGCGGTGTTAGGTTGCCAAGCAAATCAAGGAAGGATCCCCCAGCGTTCGGAGCACTGTTGCTGGGCTGGACTGGGGAGGATTCCGTGGGTCCCCCAAGGAGGTCTAAGAGATCAAAGACCTAGGGAGAAACAAGACAGGATTGAAGAAAGCGAAATATCAGACTGCCAAGGAGGCCCAGTGAGGAATCGAATTCCCAAACCACTGAGCTATGCAAATCCCTTTTTGGAAACTAAGAAGAAACTAAAACTCTTCTCTCCAGTTCCTCTTCTCTTTCAAGCAGTGGGATCCCAAGGAGGAGAATGGCTACATATAAATACTGTAGGACCCCCGTATCTGCTGAAGATCGGTTCCAAGCCCTCCTCCCAGCAGATGGAGAAAAACATGGATAATAGCGAACGCTTTTTGGATAGCCAATACTATTCATAGCATGGTCTCTGGCTCCCTGTAGTGGCCAATTCTGGTAAGTTTGTCTTTAAAACATATATATTTTAGGATTTTTCTTTTAATATTTTTAATATTTTCAGACCGCGGATAAGCGAATCAGGGGATATTGACGCCAGTCCTTTAGAGGCGTGGACCCCCCCACCTGGTTGGAAGATTCCGGTGGTTTTTTGGTGTCCCCGGACGGTGCCACCTCCAGGGTAACCCCCTCTCTTCCATTCTGTTCTTTTTCACTCCCTTCCTCGCTGTTACCCGATTTGTCTGCCAAGGGCATCTTTTCCAGAAGAGACGCTCTATCGGAGGAAAACGGGGAACAATGAGTTTCTCCAGGTCTAGCGGAGCTTTTTTAAACCATCGTTTTCGGTATTTTAAAGATTAAAAATCATAACCCACAAAAGATGTCATGCTATAGAAAATCAAATAAGATCACTTTAAAGAATCACATTGCTCGCTTCCTACCTTTTCTTTCCTGCCTTCATGTAACATATATAATAGACCTTGTCTGCCTCAAAATGAAGGAAAGAATAAATACAGTGGGGTCTCTACTTAAGAACTTAATCCGTATTGGAAGGCGGTTCTCAAGTTGAAAAGTTCTTATGTTGAATCTACATTTCCCATAGGAACGCATTGAAAACCATTTAATCCGTATCTGCTCTTTTCCGTCCATAGAAACTACAGTGGAACCTCTACTTAAGAACTTAATCTGTTTTGGAATGGTGTTCTTAAGTTGAAACGTTCTTAAGTTGAAGCAAAATTTCCCATAGGAATGGGCTGAAAACCAATTAATCCGTTCTGGCTGTTTTTTTGTTATGTAGAGGTGCGTTTGTACATTGAAGCATTAGTTCCCATAGGAACTAATGCAAATCTGGTTAATACGTACTCTACCACTAGGGGGAGAATTTTTTTTAACCTAAGATGACCTAAGGTTAAAAAAAGAGCAGGAAAGATTTTTTTTCCCTGTTCTTATCTTGGATTTCTGTTCTCAAGCAGAAGCATAATTTAGCAAATGGAACTGTTCTTAAGTTGGATTGTTCTTAAGTAGAGACGTTCTTAAGTAGAGACCCCACTGTATGTAAGAAATAATTAATAAAATAAAATCAATTTATTGGGGGGAGAGCTAAGAAAACTGGTTTAGCGATAAGTGAGATATTCAAGTGGTTTCACCCGTTCCATTCCCCTAGTGGATTTCCATGCCCAAGAGGGGGATTTGAACCCTGGGCGTCCAAGCCCTAGTTTGTCCTTCGGTCCATTATTATACCACACAGACGCCACAAAACCAAGCCATAAATAAATAAATAAATAAATAAATAAATAAATAAATAAATAAATAAATAAATAAATAAATAAATAAATAACTATGAGCCGCCAAGTTTGTTCCTCTGGGCTAACTTCTGTTGGTGAAGAGTAGATCCATTTAATCAATGAGATTTACCTGGGTGTTGACCTCACATTTGGCAGTTGATCTAATACTTAATCCCATATTAAGTCACAGTTACAGTAGGCCCATAGAATCAATGGCATTTACAAAACCGTTGACTCACCCAATCTCTACTGATTCAATGGGCCTACTCTGCTTACATTTTATTACTGGATTCCAGCCAATGGGTCTACTCTAGTAGGTATTAATTCAGGTATGGCCTTTGATCTGCAAAAAGGTCATACAAGTGTTTGAGTAAATGCTGAGCTTGTAACATTACAGTGAAAAAGAACTTTGTGGTATTCATTCCTTTTAGGCAAAGAGGCCGCCATCATCCTCATCCTCATTCTTGTTATTCCTGTCTCACAAGTGATTCCCTGCATGGTGCATTATTAGCATGTTGCATTCAATCACAACAACTAGGAAAATAATGGGAAAGTATCTGTTTCCCTCTAGTGGCCAATTCTGATATTACACCTTGGAAATATAAAAATATAAAACACAAAACCAAATACAGTAGTACTTCTCTCGCCGCTTAGGATTTATAAGAGAGTGGCAGAAAACCCGGAAAAAATCCTGTCAAAATGCTTAAAATGCTATTTAAAAGTTCCTTTTGAAGCTAACTATCTGTTACTTGTTATGTCCAAGTAGCTTAAGTATTGTTTTTCACATCTAGGTAACTTTGAAACTGCTATTTTATTCATTTCTCAAAAACAACTAGCTACTTCTAATTAATTCTAAGCTCAGAGTAAATACATTTACAAACAACCTGGGGTCAGATGTTTGTACACGGACGCTGAAGCCTGGAAAACGTCATTTTTCGGATCCACTGCCGACAGGAGCAGGTTTTCCATAAAGTCTTTAACCCAGGCGTCGAAGCGCCCAAATCCTGCTCCACCTGCTGCCTCACGACACGGAACACATTTCCCATTTCGCACCAGTTTCATGAGGGCCTCTACCGCCCACCTGGAGAAACAGAGCAACTGGCTTTTCCTGAATACCTGAGGTGGTCATATTTCCGGAAGAGCGCGTTGTACTCCACGGCCCGCTGCTGAAGCTCAATGTCGTGACAGCTACAGTAAATGGAAACCAAACTCCGGATGCGGCTGGCAGGGGCCACAAGGATGAAAGAAAGAAATCGAGAGGAAGAGATGCTGATTTATTCATTGTTTCATTCGTTTTCTCTCTCTCTCTCACACACACACACACACAGAGCACAACATCCACCTCAAGCAACTCTATTTCATCCAGCTCTCTGCTGTCCATTTCTGGTAACATGAAGTGGCTAAATAAACTAGCCACTTCAGGATGTTGGCAAATTGAATACTTCCTCTGCTTCTCTGCAGAGGGGCAGAGGAAGTGAAATTCTTATCATGATTTTACCTCTGCTAGACTATTACTGATGCATTGAATTACACAGATTAAATTTTTAACCATCTTTTTTTTTGCCTCATGCCGATCCTAAAACAGCCCGCAGTCATGGCTTTCAAACAGCACTTCATGAAAACCTGAAGAATTATTTTTAATCTAAGCGATTCAGCACATCAGCGATAGGCCAGTACAGGCAAAAAATAATAAGACCTGTGTTTAAGCCACTATATTGCCCCGAAGCTGACTGGATAAATACTGAGCCAGTCACATTCTCTCTCTTTCTGAGCTTGTCCTACCTCACACGCTTGTTGTGAGAATAAATTAGAAGCAGGGGAAAGCCGCCTGCATCACCTTGGGCAACCAGTATGCCTGGAGGAAAAGCGTAAAAGCAACCGATAAACAATTAGAAGCAGAACATCTGAGGTAAAAACTACAGAAGGAAATGTAGGTTATGAAGTGCTCTAGTTTCTAGCACAGAAGTGGGGCACAACGCAGGAGGAAAACGACTCTGATTCAAGATGGACAAAGGGCTGGGATTTAGGGAAACACATTTAAAGAATGTGAGAGGGTGAGAGATAGCATCTCCTGGAGGGGGGGAATCCACCCAACTGATTTGAGTTTCAGCAAACATTTCCACCTTCTGGCTGACAAAAAACGGATGCATCCGTTTATCCCGAGTTCAAACAATTTCCTACTCTATAAATGCAGTCTAAAGCATCCCTCAGAACATTTTTGGAAGTTTGACCTCCAATAATTCTTCTTCTCTGCTCTCAGGAATACAGTATTTGGGAAGGGCAAGCTGATGCTCCGTTCTTGCAACACAGGAAGCCGGGACTTTGTGAGATTTGATGTTGGCCTCCACAATTTATAGTTTTGAGACCGATGGCCAATGTCCGGCCATCTCACAGGCGAGGAGATGTAGGCATGAGAGACGGAGGGGCTGGAAGGCCGAGGGGTGTGGGAGATGGCGGACATGGGCTCACTTGATGGAGTTGCCCCCAAGGTGGGTCCCAAGCTTCATGAGGGCGGTGAGCGCATAAGCCCTGGTTCCCGGCAGGGAGAAATGAGACTGAAGCACCCGCTCCAAGAGGCTCAGAAGGTCTTCGGGGTCCACCTGCAGGAGAAAAGCCTAAAATGGACCACGCTGTAGGATCATTCTTCTCGGTCCTCCCAGAGTGCAGGAGATGCAACCATGGGCTCAAGGGACAGGAAGCCAGATTTCGGTTGAATGTCAGGAAAAACTTCCTAACTGTTAGAGCAGTATGACAACAGAACCCATGACCTCGAGAGGGGGGGGTTGGACTTGATGGCCTTACAAGCCCCCTTCCAACTTCACGATTCTATAATCCTCTGGGCAAACTTTCTCTTCTTCCTGTTGGCCCCCATAACGGCTGGCCAACCTTAAATTGCTGGCTCCATACCTGTTGAGCTTCGGCCTCTTTGCGGCTGCCATCCAACAGGAAGTGGCCGTATTCACCGATGCACCAGGTGGCCACCTGAACCAAAGCGTGCTGAGAAAGGGAAAGGAAAAAAAAATAAGATGGAAGGGGAATATTTAAACCCTCCACTCCTCTTTTTATTTTTCTAATTACCAAGGAGTCCAGAGTGGGGAGATTTAGGAGTAATTTCATTTTATTTTCCCAACACATCAATGGGGGAGAAGAAGGTATACCCACGAGTAAGCGGAAAAACAGAGTTGGCCGGCTTGCTCTTTTCTGGGCCTTGGTCGCCATCCGCTGGCCAAAGGAAGCCTTGCAGCTTCTGATTTTCATGGGATAGAAATATGGGTAAGTGAACTGCTGGCTAAGACATCCGGCTAAGGAGCCAGAGGCTGGGAGTTCGATTCCCCCGAGGTGCCTCCTAAACAGGGGCTGGATTCCATGAAGTGTGCCTGGGATTACAGCTTCACTCTTCCTCTTCTCCTGATTCTTCACCAGTTGGCAAACATGTCTTGTCTCCCAGCCATCTGAAAATCAAGCCCTGCGCTCCCTACCTGAGAGATGTCTCGGCTCAGAGCGTTGTACAGCTGCTCCACTGCATAGCTATGAAGGTCCTTGGCACCTCCGATGAGGTGGATGAGGTTGGGCACGCAGTCGTCACGCACGTAGGCGCCAGCCTGTCAAGGGGAATTAAAATGCAACACCTTGGGACCCTAGTATCCACAGGGAATCGGTTCCGAGCCCACTCGCGGATGCTGAAAAACACGGATAATAGAGAACGCTATACACAGCAGAGTCTCTGTCTCCCTCTAATGGCCAGTTCGGGTAACTTCGTCTTGAGAAATATACAGTGGTGCCCCGCATAGCGACGTTAATCCGTTCCGGATTAAGACATAAGAAATTTATTTGTCATTGCACTCACAAATGGGTGCAATGAAATGAGGTGCTCTTCCCCAAGGTAAAACTGGACAACACCACTACAAAAAAAGTTAAAATATACACAACACTCACCATACAAATATAGATACCCCGTTTCTCCCAGCAATTATGCAGAAACATCGCTAAACGGGACGGAAAAAGCCATAGGAATGCATTAAACTTGGTTTGATGCATTCCTATGGCTCCCAAACTCACCGTTCAGTGGAGTTCCTCCATAGGAATTTATGCGGATTCGTCATTAAATGGTGTGCTCGTCAAGCGAGGCACCACTGTATATTTCTAGGATTTTCCTTTTAATATTTTTTAATATTGAAGATAAGTGAATCAGCAGATACTCATCCCGTAGATAAGAGGGTCCTACTGTATTTCACTCTCCTCACAGCAAAGACGTTTCTCTACGGAGTCCCTTTCTACTCCAGTGAGGATTAAATAGGTGTCTTATCGTCCTCTACCATCCTGTAAACTGCCACAGGATTGACTCTTCCCTACAGGAAAGCATTTGGAACAGAGTGGGTGCCGTTGAACCAGGAAACTCAAAACACTTTCCCACACACACACAGGCCGAGGATTGGGGTTCCCATTTGATGCTAGAAACAGAACTTGGGGGCAAAAACATTAGAGTATTGAAAGGAAAGCAGGATTGACAGAGACTTCAAAAGCAGGGCAGGTCACATTTTGGAAAGAACATGGTTTCTTGACCTTTTCTCCAACGTTAAAAAAAAAAAGGTTTCTCGCTCCCATCGTCTTGGGGAAACAGGAGCTGAATAAAAGCCACTGACAGAGAGCCACTGGCTAGACCTTGGACTACCACTCCCATAAATCCTGGCCGGCACAGCGCGAGTGGTGAAGGCTTCTGGGACTTCTCGTCCAGGAACGTCTGGGGAACCAAGGTTGGTTGGGAACCCCTGGGCCACAGCTCTGTGACCCTCTGCTCTCGGTGGATCCTAGAGGGAAGCTTCCGGCCATTGCCCTCCATCTTACCATGGTGAGAACTCGAAGGGTGGTATCGATGTGCCAGCACTTGTTGGGCGCAAATCTGGAGAAGAAACGAGAACGTCTCAAGACCATTCCCCTGATGGATTCGTCTCTTGAGGCCAACCGTTCTCCTCTATAGCACCCCCTGCTGGCAAGGACCGGATCTCACTCACTTCTCGGCGGCCAGGAATATTCCGGAAACGCAGTCCGACTTCAGCTCTGGGGCGCAGTCCTCGAGGAAGGCCAGAAGTTCCTTAATGGTCGTTTTGACATTGTTAGGGTTGACCAGAGCTAGGCTAAGCTGCAGGGCACGCCTGAGGAGAAGAGAGACCCGAGTTATTCTTCTCTGTCTCCAACCCAGCACCCTCCCTTCATGTTGGGCTACAACTCTCCTAATCCAACATGGCAGGAAGGCAATGAGTTAGGGAAGCTTGCTCTTGATGGTGGAACTTATTTGAGATTTTTCTTCTTCCTTTTCCACCTCTTTCTCTCACCTCTTCACGGTTGTGTCAGGATCACTCAGGCAGGCTAGAACTGTGTCTCGGTGTCTCTGGACTGCACTGTTCTCCGTTTGCAACAATTTCTGGAGAGACGTTAGAGCCACATACCTACAAGAATGATGACCAGCCCCCCGAAAAAACAGCTTTATTTGGATTTCTGGTGGAAAAAATAGATGACAGCAATATTTAAAGACGTCAGTACGGTAGGACCCTGATACCCATGAAGGATTGGTTCCAAGCACCCTGTGGATACTGAAAATCACAGATAATATTGAATGCTATATATATATAGCATGGTAAAAGGGGGAAAAAATATTTCCACATCACTACCAGAACTGGCCACTAGAGGGTACCAGAGACCATGCTATGCATTCTTCACCAACAAGAATTCATAGCACACGTCTCTGGCTCCCTCTAATGACCAGTTCTGGTAATACATTTGAAAACATTTTAATTGATTTTTTTTTCTTTTAATACTTTTCGACCATGGATAAGTGAAACTGTGGGTCCTGATTCCATGGATACTGTGGTCCCACTGTTTACATTCTGTAAGAGCCCAGCCAGCTTTTAGCAGATCAAAAGGCTGAAATTTATCAGGCCTTTCCGCCTCATTTTCAATTTTGGATTTTATTTTTCTTACCTGATATTCCGATCCTTGTTAAGGAGAAATCGCCCGAGGATATTTATGGCGAGAACCTGTGTATTAAAAAGGAAAGTGGCCTTACTTCCTCAGAAGGTATAATCTACAGCAACGAGAAAGCAAAGGATGATCCGCAGAGCAACAGACCGTGCTAAGAGTAATCAGTGGAACTCCAAGACTCTTGATTTTTACTAGACCCAAAAGGGTTTTAGGGAATGGTGGTTGTAGGTTTTTCTGGTTGTTGGCCGTGTTCTGTGTTATTTAGGGCACTCAAACGATCCTGACAGCAGCCTTTGAGAAGGGGAGAGATAGCCTGAAACTGGACAGCGTGGTAACTGTGTTGGGCAGCTTCCCGAATGATGTATCCCTAGAATCGAGTTGTCCGAAAAACAAGACTGAAAAGAGAGAGGAAGAGGCTGGTTTCAAACAGACAAATATTGGCTTCTTTATGCCACAAAATCCTGCCATACCCGCAATCCACTGGTTGACCGTATACTCATGATCGTCAGAACCGCTTCATACAAGATGGCATTGCCCACATTCCGTGCCGTCTCCGTGTTGGTGGCTACCTGGGAGCAGACAAACGAAGCACCAGTGCACTCATTATGGGATGCCCCTTTCCTCCCCCCCTCCAACAACATGTTCATCATGGCATCTTTCCACCCTCTTCTGTTGCTGCTGAGCCAGAGACCAATACAGGCTGCTTTCAAAGAATAAATCTTGCCTGCCACAGTTGTTTTTTTTTTCAGAAGGTGTGTTTTTATTTTCACCTGCCAGTCAAAAACCTGCAGACACCCTGAGGTTTGTATGACAGTAATGATGTTTAAACCAAACGACAAATTAGAGGCTTAGGACTCCAAATGATGATTGCTAGGGTAATCACCAGGTCAAACTGTCAGCTGCTAAAATGGATCTCGGGCCACAAAAAGCTCATGCCAAATAAAACCAGCTAAGCTTTAAGCCATCATAAAGCTATTTCTCAGTTTTGCTGCAACAGACTTTATATTATATTATATTATATTATATTATATTATATTATATTATATTATATTATATTATATTATATTATATTATATTATATTATATTATATTATATTATATTAAACATTATAAGCCGTCTTCAGCCCTTTTTAGAAGAAAGGAGAATAAATATGTTAAATCAATAAATAATACAAGTAAATTAAAAAAGAAAACTGATTGCCAATGCCAGTCAAAACAATCTACGTGATAAATCTAAAGAGTATCTAGTGATCTGTTCCATAAGATCCAGAACACGCCTCCAAAAGATTAATCAGAACATGGGCGCCATTTTGTTCGGTGGTCCTCCAAAGTCCTCCAAAACGTTCTCACCCTCTCTGCCGCCTACAACACTCTCTCTACCCAACGCCCATCTTCACCTGAGCCAAAGAGTCATTCATGGCTTCACTGGTGTCTTCATTGTCTTGCCCCAGAATCCTTAGCAGCCGCAGGATCTTCACCTGTGAGGGAGAGATGGGGAAGGTGATAAGGTATGGGAGCAGGGATGGCTCAGAGAGGAGAGCAGTGGTACCTGACCTCGGGTGCCCAAATGTTCTTGGCCTATAACTCCCAGAAGTCTCCACAACTAGCTGGTGCTGGCCAAAATTTCAGGGAGTTGTAGCCCAAGAGCATCTGGGGAACCTACGTTGGGTTTAGAGGGAGGAGGAGGAGGCAGAAAAGTGGCTTGGGAAGTTGACATGAAAGAGAAGCAAACCTTAGCGCACTTGTCAACGCAATGGTTGAGTAGCCACCGTGTCCCTGGTGGGTGCCTGCTCCCGTTCTGTCCATCGCTGATTACCAAGGCCACCCACGTACAGGTGAATTCATGACCTGGTCATGAAGCTGTGTCACACCGTGAGATAATCTGGTCCATGGATGTGGTTCTGAGGGGTAGATGTTCTCCAGGTTCTGAAGAACCTGACAGATCCTGGGAGCTGCCGGCCAAAAAAATGTAACTTCCCCAAATTCTGTTTCCTGCCAGTTGGCCAGTAGAGTAGGCTACTGAAAGACCCCTGGTATGAATTAGGTGGTGCTTATTATTTTCTTAGAAGACCCATCTCCAGCTTCTCCCAGAGAACCACAAGACGGAGTTTTCAAATTCTCTGTTAATTTATTATTTGTTTTCTAAATTTTATTGGGGGTGGGTTTTTTTTTTGTTCCACATGGGATTTCCTCTTTGAGGGAGCCTAAAAATAATTTGAAATGAGGAGAAACATTTAAATTCCCTTGGACTGAGGAAAGAAAGAGAGAATCCAGGAGTTCATGAGAAGAAAGGCGAGTGAAAGGACAAGATCCGTTTACCTGCAGAAAAGGATTGCTGATTCCCGAGATGCTGTGATCGGGGGAGTATCCAGCCACCACCAGATTACGTAGCATGCCTACCAGATGGGGCACACACTGTGGGGGGGGGGAACAAAACAGAAGTGTGAGTTTCTGGATTTCCTGATCATAACATCCCATTTCCTGAGTCCTAGGAGCAGATCTTTGTGGTGTCACAGGGAGAAGGCAGGCACCAGATGGGAAGACAGCAATCACTACATGGGGATTTGGGCAGTTTCTTGGACTACAGAGCCCAAATTTCCCAATTCTGGGAGTTTTCCCCGATTGAGAGGCTCTAAATGTGGCTCACCTGGGAGAACGGCCTTGAGATTTAGCTCGGCCTAGCTCTGCCCAGGCTTCCTCTTCCTGCCCCAGTGTTAGGTGGGAAATTTCTTTCTGGATAGGAAGCTAGGTAGAGCTAGGCCTAGTTACGCCTCACAGTCTTCCAGTTAGGCCTTTCTCTCAGATAAGCCGTATCTAGGGTGTCTGCCGAGGAGAACCCTCAGAAGAGAGAAGTATAGAATTTGTCATCCAAGAAATAAAAAGAATTCCACCCCTAGCGGGTGCAACACAGGAGCCAATATCCTTACGCTGAACAAATGTGTTTCACAGGTCTACTCGGAAGAAAAGGCTCTCAGACATCAGTGGACCTTCCTCATGGACAGCGGTGTACAGAATTGCAGCCAACACTGGTATATCGACATCCTGTTTGATGTCAATGTGATATAACAACAGAAAAAAATTCTGGCAAAAACAAAAGAATTTTTTTTTCAAAAAGGGCAAAAGCATTGTGGCATGTTAAAGACTGCAGTGGTGCCTCGCTAGACGATGATAATCCATTCCACTGAAATCGCTGTTTAACGAAATCATTGTCTAGCGAAAAGCATTTCGCTACAGTGGGGTCTCTACTTAAGAACGTCCCTACTTAAGAACAATCCAACTTAAGAACAGCTCCATTTGCTAATTTTTGCTTCTACTTGAGAACAGAAATCCAAGATAAGAACAGGAAAAAAAACCTTTCCTGCTCTTTTTTTAACCTTAGGTCATCTTAGGTTAAAAAAATTCTCCCCCTAGTGGTAGAGTACGTATTAACCAGCTTTGCATTAGTTCCTATGGGAACTAATGCTTCAATGTACGAACGCACCTCTACATAACAAAAAAACAGCCAGAACGGATTAATTGGTTTTCAGTCCATTCCTATGGGAAATTTTGCTTCAACTTAAGAACGTTTCAACTTAAGAACACCATTCCAAAACGGATTAAGTTCTTAAGTAGAGGTTCCACTGTAGTTTCTATGGACGGAAAACAGCAGATACGGATTAAATGGTTTTCAATGCATTCCTATGGGAAATGCAGATTCAACATAAGAACTTTTCAACTTGAGAACCACCTTCCAATACGGATTAAGTTCTTAAGTAGAGACCCCACTGTATTTGAATGCATTGAAACCTGTTTAATGCGTTCCAATGGGGAAGAATTGTCGTTTTCTAGCGAAGATTGGCCATAGGAAAGCTGCTTTGCGAACCGCCGATCAGCTGATTAAATCGCTGTCTTGCGAAGCTTAGGTCCCGAAAACACCCGTTTTGCGAGCACGGAGAGAGCTGTCAAAATCGTTGTCTAGTGAAAATTGGTTTGCGAAGCAGGGACCAAACATTGTCCAGCGAAATTCCCCCATAGGAAGCACTGTTTTGCGAATCGCTATCGCGATCGCAAAAAGTCAATGTCCAGCGAAAAAACTGTCATGTGGGATAACTGTCTAGCGAGGCACCACTGTATTATATTTTAATACTGTATAAGCTTTCATGGACCTGATTAGCCCATCTCTGCAGACATGTGAACTGGAAACCAAATTAAAATTTCTGTAAATTTGCTGTAATTGTTTCTGTTTATGATTTGTGCAGTAAGGGGGCCAGTTTTCCTCCCACCCACACATCTGTCTGGTGGTCATGCCTGCCATGGGTGGGGTCTGCCGACGACTTCCTTGTGAGTTGCTTTGCTTTTAATCTGTACTTTATTAGGGTTTATCTTTGCTAATCACTCTGAATGTCTTTAGACAGGAGGGAAATGGCTCCCCCACCTTTGCCAATATCCTACTTGTCTTCACAGGATGAGGTTTTCAAAATATTTAAGAGTTGTTTGTACCAACTCCACTGCTTTCCACCTGGTAAATTTCCATAGATGAGCAGGGATTCGAACCCAGCTCTCTTGAGTCCTAATCCATCGCTCTATCTGCCACGCCACGCCAGACATCCACGCTCAGTTTTAGTCTTTTAAAACTGTTTTTAATTGTTGGTCTTTTAATAGGATTGTGTGTTTAATTGCATTTTTAACATGACATTTTACCTATCAAAGTTCTTGAGCCTTGTTTAGCAAGCTGACTTGTAAATCTTTGAATGGAAAGAGAGGCAGGGTTAAAATGAATTAAAAGGAGTAAAGTTTGGGCCTTAAATAGTTTGGTTCTTCCGAAGTAGAAGTGAACTTCCAGGCATTTCCAGCTCTGAAAAAAAGGGAACGGTGAAGCTCATGAAGGTCAGGAATCAGATGAGAAGGTGTCTCTTGAAACTGTCAGATGTGTAGACTACAACTCCCAGCTGGTGGGCATTTTGGGAGTTGGAGTTTTTTTTAAAAAATACCCTTTGTCTCAATTCTGCTTAAACCCAGAGGTTGATCCACGTGAATCCAGATCCTACCTTGCAGAAGCGTTCCAGGGCCTGAGGGTTTTGTTCACACATCTCTGCAATTAACATTATACAGCCGTGTAAAATGCCTGAAGACAGACAGACAGACAGTAATTGTCTCTTGTCCCCATGAGTTCCAAAGCTTAAAAAGTACTAATTTAATTTCTGAGCTGCTGCCATCCACATTATTTAGTTACGAGCCAAAAGAAGCTCAGTTAGGTCCTCTGGCATAACGCAATCACTGTAAATCTCAAGAGGCGCACGGCTGCAAATTAAGTTAGCACAGACATTTGCTGCATCTATGTCGCAATAAAAACACAAGACAATTTTGGCCAAAGTAATTTACAGCACCTCCAAAGGCAACTCCTAATTTCCCCCTTTCTGAAACGGGAAATAAGAAAAACTGCAGCTGTGGTTTTGATTGGCTCTTCACACGAAAGCAAAGAAAATGTTTTGTTTTTATTTAATCTAAGTGATTCAGCACATCAGCACAGTAGTGATCTAGCAGAGGCAAAATAATAATAATTTCACTTCCCCTGCCCCTCTACAGAGGAGCAGGGGAAGTGTTTAATTTGCCGATATCCTGAAGTAGCTTGTTTCTTAAGCCACTTCAGGATACCATAAATTGACAGCAGAAGGAGCCTTGGTAGTTTTGACAGCTGCAACGGTCTATTTTGGTCTATTTTCAGCGATGCCGTGTGCTGGAAATGGACCAACCTAGAGTGCACGTACCCACATTTTTAAAAAAGTGGAAGCCAGCGTTGGAGTGCTCACCACCTCCCGAGGTCATGACTTCCACTGTCATACTGCTCTAACAGTTAGGAAGTTTTTCCTGATATTCAACCGAAATCTGGCTTCCTGTCATTTGAGGTTGTGTGTCCTCCACACTGGGAGGATTGAGAAGACTGATCCTGCAGCGTGGTCCATTTTAGGCTTTTCTCCGGCAGGTTGACCCTGAAGACCTTCTGAGCCTCTTAGAGCGGATGCTTTAGTCTCATTTCTCCCTGTCGGGAACCAGGGTTTATGCGCTCACCACCCTCATGAAGCTTGGGACCCACCTCCAGGGCCGCTCCATCAACTGAGCCCATGTCCACCATTTCCCTTGACCCTTGGCCTTTTTAGTCCCTCCTTCTCTCATACCTGCAGTGTTTTTCTCCTCTCCTCTCCTTTCTAATGATACGTTCAAAGTAGAATAGCCTCGGTTTCATCATTTCAGCTTCTACTGACAATTGAGGCTCGATTTGATCTAGAATCCAGAACGCTGACCATTCCAGCTGCTTTTCAGCAAAGGGAGGTGGTTCTCAGACTGAGTCAAGAAGTATTTCAGTAACCAAATATTAGCCTACAATTTTTTCTAGATGTCCATGTTTGGCATCAGACTAAAAAGCCAGAGGTGCTTACCATGACTCGAGTCAGTCAATAGCTTCTCCCCAAGTGGAATAAACACATCTGTGAGTTCCGGCACCTTCCGGATAATATGCACAGCACAGACCACAGCCTAGTAGGAGAGCAAAAAAAGCAAAGGAGATTTATAAAGAGGAGAGGGGTTGGAGCAGGCACGGATTTGAATAAGAATCTCTGATGCTGAAGTTCTGGTAAAAGATCAGTGCCTTTGAGCATGTGCAGAGTGCATTTTCTGCAGAACAGCTGCACCCTTCTGGAATGAATGGCAAGACCTCCCAGGCTTAATTTATAGCCTGCCTTCAAACAACTAAAACAAGACATGATTCTGAGCATGTGCAGAGCACTCCTCTCCTAACAGAGTCTACAGACCTGCACTTTTTAATCTAGTGGCAAATTTGGAAGGGCGGACATACCCAGAAGGCGACAACGGGAATTGGAGAAACCGTGACATAAGTTTGCAGAGGGTGGGGTTTGTACTTAGGAGTCCTGGGTTCAAACCTCTGCTCAAAGGGGGAAACTCACTGGGCGTGTGCAGCGACGGTAATCCGCTCCCGGAACCCGTCTTGAAAAGACTAGGAAGGCCGCCAGGCGTGGGAAGAGACCGGATGGCCTCCGAACAACCGAGAAAGGACCTGGGGAGGAGGGAGTCGACGGGCAGGATTCTCAGGCTCCCCGCTTAACACTTCTCACCTTCCTCCGTACGGAGGTCTGTCCCCCTTTGGCCAGCTGGGCCACTTCCCCGGCCAAATCCCGAAGCATGGCTGCTGAGCCCAGGGACCCGAGGGTGGTGAGGGCCAAGCCCTGAACCCAGGAGCTTGAGTTCAAGAGATCGCTGGGTGGGAGAGAGATTAAAAAACAGGGATGAGGACGGAAAATAAGACAATTCTCAAAAGCGCCACTCCTGCCCTGCTTCCTTCTTTAAGGCACCCAAATCTCCTCTGTCTCTCTGATCTTCTATTCCCACCCCCTTTTTCCCTTCATGCACCCCATTTCCCCACCCTCCCACCTAATTTCCGTATTTCTTTTACCAATACAGGTATTGGACGTCGGCACTTTTCCACCGAGGTTGGAAAAGTCTTTTAGGCAACCCTAATCAAGTCAAAAGTCAAAGGCCCAACGTTCAGTTCCCTTGAGGGGAAGCTTCCCCTGATTTTTCACAACTCAAACTTATTGTGTACAAGACGTTCCACCTTATCCGCGGGATCTGTATCTGCTCAGGGACTTATCCACAGTCTGAAAATATTTGCAAGATTAAAAGAAAAATCCTAGCCATAGATATATTTCTAAATATGAAGTTACCAGAACTGGTCACTAGAGGGAGACAGAGACCATGCTATGTATAGCATTGGCTATTATAATAGGGTTTGCTATTATCCGCGTTTCTCAGCATCTGCCAGGAGGGAGCTGGGAACTGATACCCTGATAATATGGACCAAGACAAGAAAATAATTATAAGCAAACCCATGTAACACA
This sequence comes from Pogona vitticeps, assembly GCF_051106095.1. NCBI lineage: Eukaryota > Metazoa > Chordata > Lepidosauria > Squamata > Agamidae > Pogona > Pogona vitticeps. The sequence continues at coordinate 118,648,962 of NC_135788.1, forward strand.
ATTTTTGACAAGCATGAATTAAATGTAGAAATAGTGAAAACTAATAAAATGTTATATATTAAAAAAAGAATATGGAGGTCCATCTGTAGATCTTTTTGCGGCCCCTGCACAACCCATCCCTCCTCCAAAATTAAAAACAAATGCTCAGTAACCCCATCCCTCAAGGGATGTAAATGAAATTCTATGATGTTTTCAGGGTGCCCAACACTGTGTCCCCCCCATTTTAATTAAAGTAAAAACTGGCCACTAGAGGGCATCAGTGAGCTTTCTTATTTATAAAACACCTTTTTATAAGAAAAAAACATAGGGGGTGCCTATCTCCTCACTTCTTGATGCTATTGGTCAGTAGAAGGTGAGTGTCCTGCTTCTCGTCCAATAGGAGGGCGGCTCCGAGATAGCCAATCCTTTTCTCGTGGAATCGGTGGGAGGCAATGAGCTTCAGGCACTCCATCTTGGGGGGGGGGAACATGGCGGCAGGAATAACAAAACAAGGATTAAAGTATTCCATTTAAAGATGAATCAGGGCAAGGCTGTAACGTTTAATCAATTAAATGGGTTAAAGAGGCAATCCTGTATTATCCGTACAATACATTTTTAAACAAAAAATTTTAATTATTCTAAATCTAGACACTTAAAATGGCTTCCCTCCCCTGCTTCAGGAATGACACACACACCCATGTCCCTGGGGGAACTCAGCTGGAATTTCTACTGAGATGTTGTACTGAAATCACTCTTTCTCTCTCTCTTTTTTTCCCAGAAGCAGATAGGTTTGGGATTCTATATTTGGGGTTTCCATATAAATTTTCCACTGGAAGAATGCAAAGTCTGGGATATGGTGAGCGTTTTAAAGTGGCCGCTCACCGATTCCTGCTACCTCCTGCTGTTGCCAAGGTGGCTAAGAGTCCACCGCCAAAAAAGCACCCCATTAATTAGTGACTTCCAAATGTTCCTGTCCGTAACAGCTCTTTCTAGACTAAAAGCTGTGGCTTCCTTTTATTGAGTCAATCTCTTTCCCATAGGTCATCATCCTCTTTTCCTACTGCTTTCCCCTTTTCTGAGTCTTGCACGCAAGCTAAATCTGCTGAAATGTCTTCCTTTTATTTACAGAAAGTCCATCTTCCATTTCACGGAGACCCATCAGTCCAGACTTCTAATAAATGGGTTCTTTGCATAAAAACCAGAAGTGGATCAACATGTTTAGAAAGAAGCCTAAGAAGGGGTCCCAGAACCTGCTGGCGGCTTGGGTTGGCTCAAGGATTCAGGCTAAGGCCACGCTGGTCAGTGGCGGCTGGCCTTTAGGGGTATCTTGTATGGTCCAGAGGTGAGCACTGCATATGTTGTGGTCAAGGGGTTAGAGCGCCCAACTCAGATTGGCGAGACCCGAGTTCAAATCCCCACTTAGCCATGAATCTCACTTGAGCTGATCAAATCCCATCTCTAAGCTTCCTCCCCGATCTTGTGAGGAGAACGCGTCATGAAAAAAAAATACATGCTGGTGGAGAACGACAGCGAGGTGCCTCATGGCGGAGAAGTACCTGGCCAAAATGGGCAGGATAGCCCAACATGTAGATATAGAGTAATTTAGCTAAATTGGAAGCTCGGGTTTCAGATTCATCGCTTCTAAAAGCGCCACGAATCTTGGCACTTTCTCTTTGGATCAGTTCACGCTCCTCCGCCTGGGTCCGTGCACTTCGTATGGTCCGGATCAGGGCCGATAGCATGAGCGGCGCCTCTGGCATCCTGGAGAGAGGAAGGGGGAGAAATAAAAGGGTGTGGTGGGGTTGGATTCGGCCCACAGAGAGTATCTTCGAGTCAAAACTCTTTACAAACACCAATATTTTAGTTTAGGAGAAAATAAGACACAAAACTGCCTCGCAGACCTCACAGAGGGCTTGCTCTCCCTCCGTCCGCCCCCCACAATGAGGATTCGAACTCGAAGCTTCCTCAACCTAGAATGTAATGGCTTTGAATGCCAGCAATTTCCGGCTTAAGCACGGGAGGGTTGGACTACTTCTCCTATCTAGGCCATCGCCAAGATGGCCCCAGTCGATGGCTGAGGGCTTCCGGCAGGAAAGCTCTGTTCTTTTAATTGAAATTGCTTCATGCACCTTAATTAATACCCTGGGCTCTTCTCACAATTCAGCCGGCGGGAGAATGGTGCAGGATCGTATTTCCGTTTGTAATTTGGGTTCATAGTTACAGGCTGGTTTTCAAAGCACCCAGCCGATGTTGGCTCCGGTTCGCCAAACCGGAGCAGATTCGTAATGATCTAAATTCTCATTACAAGTACCATGATGATTTTTAAAAATATATATAAAATAAAATCCTTTAGGAGTCTCTCGTGAGATTCTCTACCTCAAGTTCCAAATAACTTGAAATGGGGAGGGGGCAAACAGCCTCCCTTCAGGTTGCAAAATCTGTTGAGCAGTTCGGCAAACCCACATAAAATCGGGTAAGTAAAATCCCGCACGCAAGGCACCAGAAACGGACGGCTTTTTGTGAAGATCTTAACCATGGTTCACAGCAACGACCTGATTTCTCCTGCCCCATATGTCACCGTTTTGGATCGAAAGAGGCCGTTCACGCTGTTTTTTTTTACCCCCAGCCTTCTCCTGCTCCCCCCATAGAAACCCTCCCTTCAAGGTAGGCCCGTACACGTCTGACTTCACGTTGTCCTTAGGCATAAAGGATTTTAAAGAATGCCAACCCAGGTTTCCTTTCTTCCCTCTTCGAGCAGATCCATGCTGAGCTCAGAAACGTGCACGGTTTGAATGAATTTGGCTCTTATCCGTAGAGAAGAGGGCAAGAGGTGTACAGGTAAAAACAAAATAGAAGTAAAACGAAAATAAAATAAGGAGACAAAAATATGGTGGCACCCTAAAGACCAGCTTTATACGCTTTTTTAATGTGAGCTTGTAAAGTTCGTCTTTAAGGTCCCATACAGTTTTCGTCTTTTTATTTGCTGTTTTATTTTTTACTTTTATTTTGTTTATACCTCTAATGCTTGCACAGACTAACACGGCTACCTTCTTCTACAACTAATTTTTTAAAAAAATTCTCCTTTCCATCCTTACCTGTCTAGAAGTCTCCTTTGTACGCTTTTCTCCGATCCCACAGCCCCAGCTAGTCTTCAGAAGCGGAAAGGAGAGGGGAGATCGGGCACGCTCCCTTTTTCACCCCTCTTTGGCTGAGTCAACTTCTTGTATTTCCGGACAAAGGCCGGCCAGCTATCCAGCCAGGTAAACTCACCTGAGCTTCTGCAACTCCCTGAGCCCAAGGGAGCCCTCTGCTGGACTGATGTTGGAAAAACACATTTCTGTTCTCATACAAGAAGGAGTGGGGCGAACAGAGGAGTTGTCAGGATCTGTAGGAAGAACAAGGGGCACCTCTTTTTAAAAGATCTAAAACAAATCTTTTAAGTTAAAGAAACCCACTTCCTTGCTAGAACTGTTCTTTTCCTCAAGGCAGGAATCCAAGTCAAAGCAGCTGATTACAATAACCAGGTTCAAAGAAACAGGAACGACAAAAGGGGAGAACCTGAAGTTCTAGAAGGTATAGTGAAAGCTGCTCTGAAAACACGAGGAAGAAACAAATCACCAGAAGTAGACAGAATACCGAAGGAGCTATTTCGAGGCATAGAGATTCAGTCTGTCAAAATTCTAGCAGGAATAGATCAACAAATATGGAAAACAGAACAATGGCCCAGAGACTGGAAATGTTCAAGAAATTCTGTACCTTGTAATCCGCAAGAAAGACAATGCCAAGATCTGCAGTAACTATAGAACCATTGCTTTGATTTTCCAAGTACAGTAAGTTGATAAAGCTTAAGGTGTTGCAACAAAAGTGTTTACCTTATATGGAGCAAGATACTGTATGCCTGATGTTCGAGCTGGATTTCGAAAAGGAAGAGGCACGTGAGATCATATTGCAAATACCCACTGCCTGATGGACCACACCAAAGAATTTCAGAAGAAGATCAGAATGGTCTGTGGCCATTCTGAAAAGAGGTCACACCCAAAGGGCCCGTTTCTCTTGACGCAGAGACCCGCAGAAAGGCCCGGCGGGGCGATGAATCCGAGATGGAAGGCGGAGAGTAGCCAAAAAACCCCCCAACTTTTCCCAGTTCCGAAAGAAGGTTCTTCCTCCGTTTCGCCTCCGTCTAGAGTTCGAACCAGGGAGGTTGACATGTTTTTGGCCCCCCTGAGTCCTGAGTTCAAGTCTTTCGCCCCAAGTCTGAGTCCCTATTAGAAACAAGTGTTTAGCCCCAGAAGAAAAAGGGAGGGGTGGGTGAGTACCAAGTCATGAGTTGCGCCCGACTCAAGTGGGGGGGGGAATGAGTTGTGGGGGAAAAAACAAACCAAGTCCAAGTTGAGTCGCCAGTGCGATTTCAGTCCAATTTGACAGAGCGTCCCATGACTCGAGTCCCCCACTTGTTTTTGCCCTCAGTGGAGAACAGAAATTATCCTTCCTTACACTGGTACGCCGTGCACTACAGGCCTCATCCTTCTTCCATTGGTCCTGCTGGCTGGGGATGATAGACTCTGTAGTCCTGTCTTGCCAGCAGGACGCCAGGGCGGGGATGATTCAAGGAAATAATTGCCCCCTCCCTGCCCTTCACAGGGTGTGAATTCATCCTGACAACATACTTTTTTGTCATTCGTGACTTGCAGGTCGTTGGTATGGCCGAGGCATTGGTTTTCCAGAGATGGCAGGAAGCATCATCCCAAGGGCAGGCTCACACAAACAGGTAGCACACCAAGTGATGTTATTCAGCAGGGTCTTCCCTTATGGGGAAGGTCCTCCTCCTTTATTTACCCCAAAAGGCCCCCTTTGCTCAGCAAAGATTCCCATTGCAAAATTAATTAAAACATTCCTTCTCATTGGTCCAGCTTCTGCTTTAGTCCTCCACTGGGCAGGAAAAATGTGCCCTGGGAATTTGTTCCAGTAATGTCACTATCCGTCTCCTCTTGATGAAGCACAGAGGCTTTATTTAAGAAAAGTGATTCATAGGTCTCGTCTTAATATTCCTTGATTCACACTCCACCGAAAGAAATACAAGGGTCAAACAAAACAACCACCACAAGAAGTGTTTAATTAAAGGTACAGAAACTCCACGATGCATCTACAGAATTTTCTGCAACCTACACCAGACAGGCAGAGGCTGCAACTGCTACGGATGGGATTTCTTGTACTACAAATCCTATAATTCTCCATGCTGGGTGTCCTACCTGACAGAAGACACCTAAATGTGATTTACCTGGGAGGAAAGCTTCACCTACACAGCTCTGAGGCTCAGCCTAGCTCCCCGTCTTCCTGTTCTGAAAGAAGCAGGAAGGGGAAACTTGAGGGAAGCTAGGCCTAGCTACGCCTCAGTTCCTTCCATTTTAGGCCTTTTTCTCCCAAGTCAGCCACATTTAGGTGTCTGCAAGGTGTGTGTAAGTCAGGCAGAACTCCCAAAATCAGGGACTAGGGGATTTCTAGTCCAGCATCCCTAGCAACTACATTTTATGCTACCCACAGCTCTTGAAATGCCAGAAAGACATATGGACGACCCAGTGTTTACATCTCTCAGATGCACTAACGTTTTTAAAAGGGGTGTGTGTGGACGAAGAGAGGAAGAGAACGATGGTGAAGAATTTATGAGGAAGCAAGTTCTCTCTGCTAAACCCCATCTTTCAGTCTATATGGTACTGGAATCTACAGCCGAGCTCTGCGGAGACTCTAGGAAAATGCAGTCCTCTGGATACACCATTTGGCTGCCGTTCCCTTCAGATCTGGCTAGCAGGACCGGTAGCGATGGATGATGGGAGCTGCAGTCTGACTGCCGGTTCAGAGAGACGTGGCCTTGGTTAGAACCGGAGAAAGGCCAGGGAGGGAAGTTCAGACCGAGGGAGAGCCCTGGGAGAGCCGGCGCAAGAATAGCAGCTGGCGTTTTGGGGAGTAAAAAAAGGAGCCTAATGGGTGGAGCAGAGTGAAGTGGAGACACCTGGTCTCTTGGCTCCACCAGAGATCTGAGAGGTCGCTGCCGCTGTAGATATGCAGGGTTGTGAGTCACCAATGTGAGCCAATAATGTGGAGAGATGCTTCTGGTCCAGGATCATCATCATCACCACATTTCCCGGCTTCTCAATGCCATCTGGTGGCAAAGCGGAGTATTTTGTGATGCCGCTGCCAGTAAAAATGACCTCTTGAGACGAAATACGCGTGTCAACCCAGATCGCTTTATTAAAAATATATATATTTATTTGCAAACAGGCTCCAGAGCCATTTGGACACAGACCCTCCTGGCAGCGAAAGGCAGCTTGGCTATACGTCGTGAGGTATTTTACAGCTTTCGATACAGACTTTGTGGTTTCCGTGGTCTCCGGACGAAGCTGAAACTTCCCTGCGGCGGCCATCATCTTCCACAGTATCACATCTCTTTTCAGCTTTTTTTTTTTCATTTTTTGGCCTCTGTAAGGCCGAGGGGTGCCCGACCCAAAGTTTTACAGAGTTTTAGGCCTTCCGAGTTGCTATTTAGAATATTATATTTTCTCACCGCGAGTCAGCGTTCCCTAACCCATCCTTCCTCCGACTGGACACTTTTGGGCTTTGTGGGACCACAGCTCCCATTGTCCCCCCGCAAAAAAAAAAATAAGGAAGAGATGGCAGAGTGACTATAGGGGTTAGAGTTCGAATCTGGTCGCAGGAGACCCTGGTTCAACAAGTCCAGGCCCCTGGGTCTTGGCCTGGCCAACCTGATCAGACTGTTCTGAGAATAAAGGAGAGTCATTTCCCTCCCACCAGCTCATGGGAGGAAAATCAGAATTGAAATGGAACAACTCTTTAAATACGTCTTGAATGAAAACACACACTGGGTGAGGCGGACTCAAGTCGGCTCTCTCCCGTCCTGAGCGACCTCACAGGGTTGTTGTGAGGATAAAATAGGAGCAGAGGAGAGTGACGTCCATGTAAGAAAAGTGGGCTAGAAAAGTGACCAAAACCAAACAAAAAAATCCCAGATACTCAGCCGGTCGCTCTCACTCTGAGAGATCTGCTTTGCTGGACTGATTTGAGGGTGAAATGGGGATTCATGCACATTCAAGGGAAACCGGGAGATCAATGTAATGAATAAATTAAAGATACTTGGAAGAGTTGCCCCAATTGTGGGTCAATTAATTATAAGTGAAGGAAGGAAGGATTAAAGGTAGACGGGGGTGGGGGGAGAAGGAAGGAAGGAAGGAACTGGTTATGGATGGATGGATGGATGGATGGATGGAAGGAAGGAAGGAAGGAAGGAAGGAAGGAAGGAAGGGAGGGAGGGAGGGAGGGAGGGAGGGAGGGAGGGAGGAAGGAAGGAAGGAAGGAAGGAAAATGGAAGGAAGGAAGGAAGGAAGGGAGGGAGGGAGGGAGGGAGGAAGGAAGGAAGGAAGGAAGGAAGGAAGGGAGGGAGGGAGGGAGGGAGGAAGGAAGGAAGGAAGGAAGGAAGGAAGGAAGGAAAATGGAAGGAAGGAAGGAAGGGAGGGAGGGAGGGAGGGAGGAAGGAAGGAAGGAAGGAAGGAAGGAAGGAAGGAAGGAAGGAAGGAAGGAAGGAAGGAAGGAAGGAAGGAAGGACAGAGAAATGGGCACCATTCCTGGCAAGGCATTTCTCAGTCTTCCTTTCTTGCTCTCTGGTGCCCAGACAGATGCAACCCCCCTCCCTCTTTCTCGCCCCCCCCCCCAAATCCTTAGCTAGGTCACAATCCCCTCCATGTTCCCTCTCTCTGCAGGCTGCCTGCCTCCTTGCATCACAATCCCTCCCACCCCTCCCCACCACTGCCCCCAGCTGCTGCCCCAGCCCCCCAGTCAGTAGCTCCCCCACCACCAGCCACCAGGAGGGCTGTGGAGTGTGGATGTCAGCCCGGCCAGCCGGCCAGCCGCTGGCCCCACCGCCTCTCCCATGGGGGAGACCACCTTCCCCTACTGGGCCGCCGAGGGCTGCTGCCTCGAGGTTGTAGAAACAATCCTCTTCCTGGTTACCTTGATCATCATCCTGCAGCTGGCCGTCAGCCTGGCCCCGGCGGTGAGGAGCGCCGAGGGGCGTTGGGGTGGGGAGGGGGGAATGTGGTGCGGTTCGGGTTCAAGGCAGGACTTGTTGAGCACCTACGCACTGCACAACTGGACTGGGGTGGTGCCTTCAGGGTAGCATCCTGCGAAATCCTTAACTTGTCGTTCGGCGCGCAGAACGGGGGAATTAGCCTTCCCTGCCCGAGCAAAGAGTCTTCCCCAAAGGCTGCCCTGGGAGTTGTAGCCCAAGAAACACCGTTCTGGGAGTTGTAGTCCCTCAAACGGCCCCTACTTTGGAATACCTCGTGGAGCTACAAATCCTGGATTCCAGAGGATGGACCTCTGAAGACGACAGAGGGGGTGTTGATCTGAAGTGGACTTAGACGGCTGTCGTGGAAGTGGGTTGCCGGATCAGGGCCCTGGCTGGGCTCTATAGGAATGGTGGTGCTTCTCCAGGCCCTGGAACTGCTCTCAGGGCAAATAAAGAAGAAAGGGGGTGGGGGGTTAAAAAAAGGATTCATTTTATTATGTCCAGGAGCCCACCTCTTCCTCACTTCAAGACCAGGATTGCCATGGGGTTTGCCCACATATTCTTTTAATGCAGTGCTCATGCACTGGATCTGTTCTCTTTTTCCTCCCCCTTGCATATCTGGGGCCCTTTCACTTAAGACTCTGTCTCTCGTCCCCGTCCTCTTAGAACTGCAGAGCTGGAAGGGCCCCGATGGCTGGTCAAGTCCGGCCCCTGTCCAGGAGGCCCAAGGAGGGATTCCCGCTCTGAAGGAGACCAACCACTGAGCTATCCAGCCGTTCGCGTCCTGCTTGTTGCCACAACCTGCCGTCTTCGAAGCCCTTCTGGCCTCCTCTCTCGAACCTGGCTTGTCTGGTCTCCGTGATTCAGGAACCGTGGGCCGGATTCTGCCCCAGACTCAGAGGGAGGCTCAAGGCAGCTTTCAGGTCTTGGTTCCCTGCCTTGAAACCCCGAAAGGCGTCACAAGAGTTCCCAAGCTATGGGTCAGCCTGGGTTTTTTTTTTAATGACTGACTTTCTCCTTCTCTCTCTTTCTCCAGATCTGCTGTTATGTCTGCTGCATCATTAGATCTTTGTACAGAAGCATTATGGCCACAGGTGAGGAAGGGGGCCGGTGGTGGTGATGATGGTAGTCAAGAATACCTATGAACCACTGGTGGAAGCCACACTGCATAATGAAGTGCCTAGCAACTCTTTCTTTCTTTCTTTCTTTCTTTCTTTCTTTCTTTCTTTCTTTCTTTCTTTCTTTCTTTCTTTCTTTCTTTCTTTCTTTCCTTCTTTCTTCCTTCCTTCCTTCCTTCATTCATTCATTCATTCCTTTCTTCTTTTCCTTCTTTCCTTCTTTCCTTCCTTCCTTCCTTCTTTCTTTCTTTCTTTCTTTCTTTCTTTCTTTCTTTCTTTCTTTCTTTCTTTCTTTCTTTCTTTCTTTCTTTCTTTCTTTCTTTCTTTCTTTCTTTCTATGTTTCTTTCCTTCTTCCTTCCTTCCTTCCTTCCTTCCTTCCTTCCTTCCTTCCTTCCTTCCTAATGCTCAGCAAAGTTCCTGTGCCTTTAACATGGCAGGCAGAAGTTTCACTGGTGAAGCTAACATCATAATCATCTCCTTTATGAGTCCCACATTTTCTCCATGGGGCACCAAGAAAGCCTGATCAAAAAAAAATTGGTTTTGAAACCGCTTGGTTCTCAGCCATTGCCCTTAGGATACGAAACGTTTAGCAAGCTTCCCAACCGGGATGGGGCTTGTGAGCTTTCCAAATACTGTACAGCAGAACTACACCTCCCATTGCACAGTGATGGGAGTTGTAGTCAAACACAGCTGCAAAGGAAATGATGAGTACTGACAAACAAAGGTGTCCAATGAAAACTTTGTTAAATATGTTTGGAAATATACAGTTAGAATAGGGGCAAAAGGAAGGAAGGAATTATTGTTATTATCGTAGCAGTTGCAAGATTGATATTTGCAAGGAATAACCAGTTTAATGTGGAGGATCGGGATAAAGAAATGTGGAACAGGGCTATCAACAATAAATTAACGTGTGAATTGAACGTTGGGAAAAGAATATTGAAAGCAAACTATTTGAAAGCTATATGAAATTTGTTCTAGTACATCTGTTTGGGAAAGATTCTGGACAAGAATCCTTACAATTTTTGGAGAGAAATGAGGCATGTACATTAAAAAGGGGTGGGTGGGCGGGAAAATCCCAAGGGTCGTGGGGAACACTGGATGTCTTATGTATTATGAGTTTTGATTTGGAATTGAGTTTATGTTTTTGCTGTTGATAAGTTTTCTTTCTCTTCTCAGTCTTGTCAGGGCAGTGTTCCCATCAGGACCTCGCTCACCGGCGGCGCCGGGAAAGGAGCCATTCCCCAACCTGCCACTGCCTCCTGTGCATTCCTGAACCCATCCATCTTACCATGAATGTCCAGAATGAGGAGCATCATCGGGTGGGGAGGCGCCCCTATCCCAACTACCTGCCATGCCACCCGCCCCGCTATTACCATCCTTGTGACTGCGAAAACCGGTCCCGTCCGCGTACCGCCTTGGCCCCTGCTGGTTATGCCCCCATCGTTCGCTGCCGGGACGTGGCCGTCGGCACCTCCGAGCCCATGTTATATCCGGGCAGCCAGGAACACCGGAATGACATGGCCGTGGGCACCGAATTCTACCCCCGGACACAGGTGGGGGAGACCCACTACCGCCTATTAGGGCCCAGCCATGATGCTGAATACACAGGAGGACCCCCGCCACGCTCCCATCGGCCCACCAAAGTTTACATCTACCCGGTGCACCCCCAGACGCCCCCCGGGAGCAGATCGGCTAGCCCGGAGAGGCTCCTCCGGCGTCGGGGAGCCACGACCGGCAGCCAGGAAGATCAGCAGCAGGAATTTGAGACCCAAGAGCCGCGTCGCAAGGCCCGGGAGCCGGAGCAGCACGCCAGAGGGGCCCCGCCGCGCTTCCACACTGTTGCCACCAGCGTCCTCCAAAGGGCCGCCCAAACCGAGGCCTCGGGCCCCAAGCAGCAGCATCCTTGGTCCGAGGCACCGGCCGACTCGGATTGGGTCTATCGGCCCCTGTAGATTGCCACCCTGTCACCCTGGCAGGCCAAAAAATAAAAAAATAAAAAAGAGGAGCCGGCGGCCAAAGAGCGAGAGGAGGAAACAATAAACGAGGAGGGGAGCAGAACACTCCCAAAACCCCATAAGAGATTTCTCATTGTTGTTATCTTTTAATAATAAATTTTGGCTGACTTCTCTTGCTCGGCGGGCGGTCTCAGATATCCACTGCGGACCGCCCATATGGTCCCCGCGACACGGGTGGCGGGACCATTCCCCCTCCGGCGGTTTCTCTTCCACTGTGGCTGGATCCATGTGGTGCACATGACGCTCCGGACCCCTGCCCTTGGGGTAGACTAATACCGTCCATTCCTCCGGATTTCGTCTTGGCATTATGGGTCTTGCTCTTTCTTTAGTCAGTATCTTTTCTCCTTCTTCATCTGCGTTTGAGGACAGTCTCTTTCTAGGCACAGAGAATACCCGAATTTCCTTATCTTGTTTCTCTGTTACGTTTTCATTAATAACGGTCACTTTCTCAGTCTCTTTAGACAAACTGCCTTCTTCAGTCATCAAAAAGACAGCTATCTTTTCCCTCACACCTCCTAGCTCCTTCTTCTCTCCTCCCTTGGTCATTTCTAACTGATTTAACTGCCTTTCCCTCTCATGACTGTCTCGTATCATCCCTGTCTCCTCCGCGCAATCATCTTCCTTCTCTCCGGCACATGTCTCTGTCTCTTGCTCTTTCCCTTGTTCACTCCCTATTTCCCATTCTGATCCTACTATTTCCCTTGCTTGTTCTTTCCCTTCTGTTTGCTTTACAGTAGAGTCGACGCTTGAGGGGACGGCTCACTCTTTGACTCCTCGATTGCCACTATCTCATAGCGGCCCTGACTGGTAGCGGCCCTGACTGGACTCACCTTTGCCTTCGTCGTCTAGTCGTTTAGTTGTGTCCGACTCTTCGTGACCCCATGGACCAGAGCACGCCAGGCCCTCCTGTCTTCCACTGCCTCCCGAAGTTGGGTCAAATTCATGTTGGTCGCTTTGGTGACCCTGTCCAGCCATCTCGTCCTCTGCCGTCCCCTTCTCATCTTTCCTTCACACTTTCCCAACATCAGGGCCTTTCCCAGGGAGTCTTCTCTTCTCATGAGATGGCCAAAGTATTGGAACCTCAGCTTCTGGATCTGTCCTTCCAGGGAGCACTCAGGGTTGATTTCCTTCAGACTGGATAGGTTTGTTCTCCTTGCAGTTCAGGGGACTCTCAAGAGCCTCCTCCAGCATCACAATTCAAAGGCATCAATTCTTCGGCGGTCTGCTTTCCTTATGGTCCAGCTCAAGGTTTGTCATCGCTTTCCTCCCAAGAAGCAGGCGTCTTTTGCCTTAGGAAACAATAAATGAGGGACCCAACCTGAGTCTTTTCATCTGCCACACTCTGGTCCCCCCCCCCCCCACTGGCGGCTCTCTCCTGCATTTGCATGCCAGCCCTCGGTTGGACTACAGCTCCCATCGCTCCCGGCTGCGTGGGTGGCGAGCCGTGCTGGCTGGGAGAAATGGGGGTTGTCGTCCGAACCACCCCAAGGTTATCAGGACTGGGAAGGTTGGCCTGGCTCTGTAAGAGGGTCCCCAGGCCCAGAGGTTACCAACTTTCTGAATGAGGGCTGCTCCTGCGCCGTATTTGCTGCCGCCCTAGCCCAGGTCTGAGGGAGGCGACAACGTCTCCTGTCCAAAGTCTGGGGGAAATCGTCATTTCTGACCATCAGGCTCAGAATCCTCTGGCCGTTGAGTGGGTGGGCGAGGCGGAATAAAACCAGAAAACTTCCCCAGGGCATGAGGTCCCCGAATGAAGATTCAGAAGAGACCAGAGAAAGTGGGTTCACATCCAACGGATGATGGATTTACTAGAGGTTCAAAACACTCTGTATCTTTTTTGGATGGACTACGCCCAGAATCCTAAAGGGGCTGGGGATTCTGGGGGCTGTAGTCCTCAACAGCACGGATTCCCAATTCTGGGACTGATGGAGTCCGGTGCCGTAAGACAAGCCGGTGACAAGATGAGGAGATTTTTTTTCAGACTGTAATTTTCAGAATCTCCAAGACAGGCAGCCATAAGACCACACAAACAGGTCATGCCGTTCCATGTCCAGTCGCGCCAGCCACGTGACCACGGAAACGGTCTTCCGACAAACGCTGGCTCTACGGCTTGGAGACAGGGATGAGCACCGCGCCTTTATGTATATTATATAAACACAGCGCAAACTGAATTGTTCATAGATCGAACAGTACACTGTGGTAGGAAGGGGGGGGGGAACCATGAACATCACTATATGATGTAACCTAAAAGTAGGATTCAACCTGTGGAACTGATTGTTATGCGGGTAACGTAAGTCTTAGTTGCATCTTACATATTTCCTCTTTAAAAAGCCAACCTAGTTCAGACTCTTTGTTGCACGGTTACCATCTTCTAATTTCAAGCTACTTGTGCTCTGTCCTCATGCTCCACACATTTAGTTTGGATTTGTAACTGCCCTGCCTGGAGGTAGCTCACTTTTTACTGATTGCTATGAACTGGGCCTTCTCCAACATGCATTCGCAGACCATGTTATTCGTTATTCGTTTCACGAACGCTCCAGGAGTCACTTTTCCAGATCATCAAAACGAGAATGCCACTCGCCCATAGATGTAGCTTTGGACAGGTTGCCTGGTCCCAGGTTCTCCCCCCCCCCCAAAAAAAAGGGGAAGGGCAAACCACTTCTGAGGACTCTCTGCCCTTAAAACCCTGAAAAAGGTCAGAACCGACTTGATAGCATACAATTATTATTCATTGTCAACCATTTCTGGCTTTTCTTTGGGCTGCGATTCTCAGAGTCCTCCATGGAGGATTCTAGGAATTGTTGGCTGGAGAATTCTGGCTATTTTAACCCAGAAAAAAAAGAAAGAAAATTTCCAAGTTTGGCAGTCAATAAGAATTTCTTATCCGGATTTGGTGCTAGTAGCCAGAATTCCTCAGTTCCTTTGTCTACACACATAAAGTGTAGCAAGGTGTTTGCCCTAACTAGAGGTGTGCAAATGTATTTTTGGACTACAGCTCCCACAATGCCCTAGTAGGTCACCCAAAAAAATCTCGTGGGCACCCCTCTAAAATTTAAACATAAAGCAGAGGACAGCGTCACAGTCCTCAAGCCTCCACGGTGAAGTCAAAGCGATTGGAGCCGGACACCACAAGGGGGAGCTAAAGGCTATCGAGAAAGCAGCCAGTCAGTCACAGGGCAGGGAGGTGTACGCTCTCTCTTTCCGATTAGAATACGTCTCTTCTTCTCCAAGGCCCCGAAACCCTAGACTTAAAAATGAATAGAGGGAACTACACATCCGGTTTCGGCAGAAGTATGATTTTTTTAAAAAAGTTTTTTATTTCCAGGAGAGAAATGAGAGCTGATCAAAGGAATCAAGTGAGATGAGTTTGTAGTGGAGGATTTGGGGGTGGGATTTAAGCAGGTCTATGCCACCCCGGTCCTCATCTTTCTTAAGTCTAAGCATTATTAAGATGTTCAAAATCTTAAGTGTTCAAAAATGAAAATATGAAAATGTTCACCTTAATAATAAAATTATTACTATATACCTCTGTTCATATACAATACATATACATAGGGGGGAGAGTGCTAGGAATTCTTGGTCATTTAATCTTTTTGAAGCACAATGGAATGTGAATATGCAAAATAATAATAATAATAATAATAATAATAATAATAATAATAATAATAATAATAATAATAATAATAATAATAATAATAATAAGAATAAGAATAAGAATAAGAATAATAATAATAATAATAATAAGAAGAAGAAGAAGAAGAAGAAGAAGAAGAAGAAGAAGAAGATTTTTTTTAATTGACTGTGGGTGGTATTTTTGAGGTATCAACATCATCTTGGAACAGCAGCGGTGGAAGGCATCCTGTGGTTCAGTCAATCCAGCCCCTCTCGAGGAGGCCCAGTGGGGAATCGAACTCCCAACCTAACCTCTCACCTAAACCCCCGAGCTATCTATCTGGCAGTTCAAAGCAGCCCACTTCTCTAGTCACACAGGGTCAGGCTTGGGCGAGCCGACAGAAGTCCAACAGAATAGAAACGGGTGCACGTGTTTCATGCAAAACGTTATGCATTTATTTAAGTGGAGCGGTTTGGTCTTCACCCGTCAGATTCGGGGAATCTTTTTTCTTCCCTTTCATGGAGGGTTGCATTTCCCCTGGACAGAGTCACTGACGGGGCCCCATGTCTGCCTTTTGGTGGGGAGGGCCACTCCTTTTACTTTCTGTGACCCTTTTTCTCTTGCGCTTCTTGCATAGGCCTGCACAAGGTTCCTGCTAGAAACCTGAACCCATCGATCGCTTTCCATCGCTCCCATCTCTCCATTCATTTCCATTTCCCGCCCCCTCTCCTGTGCCCCTCTTACCTTCATCCTCCCGCCCACAGCATGAAACTGGACAAATAAAGATGCAAGTTAGGGAAAATAAATCTTATCTGTGCATAAAACAGTCTGGTCTATTTATAGATGCACGCATATATAGCATGTAGTAGGGCTTGATTATGTAGAAACCTCACTTAGCAGTATATGATTTAAAAAACACATCCCTGTGGTTTAGGACAAGAATTTCCCAACATCAAAGTTGGGAAAGTTTTTGTGTCTGCTTGTAGTTAGTTAGTATTAGTTAACTACCCCGGGCTGGCTGTAAGAAAGGATATATACTAGACAAATACAGTGATGCATCGCAAGACGAATGCCTCGCACAACGAAAAACTCGCAAGACAAAAGCATTTTGCGATTTTTTGGTAACTTGCAAGACACATTTTTCTATGGCTGTGCTTCGCAAGACAAAATGTTTGCATTTTTTTAAAAATTAAATTTCAATGCATCCCTATGGAAAACTGTGCTTCGCAAGACAAAATTTTCGCAATACGAAACAACTCGCGGAACAAATTATTTTCATCTTGCAAGGCATCACTGTAAACAGAATGCACTGGGACCTGAAGGAAAGAGAGGTTGCTTTCCGGAAATGGTGGTTCTTTGAGTGGCCACCTGTGAATTAATGCAATTGAGTCTTGCATCTGTGCTGGGCCTCTTTCAGAAACTTAAAAGAACTTTGTAGCTTTTAGCAAAATCTGCAATTTACCTCCGCTCTACTGTGCAGGCCTAGGTGAACCCAGACAGTTTCACAGCAGTTCATTTTGTCTATCAGCCAAACAATAGGCTCAACTACATGTAGGAATATTTCTGTTTTTGTGTCGGGTTTGAAATCTAATTAAGAATCTCCAACTACACGAAGTACAGCTAAGCACATATTTTTTTTCCACCCAGGAGGTAGGATTTTTAAAAAATACATACATGGGATTGTTTACTTTAAATCAATTCTAGGCACATTTTAAAATTTGTTTTGGCATGTGTGATTGCCTATGGCAGAGTAAATGCTGTCTGTAGGGGTCTATGTGGTTCATTGAGTTTTGGTGCCAAATACAACTGGATTGAACAGCAGGATACCCCGTAGTCCAAATTCTCCCCTTCCCCCATCTGTTTCTAGTTTGGTGCTGTGGCAGTCTAGTGCTATGTCACACATATATGTCTCCTGCCTCTAGAAAGGCACAACTCACAATAAAGGGATTCATTGAATCAGCACTGCTCTGGCAAATGTAATCGTGTTAATTTCACTTCCCCTGATCCTCCACAGATGATCAGGGGAAGCACTTAAATGACAGTGGATCAGGCTACAAAGAGTCATTTACTGTTCTGATGGGGGGAGCATACTAAATAGTACATTGCTTCTCTCCCTCCCTCAACCGACCCTTTGTAACTTGATCCAGCCTGCACCAAAACAACGCATCTGAATAGGCCCTTAGATGCATGGGAGTTGCATGATTACTCAGAAAAAGGGGACTGTTGTGGAATTATAAAAGGAAAAACATGCCAGAGGCAGGAAGAAAAGAACTTTAGCAATAGGTTTGTGCAAAGGACAGCATCCCTCCAGATACTAAATCCCTTCCTCTCATTGATACCCAGTGTTACAAAGCATGCAAGATTGTTTTTATCTCAACAATGCCAACACTCTGTACATGTTCACAGACAGTTCCCATCTGAGCACATGTATTTCAAAGCTCGGCGCTCATACAAATCCAACCCTTTTGCCTAGCGAATGGGAATGTACATGGATGAGATCAGTTCCCCCCACACACACACCAAAAAATAAAACACACGCACTTCAGACCCTTTTATTAATATATTTTTATTAAATTATTTTCTTCCTGCAAGACTTATTTAATTTTTTTTTCAATCCCAAAGACACGAAATAAGAAATATCCAGTCAAAAAGGCAAACCAGGAATAAGAGGAGGAAAAGGTGGGGGGTTTCTTCGGATCAAGGCCCGAGCAAAGCACTGGAACGGGAAGGGGGGGCAGGCGTAGAAAACTGTAGGGAAGGGTTAATGTTGTTCCTGTTTTCGTCAGCTATAAAGACATTCTCAGTATACACAGCACACGGGCAAAGGATCAGTCGCTTCCTCATGCAGGATCCAGGGAGGGGCTGAGCGGGAGATTCCTTGTGGAGCACACCCCATAATATACTAGAGGGATCTCCACCATCATCCTGTTCCTATCGATTCTCCTCTCTGGTTCCCAGTCACCCACAAAACGAAAAGATACACGGTACGGGGGTCTCAGAGCCCCTTTCCTTTAAAGCCCTCTTTTTAACCTCTTTTGCCCTTAAATATATGCCTCTCCTTGCCATCTGGAAGGCAGGACTTCCTGTATTGCACTCTGAGCACCCTGGAAAAAAGGCGGGACTTCCTCTTTTGCCCCCCCTGTTCCAGGGTGGCTCCTATTGCACTTCTCCTTTCCAAAGGCACAATTTCTTGTGTTTTTTTTTAATTTTTTTCCCCCATAGGGGGTCGACTCTTTAACCCTCTTGAAGGCAAGTTATCTCCTTTTCCACCATCAGGTACTTCCTTCTTTGGCCCCATTCTCCGAATGCCAAAATGTGTTGCTCACACCATGCCGGTGCTTCGTCCAGTATTTTGGGATCCCTCCCCCACCATGATGGGCATCCTTAAGAAGATGCAGGATGTGGGTAGGAATCCACTACCTTTTGCCTGGACACCCCAATAATGCTACCAAAAGCAGCATTTTCTCGGACAGTCCGGCAGCAGCATCCACACCTTTTTTTCCCCACACATGGACTGCTTTTATTTTATTTTAATTTGTGTGTGTATGTGTGTGTGTGGCAATCACACGGTCTCCTTTGCGAGATCCCCCCTTCTCCCGAGCAAAAGGAATCTCCCTTTCACCCTCTCGTAATATTTATAGTATTTTTTTTAATTATTCAAACGCTGCGAGAAAAATGTTTATAAAAGCATAAATAAAAAGTTAACTGTTGTTTTTTTTCTCCTTTCTTCTTTTGTTTTGTTTTTTTTTTTGTTTGAAAAGAAGGTTCTGGTTCCCTCCGGGAAAGGAGGGGGCACAGAAAAGAGAAAGAAAGAGAAGAGTATGAGTTTGGAAAAAAGAGAGAGAGAAAGAGAGAGAGAGAGAGACACAGATAAGACAAAAATCTTCCCGTCAAAGGCTCCCCACTCTCAAAAAGGCACCCCTGGTTGGGGCCTGCAACCCTTCTCTCTCCTCCTGCTCCACAGCACCATCGGACTCATAGAAAACAGGGGAGGGAATTCTATAGAAATTTGACATTCTTTTGATACAGATTGCCTCCTTTCGGATAATTCCGAACTTTGGGGAGCATTTCGGGAGGCAGGAGAGGGAAATAACAGAAATCCTGGAATGGTTAGGCGAGAAAGCTTGGTAGGCTAGCTGTGTTTCTCCCCACCCCATCATCCTCTGGAGGTTCAGAGGGAGAGAAAAACAGGGCTTAAGGGGGGGGGGGGAAGCAATGACGATGATTCATGGCGCAACTTTATGGTGGGCAGAGCGCTCCGGCTTTCCTGCCATCATCCGTGGCCCCCCCAAAGGACGTTTAGAAAAAAATACACCAGGAGAAAACTCTTCCCTATAAACCTCGGTCCAGTCGTGGGATGATTCTTTTCCCAAGCTAAATTTCCAAAAGGCCCACGGAGGGGGGGGGGTTGAATGGTGATTAATAAGAAAGTGGGGATGTCAGTGGAATGAACAGATCAGGAAAGGTGAAGGAGAGAGGGGGAAGTCATTGTGGTAGTTTTGGAGAGACAGCAAGAAAAAAAAAACAGAGAAATCTCCAGTAGAAAGAGAGCCCTTCGTATGTAAACAATCTAGAAAGGGTGGTATTTTTTTTTAAGGGTGGGGGACGGTTTGGAGGCTGCAAGGGAGGTGGGTGGGTAAAAGCTATGTGAAAAAAGAGAAAAGGTGGGGACAGGAAGAAAGGCAGGGGATAATAAAGGGGGAGAAGAGAGTCTGTTACCAAACCATCCCCGCTGGGGAGAGAGGGCAGGATGAGGAAGAAATAGGGTCAGAAGTGAGGGCCTCCTGCCCCCACCCGTCTCAGGTGAGGAGAAGGGAGAACAGGTACGCCAGACTCACATCCACCAACAGAACGGCAGCAACAACCAAGGGGTGGGCTCCCTGCAAGAGAGAGAAAGAAAGAAGAAAAATATTAACAAAAAGAAACTGGCATGATTGGAGTAAAGATATGGAACCAAAAGATTTTACCCCAAACCAGACCAGATCGGTGCATTCTACCTGTCT